>NC_136918.1:32331623-32853623 GCF_949752795.1 Hyperoodon ampullatus
AAAACAAACTTACAGTTAGAAAAGGGGAAGGGAGATAAATTAGGAGCTTGTGATTAACAGATACACACTATATATAAAATAAACAACAAGATCCTACTGTATAGCACAGGGAACAATAGTCAATATCTTGCAATAATCTATAATGGAAAAGAATCTGAAAAAGAATACACACATGCAGGACCTCCCTGGTGGCGCAGTGGTTAAGAATCTGCCTGCCAATGCAGGGGACATGGGTTTGAGCCCTGGTCCAGGAAGATCCCACATGCCGCAGAGCAACGAAGCCCGTGCGACACGACTACTGAGCCTGCGCTCTAGAGCCCATGCGCCACAACTACTGAGCCCACGTGACACAACTACTGAATCTAGCATGCCTAGAGCCCGTTTTCCGCAATGAGAAGCCCGTGCACCACAACAAAGAGTAGCTCCCGCTCGCCGCAACTAGAGAAAGCCCGCGCACAGCAACAAAGACCCAACACAAAAAATAAAAATAAATAAATAAATATTTTTAAAAAGAAACATTTGCTAAAGGTCCCTGCATCATCTATGAGGGGCCCACTGGCTCAGACTTTAAGGGACCCTGGAGAAGGGCACCGAGTTCTGGGCAGCCTCTGCACCGACCAAGTTGACGGCTGTGCTTATGAGGCCCTGTTTCCTCACTGAGGAGGAAAAAGAGTACTGGATGATCTCTGCAGCCCCATCTGCTCTAGGTTTTACAACAGAAGTTTGACTGTCCTCTTTTCCTCATTGCAAACTTCCCTGTCCTGAGCATAAAGCTGGTAACTACACAGAAAGGGCTTCATGCACAGCCCTCTCAGCACCAGAGGCTCTACCTTCAGCCCTATTTTAGCCGAGGCAAACCTGCCTTTAAAATAAAGTGACTTGCGTTAATTTCTCTATCTTTTAAGGCACACTTCTTTTTTTTTTTTTTTTTTTTTTTTTTTTTCGCGGTACGCGGGCCTCTCACTGCTGTGGCCTCTCCCGTCGCGGAGCACAGGCTCCGGACGCGCAGGCTCAGCGGCCATGGCTCACGGGCCCAGCCGCTCCGCGGCATATGGGATCTTCCCGGACCGGGGCACGAACCTGCGTCCCTTACATCGGCAGGCGGACTCCCAACCACTGCGCCACCAGAGAAGCCCCAATTTCTCTATCTTTTGATCTTCTGCCTCTGCTGCTTCACAAAGTCATGGCTTTAAGGCTTCGCCTTCCAAGGGAGCCATGCTCAGACATACAGACTGTTCACTTTGATCCAGCCTCCCCTGAATACTAAAATAATGCCTCCCATCTCAGATGCAGGTTCTGTATTTTCTTTCAGGCAGCAGTAGGACACCACTACATTTTTTCTTTATCAGCCACTTTAGAGTCCAACCTTACTGTCATTTTTTTTTAATTCCTTTAAAGTTACAGGATTTATTTTCTTAATGAAAGAGCAGCCCCTACATACTTTTTTTTTGCCTTTCCAAGTAGTCTAAGAGGCTACTCTCTCACTTCCGTGATGGGGCCATAGTTCAAAGCACCTTTAGAACCATGGGGGAAACAATCAGTGCTATAAAATCACAGGCCATGCTTCCTTTCACTAATTCCTCTTTCCCTTCCTCTTCCTTCTCACACTCTTTGCTTCACTAGAATTGGTTGTGGCCCCATCAGCCTCCTTTGCACTGAGAGTGAACAGATGGCCCCCTGGCTGACACTGGCTGAGGACGCCTGACGCGCTATAAGCCTGAGAGTCAGCATGGTGGCAACAGAAAACCCATCTCCCTCACTGGCTAAACCTGCAAGAAGCAATGAATCCCGCCCCTCCTCAAATAACACACAGGAAATCCCAAAAGATCACTGACATGTTTGAAATACTATTGAGAAATATATTTCAGAATATTATTTGAAATATTATTCACCATTGGATAGCTGCCCAAAGAAGTCCCCATCTAAACACTCACTCTATGTTACCCTAACACAGGACTTCTCACTAAGCAGAGTGGAGATGACCACGTCTGTGCAGCTCTTGGTCAGCACCCGGAATAGCTGGGCCCACATTAACACGGAATTCTACCTGTGTGCCAACCCCAACGAGGTCTGCTTGACAAGTAAACACAGGGTCAAAGGGGAAATCAAAACCGAATGGAGGGACTTCCCTGGTGGCACAGTGGCTAAGAATCCGCCTGCCAATGCAGGGGACACAGGTTTGATCTCTGGTCCGGGAAGATCCCACGTGCCTCGGAGCAACTAAGCCCATGAGCCACAACTACTGAGCCTGTGCTCTAGAGCCTGTGAGCCACAACTACTGAGCCCGTGCGTCTAGAGCCCGTGCTCTGCAACAAGAGAAGCCACTGCAATGAGAAGCCCGCGCACCGCAATGAAGAGTAGCCCCGGCTCACTGCAATTAGAGAAAGCCCGCGTACAGCAACAAAGACCCAATGCAGCCAAAATAAATATGAATTAATTAATTAATTTCAAACAAACAAACAAAAAAACAAATGGAGTTCACCACAGCAGCCTCCTGGAGCAGTGGAGGAAGAAGTTTAGGGCAGTCGGGAAGCTGGAGCACCAGTTTGGCAGTACGAATAGCTTCTAGCGGAGGCCAGGGCACCCAGCAGGCACTTAAGCAATCTTGATTCCTGGCTGGCTCCACCGATGGCTCCCACTGACTTGACCAGTTCTAGAATTCTGACCGGCTAAGCCAAGGTCAACACATAATGCTAAAGCATGTTGACTTCACCCCCACCTGCCTGGGCACCTGGCCAGGTGTCATCTCACCTTGGGGGCTGTGGTCCCTCCCGGATGCCCAGGAAGGCACACAGCTCCCCTCTGGCAGCTCCTCAGGGCGGACTGAGGGGGCGGGGTCAACAGCACAGTTTAAACTCTGCCCGCTCACCAATGTCTCCTCTGCTGCTTGTTGTGGTAACTGGGCTGAGAGGACAAGGAAAGAAGTGCTGGAGGTCTGCCTCACCGTGGGGAGCCCTCAGCCGGGACACTCCTGAAGTGTTCTGGAGTGCAGCAGGGGCAGCCGACTTGGCAGCCACCTGGCCGGTGCCCAGCGGAAAGGAGGACAGGAAAGCCGAGGCGGGGACAGACATGCAACAGGGAGTGGAAGCGGCAGCCGGAGGACCTCATCACCGGAGAGGCTGGTGGAAATGTCCCAAGGTCAACAATGGTTGCTTTTATGACCACGTGTGGGGGCTATGGGTTTAGAGTTCAGGAACAACGGTTACGAGGAGAACCAGAACAAGGTGCTTCCTTCCTCCACAGAGGACATATGCAGGAGAGCCAGGGAGGATGGCGCTGGGGTGAGGGTGCAGCGTCTGGGGAGAGGCCCTAGCAGGGATGAGGGAGGAAGGACACCCGGCAGGCCTCTCAGGAGGCCACTGGGGTCTCTGGAGGGGCCCGGCTTTGGTGACACAGCCAGGGGAAGGGGATGCCCACAGGACAGGGAGAAAGTACCCACATCTGGGAGAAGACTGTCCTCAGGAGTGAGTGAGCCCCCGCCCCCCCACTGTCCCAGGCCCCAGCCCACGTCCCATGCCCCGCAGAACCCACATGCAGGCAGCCCACGGCGCCCACCCCTCAGCCTGGTCCAGGCTCCCGAAGTTCACCCCTTCTCCCCCCTTCACAAACCTGTTTCCCTCCAGCAGCAAATCTCATATATTCCTTAAGAGGGAAACAAATACTTATATCAAGCATATGCAGTAAATCCATTCTCTCAAAGGAACAAATGACTTATCTCTGAGCCCATTATGTGTTGCCCTTCCAGAAGGTGTATTAGTAAAAGATTCTTGGTAAATCCAAAGGAAATCAAATGCTCATGATGGAATTTCAGCAGAGGAACTTTCAGGCGGAAAGGTCCTTACACATCCCTTCCATCACACAGGAGATCTAGAGGGTGGATGCTCAGTCTAGGGTGGTGGTCCCCCCACACTTTGAGGTGTGCCTTGAAGAAGAAATGGGAGTGACTGGGCCCTCTGAAGAGGGGTGGGATGGGGTGGAATCCTCACCCTGTTACAGTGCCGCGGCTAGACGTTCTCTCCCACCTGGACAGGGAGCTTCAGCAGAGAGCTAATCCCAAGGGTGCCAGCCCCACCTGAACCCACTTGCTGCTGGTAACCCATGTGGCCACAGGACCAGGTGGGAGCTGTAGCAGGATGGTGTTCCTATTAGTAATGGTTTCTGTGTCTCTCAGGGCCTAAGCCAGTCCGTCCCAGCGGAACTGCTCTCCACCCAGCAAGCTCAGTCCATTTGCTGCCCCTCTACTCAAGGATTCTCCACCCTTGGTAAAGGGCTCAGGCACCTATGGCTTGACCCTGACTCCACCTCCAGCTGGAGCACACTTGGCACCTCATCCTCGCCAGCCACTCTTCTGCTGGCTGCTGTGTCTCAGGCCCACATCCCACCCTGTGCCCACAGGAGCCGGGGATGCTCCGCCACGCCCATTCTTTTGTCCAGCGGATTAGGCCACTTCCGGCTATAATCCTTTCACAGCTCAACCTGCATCAAGGATGGTTTCCAAAAGGACCCGAAGCCACTCACAAGAAAATACAAAACTAAACTGATTATTTAAAAACTAAATCTGTATAAAAGCTGATAATATATGGAAAATGGTTTTCTAAACTAATTTTACAAACATATCAAGCATTACATCTGTCCCCTAAGTTTCATGACACTCATAGTAAAAAAAAAAGGAAACAGAATGGGTCACATAATTCTCCTTGCTGTGAGGCTGCAAAGGCACTTCATCAAGAAACAGTGCTAATCTCTACAGAGAGGGAACCGAACATCACATGAACAATTCTACCCATAGGGTTTTCAGAAAGAAGTGCTCACTATTTGTCCCCTTTTTAACATCAAAACTTATGAAAGTAAGAAGAATATTAAAACATGACTTGAGATTTTTGCAGGGAACTAAAGCAATGTCATTTGGGCAGGGGTCTGGAAGCTTAAATACAAGGCACAGTGGTTCTCAAAGCACCTCACCACGCATTCTGCAGTGACTAGGGGAAGAGGAAGTTTCGAGGGGGAGGGGCACTGGGAAATGTGGTGGGATTATTAATTCCCATATGACTTGGGGGTGGGAGGACAAGAATGCTAAAATCCTACATTAAACAGAATACTCATTATAAAGAATTATCTCATCTAAAATGCTAATAGTACCCCTGCTGAGAAACAGTGGAAGGGGAATCAGTAATTAGCATGACTCTTTTAATGCCTTAAATACCAATTAAATCTTCACAGAGAGTTGACAGCAAAGACTACAAGAATGTCTGCTCTGGGAGTACAGACGAAGGGGGATGCAGGCTTCTGATGTGTCAGTTCTGCTGGTGGTGACATGCAGATCATTTTATAAAGGGATTGGAGCCTGATGAGTACTGTTGGCTAGAGAGAGAGCTGGATGACGGTGAGCTGTAAGCATGCCTGTGGAAAGGGACAAACCTCTCCCGTTTTTTATTTCTTTATATGTCTAAATGAGGACACAGTTGGGACATCAAAACTGCACATCAACACATCACAGGAGAAACTAGTCTAGAGCACTGGTTTTCAAAGTGTGGTTCCCAACTAGCATCACCTGGGAACTTGTTGGAACTACCCCACACCGGCTGAATAGAAGAAACTGAGTGGGTCCAGCCAGGTGTGTTTTAACAAGCCCTCCAGGTGAGCCTGATTCAGGCTCAAGTTTGAGAACAACCAGTCTAGAAGGTTTAGGGCTGAACATGGCAATTGGTCACCAGAGATATTTTAGAAATGCTGGCTCACCCCTGTGCAGAGTCTCTATTAGACTCTGAGAGGGAGGGGGGTATTGCAACATGTCTGTTGCAGGCAAATGATCAGAGGCAGAGGGTCTGAGAGGGAAGACCTAAGTGATGAGAAATGGGAGCAAAGAGTGAATTATCAGGGGCCAATTTAAGTCTCAAGTCAGATTAACCATCCTAGAAGGATTTTGTTTTTTTGAAACATAGTTGATTTACAATATTTTATTAGTTTCAGGTATAGATAGTGATTTACAGCATTTACAGTGATTTACAGCACAGTAATTTAGTATTTTTATATATTCCATTTAAAGGTATTACAAAATAATGGTTGTAATTCCCTGTGCTATACAATATATCCTTGTTGCTTATCTGTTTTATACATAGTAGTTTGTATCTCTTAATCCCATACCCCTATCTTGCCTCTCTCCTCTTCCCTCTCCACACTGGTATCCACTAGGTTGTTTTCCACATTGGTGAGTCTGTTTTACTAGATATATTTATTTGTTTTATTTTTTATATTCCACATATAAGTGATAATACAGTATTTGTCTTTTTCTGTCTGACTTATTTCACTAGCATAATACACTCTAGGTCCATACACATCGTTGTAAATGGCAGAATTTCATTCTTTTTTATGGCAGAGTAATATTCCATTGTATACATCTACAGCATCTTCTTTATCCATTCATCTGCTGACGGACATTTGGGTTGCTTCCATATCTTAGCTATTGTAAATAGTGCTGCTATGAACATTGGGGTGCGTGTACCTTTTCAAATTAGTGTTTTCATTTCTTCCAGATATATACCCAGGAATGGAATTGATGGATCATATGGTAGTTTTATTTTTAGTTTTGAGGAACCTCCATACTGTTTTCCATAGCGGCTGCACCAATTTACATTTCCACCAACAGTGTACAAGGATTGTCTTTTCTCCACATCCTCACCAACATTTGTTATTTGTAGACTTTTTGATGATAGCCATCCTGACATGTGTGAGGTGATAACTCGTTGTTTTGACTTGTATTTCTCTAATAGCGATGTTGAGCATCTTTTCATGTGCCTGTTAGCCATCACTATCTCTTCTTTGGAAAAAAGTCTATTCAAGTCTTCTGGCCATTTCTTCTTTGGATTGTTTTTTTTAATATATTGAGTTGTATGAGCCGTTTGTATATTTTAGATATTAATCCCTTGTTAGTTGCATCATTTGCAAATATTTTCTCCCATTCAGTAGATTGTCTTTTTGTTTTGTTGATGGTTTCCTTTGCTGTGCAAAAGTTTTAAGTTTAATTAGTCCCATTTGTTTATTTTTGCTTTTATTTCTTTTGCATGAGGAGCTAGATCCCCCAAAATATTGCCACAATTTATGTCAAAGAGTGTTCTGCCTATGTTCTCCTCTAGGAGTTTTATGGTTTCATGTCTTATATTTAGGTCTTTAACCCTTTTTGAGTTTATTTTTGTATATGGTGTGAGGAAATGTTCTAAACTCATTCTTTTACATGTAGCTGTCCAGTTTTCCCAGCACCACTTACTGAAGAGACTATCTTTTCTCCACTGTATATTCTTGCCTCCTTTGCTGTAGATAAAGTGACCACAGGTGTGCTGGTTTATTTCTTTGTAGAAGGATTTTGTTTTTAATCAAACTTGTACTTCTCTTTGAATAGCCAATATATTTATATGATTCAAAATTCAAAAGATTCAAAGGGTATGCAGTAAAAGGTCTTTCACTCTCCCCTGCTCCTAGGTATTCAGCTCCAACTTCCCTTCCTCAGAATCAGCCGTGTCATTAGTGTCTTCTAGGGATATGTTATAAAAATACATATATGTTTTTGTCCCCACTTTCTTTCTTAAAAAAGAAATGATAGCATAGGACATACTGTTTTGTACCTCGCTTTTTTCACTTAATATATTTTGGGGATTATTCCATATTAGACACATCAAGAACCACCTAGAAGACTTCCAAGTATCTGGAAACATACAACACCCCAGAGACATGTGTGCCTTCCCTAAAGAGAAGGAGCATCTGCTAGGCATTACATGATTCTTGTGGATTTCTTAGTGAACCCCCTATAGAGAAATTGTCCTGAAATTCTCGGTTTGGAGAACTCTCCTCAGGCCCTACTTGTATGCTGTGTTATAATAGAAGGAGGTAATATGGAAACTCTGAGGTCATTAAAGTCCAAGAATAACACTACCAGATAACATTAGCAACTAGTGGGTCAGACACCCTATGATACACAGTAGAGGAAAGCTTGAACCCTGGAGAGAACTCAAAGCAATGAGAGGACTTGAACTTTTTGTCTGTAAGACTAATAACCATAAAACACATTTTATCTATAGGAATTCATAAAACACATGAAAGGATAAAGACATGAACTAGTGAAGAATACTTAGGTCAGTTTTCAACATTTAGAATCAGATATATAACAGAATAAAATAATATATATATATAATCTCTATCCTTCTACAAGTTTCAGTTACAGTAACAGTTCCTTCAGAATTACTTTTTGTTCTGTCTGTCCTTCAGCACTATCAGTAAGATTAGTGATGTTGAGCACATTTTCATATACCTATTGGCCACTTGGATGTCATTTTTGGAAAAATGTCTATTCAGGTCCCTTGCTCATTTTTTAATTGGGTTATGATATCTTTGTGGTGGGTTTTTGTTTGTTTTGTTTTTGCTATTGAGCTATATGAGTTCTTTATATATTTTAGATATTAATCCCTTTTTAGATATATGGCTTGCAGATATTTTCTCCCATTCTGTATGTTGCCTTTTCATTTTGTTGATGGTTACCTTTGCTGAGCAAAAGCTTTTTAGTTTTGATATAGTCCCACTTGTTATTTTTGCTCTTGTTGCCTGAGTTTTTGGTGTCATATCTAAAAAACCATTGCCAAGACCAATGTCAAGGAGCTTTTTTCTTACGTTTTCTTCTAAGAGTTTTAAAGTTTCAGGTCTTCTGTTTAAGTCTTTAATCCATTTTGATTTGACTTTTGTGTATAGTATAAGGGTCTAATTTCATTCTTTTGCATATTGATATGCAAAATTTTCCCAACACCATTTGTTGAAGAGACTCTTCTTTCTCCATTGTGTATTCTTGGACCCCTTGTCAAAGATTAGTTGACTGTATATGTGTGAGTTTATTTCTGGGCTCTCTATTCTGTTCCACTGACACATGTCTGTTTTAATGCCAGTACCATACTGTTTTGATTAGTATAGCTTTGTAATATAGTTTGAAATCAGGACTTGTAATGCCTCCAGCTTTGTTCTTCTTTCTCAAGAGTGCTTTGGCTACTCAGAGTCTTCTGTGGTTCCATACTAATTTTAGGACTGTTTGTTCTATTTCTGTGAAAAATGTCATTGGAATTTTGATAGGGATTGCATTGCATCTGTAGATCTCTTTGGGTAGCACAGATGATTTAACAATATTAATTCTTCCAATCCATGAACACGAGCTATCTTTCCATTTATTTGTGTCTTATTCAATTTCTTTCATCAATGTCTTATAGTGTTCAGTGTATAGGTCTTTCACCTTAGTTAAATTTATTCATATGTATTTTATTCTTTCTAATGCTATTGTAAATGGGATTGTTTTCTTAATTTCTTTTTAGGATAGTTTATTGTTGGTGCCTCCAGCTTCTGACACAGGTTTTAATGAAGACGAGTTCCTTCTGCAGGGAGGCACCCCTTTCCAAAGGCCACATCAATTCAGAGAGAAAAACCAAAACAAAAGCCCCACAGCAAGAGACAGGAAGGAAGGGAAGCTTTTCAAACTCCCTGTCTCTCTCCTCCATAGCACACAATAGCTGAGTCCTCTACTGGAGAATCATGGCTCCAAAAGAATCCCTCTGACCTGGTGTTTTCTGGTTTTAAAGCCTCCATCTGAGCACTGTCACTATGGCGACAAGTCTGGGATGCTCCACTCTAAGTGAGGAAGCTTATCCTTCAGATATGCTTCTTGATTTAGCAACAAAGGAATTCACTGAACCTCAACTAATCTCATATTCTCCTGGGAGACCTCTCTCAAGAGGCACTTTTCTCCCCTTGCCCTCACAAACCTCCCAGATTTACACTGTTCACCCAACAAACACATTTACAGAGATTTACAGTTTACTTTCACCCACATCACCTCAATCAAGCCCTGAAGAGTCCTCTTCAGTCACATGAGCCTCTTCTACAACAACTTAACAAAACAAGGCCCTTGGTTTTAGGGAGCCCTTCCCTGGAAGGCTAGCAGACACAGGCCCTGCAGCTGAGATGGGACAGAGGAAGGAGGAGTGGGAGCGTGGGGAGCTTTATCCACATGGCTTTTTCTTTTCCAGAGGGAAGAATCTGCAGTGGCTTCTAGCCCTGGGAGGCCTGATGTCCACTCCCCTGATGCTCTTCTCAGTCTGTTCCAGGCTGTTGTTCTGCCTTGGCTTATGTTCTACATCATTCCCAGCCCCAGCTGTTCCAAGAGTGGCTGTCGGCTCTGGGGAATTTATCCTCCCTGACTTCAGAGGGGTCTTCCTTAAATATGAGTTCTTAGAGTCTGCCCTGGCTTCCTATAACATAGGTGTAAAAGGAAAACTCTCCTTTACTTTTCTCTACTCTGTGATGACATTCTGCTTCACTTCTGGTCACCAAATGTGTAGAGGTTTGCCCCTCACCAAGCAATTCTCTGCAACACCAGCTGAGTGTCCTACAATTTAATTCAATTCTGACACTATCTACCTGGAGAGAGCATCAGATCCCACAGACTGCCCCCACTTCAGATGCCAACTGCAAGTCCAGGTTGTTACCTGGACTTCTGACTCACTGGCTATAAATCAGAGGCTCCCACGACTCCCCTCCTCGAGTTTGATCACTTGCTAGGACAGCTCACAGAATTCAAGAAAACAGTATACTTATTAGATTAACAGTTTATCACAATGGATATTAAAGAACATGAATGAACAGTCAGGTGAAGAGATACATAGGGTGAGGTCTGGAAGAGTCCCAAGCACAGGGGCTTCTGTCTCATGGAGTCTGGGGTATACCAGAAAGCTGGGGTATACCCAAAAGCTCTCCAAACACCATCTTTTTGGGTTTTTATGGCGGCTTCCTGTCATAGGCACAAATGAATACATCATTGGCCATTGGTGATTAAGTCAATCTCTAGCCCTTCTCCCCTCCCCAGAGGTCAGGAGGTGGAACTGAAAGTTCCAACTCTCTAATCACCTGGCTGGCTCTGCTGGCAACTATCCCCCTTCCTATGGTTTTCCAGGGGCTTTCCACAAATCACCTCATTAATATAAACTCAGTGGTTGAAACAGGCTTGTTATGAATAACAAAAATCACCCATTTCATCTTTATGCTCTAGTGCTACTTAAGGAGTTAGGAACAAAAGATGTCCATATAGCTCTTATCACTTAAGAAATTACAAAGGTTTTAAGAGCTATTTCCAGGAAACATGACAAATCTATTACATCAGCGTATCACAATAGGCCTACCTCTTATTAGTTTTATAACCTTGGGGAAGCGATTTAACCTTTCTAAGCCTGTTACCTCTTCTGTAAGATGGGGGCAATTACATCTATCTAGATGGTTCTGATAAGGACTGAGGACACAGATACATTCTACAATTCTTAGTTCCCTCCCATCCCAGCCCACTCTGCCCTCAGCGGGTAGGCAGTCTCAAATCCTAAGGAGTTCATAACAAAGAGACAAAATGATGTACCAACCTCACATTGGCCTCTCTACTTTGTGTCTTTGGTCCCCTAAACCATTTCTGGGTGATATGTAATTCTTTTCCTCTGGTTTTCAAAACAAACAAATAAGGGAGGCTGTTCAACCTCATTTGTCTTTATTATGAGAGGCAATGAAGTAGGAACAAAGATCATCCTAGGAGATAAAACTTTTGGGTTCCAGTCCTCCCTGCTCACTGAGTTCCTCAGCCTCTCTGGTCTCCAGGAGTTTCTTTTTAAATACCTTACCTGTCTTACCTCCCAGAGGAAAGGGGCTGGACAGGGTGCTCTGTTAGAGCCCCTTCCTGCTCTAAGATCTCCGAACTTTAAGGGAGTACCAAACATGAAACGGGAATAAATCAGACTTACCAGAGAGACTGGTCTTGCCCTCTAGGAGTGTTCTAAAGTGTTCTAAACTCCACCCCCACTTCTTAAAATAAACATTTCATTTGTTTATGGGAATAATTTTAGATTTTTAGAAAAGTTGCTAAGATGATGCAGAGAGTTGCTTTAACCAATTTCCCCTAATTTTAACATCTTATATTACCATGGTACATTTATTTGTCAGAGCTACAAAACCAACATTGGTACATTATTTACTAAATTCCAGATTTTATTTGGATTTCACCAATTTTTCTACTAATGTCTTTTTTTCTGCTCCTGGATCCAATCCAGGATACCTCATTGCATTTAGGATAAAACAACTTTCAAATGGTGAAAGATTTCCAACATAGAGACAAACAGATTTTCAATAAAAAGAACATCAGATACACTTGAGGCTATTTTTGAGCCCTCTCTTCCCATTTTCAAGCCCTTTCCTTTCTCCCTAGAGAAGCAGCATCACAAACTCATTGTTTATCATTCCCTGGCATGTTTGCATGGATTCCTAAAAAGAAAATATAAGCATAAACACTATTTATTATTGTTTTTCAGACTTTAAAACTTATATAAATAGTATTCTTTTCATATCCTTCCATACCCTGCTTCTTTCATTCAACTATGTTTTTGAGATCCATCTGTTAAGAAATATAGCGATAGTTCTTTTTGCTCCCGTGCATAAGATGTATAGCATCTCATTCTATGAGTACACCACTATTATCATTCTCCTACTGATGGACACTTAAACCGTTTCTTTCTTTTCTTTTCTTTTTTTTTTGCTGCAATAGACATTTTAATGCATTTGTTGAAACATAAGAAAGATTCTCCATCTAGGACTAGAATTTCTGCGTTAAAAGGTGTAACCAGCTTTCTGTTGGAGATGACCTCCCCATGATAACATGACTCTCGCAAAGGATATCATTCATCCCTCTCCAGAAGAGGAGAAGAAGAAACACAAGAAGAAGTGCCTGGTACAGAGCCCCAATTCCTATTTCATGGATGTGAAATGCCCAGGTTGCTATAAAATCACCACTGTCTTTAGCCATGCACAAACAGTAGTTTTGTGTCTTGGCTGCTCTATTGTCCTCTGCCAGCCTACAGGAGGAAAAGCAAGGCTTACAGAAGGATGCTCCTTCAGATGGAAGCAGCACTAAAAGCACCCAGAATCAAGATGAATGGGAAACCATCCCAATAAACGCATTTTGGATACATCCTGTTTATTGTCTTGTTTTACTGCTAGGAAGTTCCAACCTCACGTATTCAGGGACAACTCTAGAGTCAGTTGGGGTAATCTGTGAAATCAAATGAAGGCAGATTCCAAGTCAAAAGTCCACAGGGCTGAATATAAGGACTCCTTACCTAGAAAGAGGAAAGCTGTTGATGCCAACACCGCAAAGAGGGTAAAGAGGAAAATCTGGTAAGAACCCATGAACTTCTGGAGGACACCTGAATCTTCACACTGATCTATGCATTGGCAGAATAAAAGAAGATAATAGTTATTTAATACATCCAGGACAGACGCTGCATTTAAAATCTTGTGTGGTCCTAAGAGTATCTAGCTGAAGCACTCAAAACCTAGCCCTCTAAGAAATTCTTTTGCTTCTTACCAGAGAAAAAGGGGTGAACTGTACTTGGCTCCTCTACCTCTTTTTGGCTTTTTACCTCTCTAACGTAATAAACTACAATTATTGAGCCTCTCATTTCTTTTTAGCTTATAAAAGAATATTTCAATTCTCTGCCACTTTAAAATGCCTGTTACCTTTCCTGTGCACTTTAACTCCAGGTAACATGCTTCCCTTCACCAAGTTTGTGACAATGTACAGTGATTCAACTTCTACTTTTAATCCCTCTAACCTAAAACATTTCCTTGGATCACCAATGACCTCTTATATCCAGGGGCCACTTGTCCTTTTTTATTCAGGTGTCATTTCTAGGGAACATTCTGATTTGTATATAACCTTGTCCTCAATAAATCTTCAGACTTGTGTCTTTGAAGCATTAAAAAAAAAAAAAGGTGTAACTAAATTGTTTCTTTTTTTTTTTTTTTTTTTTTTTTTTTTTGCGTTATGCGGGCCTCTCACTGTTGTGGCCTCTCCCGTTGCGGAGCACAGGCTCCGGACGCGCAGGCTCAGCGGCCATGGCTCACTGGCCCAGCTGCTCCGCAGCATGTGGGATCTTCCCAGACCGGGGCACGAACCCGTGTCCCCTGCATCGGCAGGCGGACTCTCAACCACTGCGCCACCAGGGAAGCCCACTAAATTGTTTCTTAAAGCTGTTGTACTGATCTACACTCCTTTCAGAAGTGAATGAGTCTGTTGCTCCACGTCGTCATCCATACTTGGAAGGGCATTCATATTATAAATTAATTTGGTGACAACTGGCATCTTTATAATGAGTCTTCCAGTTCATGAACACTGCCTTTTTTCCCATTTATTAAGACTTTTTTCTTTTCAGTAATTGTAATTTCTCCAAAAATTTCTTGTACATATTTTGGTTAGGCATACTACTAGGTATCTTGAAGCTTTTATTACTATTGAAAATGGGATCCTTTATTTATTAATTTTTCTAATTGGTTATTACCGGTGAATAAGATTTCTACATGTTGATTTTGTGTCTAGGGAAACTGGCAAGCTCTTACTATATATTTTCTACTTAAAAAAACTCAAGAAAATCATAATGTATGCAAATAAGGACATATCTTTCCAACATTCACAACATTTTTCTTATCTTGTTGCATTGGCTAGAATCTCCTGTACAATGCTGAATATAAATGGTGAGAAAGGGCATCTTTATCTTTTTCATGTCTTTACTGAAAAGAAGCCTAGAGTCTTATTGTTAAGGATAATTTTTGCTGGAATATTTTGATAGATGCTCTTTATCAAGTTAAGGAAACTCCCTTCTAAGTTTCCTGAGAAGTCTATTCAATCATGAACAAGCACTAAATTCTGACAACTACTTTTTCTGTTTCTTACAGATTGTAGGTATTATTGATCTATTAACATGATTTATTACATTAACATATTTTCTGATGTTGGATCATTCTTAATTTCATGCATAAACTCTACTTAGAATGTAAATATTTGAAACAGATTTGCAAATATTCCATAAGCATCTATGTTTATAAATTGGACTGTTTTATAATTTTCCTTTCTTGTATTCTTCTTGTCTGGTTTGGGTATTTAGGTTATATTATCATTGTAAAAGTAGATAGCTTTTCCTAATTTCCTATTCTCTTAAACAGTTTGTTAATATTAGGATTATCTACTTCTTAGAAGTTGAATAAAGTACAAATGTAAACCACCTAAGCCTGACATTTTGGAGAGATGAGGTCTTGGTTATCAGCTTAAGTTCTTTAATGATTTTTGCTTTTTGGTATTTTCTATATTTTTTCAAGTAGTTTTGGCAAATTATATTTATCTAGAAAACTATGTCTTTTCCCAATCCAAATTTTGTCATAAAATTCTTCAGAGTATAATCTTATGATTTTTATTATCTATTAGCATCTGTAGTTATGTAGAAAGAAAGCATCCCTTTCTTTCAAAATATTATTTGTAGCTCTTTTTTGAAAAAAAAAACTTAACTAGGGATTTATCTATTTTATAACTCTTTTTGATCCTCTAAATTGCTTTCTATTTCATTTTATTTGTCCTCTTAGTTTCCTTACTTTTACTTTTCTAAAGGCTTATTTTCTTCCTTGTCTATCTTCTTGAGATGGACATGTATAGACAGTATTAGTCATCTACACAATATGTATTCTCCCTTTGTTCTTTATTAGCATAACCGCTATTAAGTTTGGGAAAGCAATATGCCAAGCTAAAAGACAAACAAATTATGTTGTTCAGACTCCCCTGCAGCTAGGAAATGCCATATGACACACCTGTTACCAATGACATATAAGTGGAACTTACTGGGTAGGGCTTCCAGGAAAACTCTTTAATTACAGATAGCAGACTCAGCTGGTACATGCCTCTTTCATAACCTGTCCTTTTCTTCCTCATCATGTTTGGAATGTGCATACAAAACTGGAAGTAGAGCAGCCACCTTACAACCATGAGGCAGCTAGCATGAGTATGAAAGCTAAGTTTAGATGAGTCAAAAGGTAGAAGAGCCTGGGCTATCATGGCATCATGGAACCTCTATATCTGATTTGAACTGTCTACCTCCAAATGAAATTAAGTCCCCCATAAAACTGTGTTCCTCTGAGACAGGAGGGAAGAGGGCAGGGCACAACCATTAAAAGAATGATACAACCATTAAGAACAGAATATGATAAACTGGTTAGAACCTACTGGGCCCTAGATGGTGGAAGATTTGACTTCCAGTAGACCTTGATCTTCATTATACACTCACTGTAATAATTAGCATGCTAAATGACATACCCACAGGTGCCATGACAGTTCCAAGGCCAACCATAAAAGGCCAAAAAGTGGGCAGTGGCCCAATTCCTGGAAATCCCTGCCCCTTCCCCAACATAGTTGGAATACTTCCAATTTATTAGCCTATGAAATTACCCAGCCCACAAAAACTAACCATCCCATATTTGGGGGCTGCTCTTGCCTTTTGAGACAACACTGTATTCTGTTTATGGTATGTGTATCTCTCTAAATAAATCCATTTCTAACCTATCACTTTGTCTCTCACTGAATTCTTTCTGCTACGAGACATAAAGAACCTAAGCTTCATTAAATCCTGAGACCAGGTGTGCGATTTCAATGAAAAGACAGTGGGTTCAAGTCCCAGTCTAAATTTTGGCTGGGTTTGAGTCCCATCTGAGGTGTGATTGGGTTCAAGTCCCAATCTGAGGTGTGCGGTTTCACCTCTGCAAAGTTTATGATTAACCTCTCCAACCAAAACTTTATTTCCTTTTTTATCCTGCACCAGTTTCCCTCAGGATTGAGAAGTATCACAGAAAAGGGGGGACTGAAACCGAGCAGGACCCTGCAGCGCCATCCCGGGTACAAAAGCCTTTCTGTGTCCCGTTTCTTGTTTGTAGAAAAAGTCTTTAGTCTCCTAAGCCTTCCCTGATTTCCAAAGAGCAGAGCCAGTTACGAATTAGGGAAGTGAGGGAATGCAGAAACAAAGGAAAGGCAGTCAAGAAACAATAGTTCAGCAATCAGAGTCCTAGTTCCTCTTCAAGGGATATAAGTAACCATCTGATGCATATCTTTGAGTTGTTCTGCAGGAACTAAGACTCCCACCCAGGTGGAGGATGGTGACTACATGCTGACCACAAGCACAGAGACCCCAGACTGGTTGGAACCAGAAGGTTGGTGATTAAGATTCCTGAAACACAACACTGTTTCCTCACCACCAACCAATCAGAAGAAAATCATGCCCTCCACAACCTTCAGCCCAAATGTTGCCTTTAAAAACCTTATAGTCCAGACAGCCAGGAAGATGGATCTGAGAAAAACCTATGTCTCATATCTTCTTGGTTGGCACCCTCTTATCAATAAACTGCTCCAAACTCTGATGTTTCAGTTTGTTTGGCCTCACTGTGCGTCGGTACAGGAACTTGAGTTTGACAAAACACTTCTTGTTACATGACAAGGTTGAACCTCTAGGTCATTTAACCCATGATCATTTACACACAGCCAAATACTATTTTAAATGATACAATATTCAACTATCTTTCATTTTTTAAATTTTTAATAAATGTATTTAAGGTCATAAATTTTCCTGAAAGAAAAGCTTTCTTGACTAAACTGAGAGATCAACTGTGATGGTCCAGACCAGAAAGACCACCTAGCCAACCCAAAAAGTAGTGATATAAATGAAAATGGCCATGGTTTAAGTCCCTAAATTTGGGGGTGGTCTGTTATACAGTAAAAGCTAATTAATACAGAAATTGGTTTCAAGAGTGGGGTGCTGCCATAACAAAATCCTAAAACATGTGGTGTTGGCTTTGGAATAGGGCAGTGACCAGAAAATCAGTAAGGAAACAGACTGCAAAGGTTGCAAAAATGAAAAAACAAACAAACAAACAAACCCAAAAACCCACCTGCTGTAGAAGGTCTGGAAAATGATGACTCATACTATGTAGAGACAGAATAGTTGGTAAAACTGAAGTTGACAGTAACTTGAGAGGAAAAAAAATGAACCTAATGAACTTTTGGTTACAGCTAAGTAGATCTCCAGAGAGAATTTGGAAAGTGCCACTTGGGTACTCTTAACTGCATATGATAAAATATGGCAAGACAGAAGAATGGGCAAAAGAAGGAAATGTTCAGTTTGCAACCAGAATTTAGATGGAATACAGAGGGCCCAGGGCCTGCTGTGTTGGAAAATAAAACTCTCATCTCCAGTCTCCCCATATCTGAATAGTCTTCAAGTAAAAGATTCTCAAAGTAAAAGGAGACCTTAGGACAAAGAGAAAAGCAAGGGTATGGCCACTTGTTAGGACCTCTGAAAGATTTAAGAAAGTGCCTAGTATACTTTCTCAACTAGACAAAAAGGCATGACAGACGCCTAATCCCAAATCACAGTGAATAAATCTAGAGAAAAAAATAATTGTGGGTATAGCTTTTGTTGAATAAAGTAGACTATAATCTGTTACACCGAAAGCCCAAAATGTTAAAAAAACAAAAAAACAAAACAAAACTATACCAGCAAAAGCACCATCAGCTTGGACTAGAGGGAACTAAGATTGATTAAACTGCAAAGAAGTCTCTAGGCTCTCAACTACCTATGGGCAGGAAGCCAGAGGAGAAAGCTGCTGAACTGTTAACATGGCCATTTCTTATGGAAAGGAAAGATTTCTCAAGATGGGGAACCAAGGGACTAGAGAATGGAGTCTAGGGCCTTGGAGAGCAATGGAATGGGAAGGCACTCCCAGGAAGCAGAACTGAGCCCTAACCAAGGGCCTAGGGGGAATTTTAGACCAGTGATTTTATGTATCCTCTGATCTTCCCCCTTTCAAAGGGATGCGTCTATTCAGTTAACCTGCCTCTGTCTCACCACTGTTATGTCAGCTGTGCAGGGAGAAGGTGACGTGTCATTTTAATTCACAGATCTCTGAATCAAGAGGCACCTTACCCAAGGAGCCACATCTAAGGATCCTCATTCATCCTGATGTGATAAGATCATGAGATTGCATCCTTCTAGCCTGATGCTATATGTAGGATGAGACATGTAAAGTGGGAGAAATGTGAATAATTTGTGGGCAAGGAGCAAAGTGTGGTAGATTCTAAAAGCAGCCACACACGTATATACAATGGAATATTACTCAGCCATAAAAAGAAACAAAATTGAGTTATTTGTAGGGAGGTGGATGGACCTAGAGTCTGTCATACAGAGTGAAGTAAGTCAGAAAGAGAAAAACAAATACCGTATGCTAACACATATATATGGAATCTAAAAAAAAAATGGTTCTGAAGAACCTAGGGGCAGGACAGGAATAAAGAAGCAGACATAGAGAATGGACATGAGGACACAGGGAGGGGGAAGGGTAAGCTGGGACAAAGAGAGGGGCATGGACATATATACACTACCAAATGTAAAATAGATAGCTAGTGGGAAGCGGCCGCATAGCACAGGGAGATCAGCTCGGTGCTTTGTGACCACCTAGAGGGGTGGGATAGGGAGGGTGGGAGGGAGGGAAATGCAAGAGCGAGGAGATATAGGGATATATGTATATGTATAGCTGATTCATTTTGTTATAAAGCAGAAACTAACACACCATTGTAAAGCAATTATATTCCAATAAAGATGTTAAAAAAAATTTTTTAATTAAAAAAAATAAAAGCAGCCACAAATTCTTTACCTCCTACCAAGGGGTGGAGTCTGTTTCTCCACCCCTTGAATCTGGGCTTGGCCTCGTGACTTGTTTCTGCTAACAAGTAAATGTAATACAAACGGAAGATTAAAAAGTGCTTGCACAAGGAGGCTTGCTCTCTGGCTGCATTTGGAAGCCTGGACTATCATGTGAACAACCTCAGCAGACAATTTGGAAGATGAGAGGCAATTTGGAAGAGAACTAAGGCATCCCAGTATGCAGGCCGTCAACTCCAGACATTGAAGCTATCCTAGATCATCTAGCCAGCCACCAGCCCATCACAGACGTGTGTGATAGTCAAGATCAGCTGAGCTGGCCCAGATTTTTAAAACTACACAGCTACTCCAAAGATTCTAGAGCTGAATAATATAGTGTTTCTTTTAAGCCATTAAGTTTTGTAGTGGTTTGTTATGCAGCAAACCTCAACTGATACAATTATAATTTTTTTTTACATAGTCCTTAATTATCATCTTCCTGACTCTGATGGCTTTAACATCCCTCCCCCACAAGAATAGCCTGCCCCATATTGCTATTGGCGCCTAATTTTCATTTTAATCATATTTTAAAATCACACACACACTCAGGAATTTTTTACATAGGTTAACAGTTAAATGAATATAAATATATTTAATCAATTTCTGTGTTCACTGTTGTTTCTTATATTGTGCATCCTTTCTCACTGTTTGATTTTTTTCCTTCTAAAGTATATCTTTTAATAGTTCTTTTAATGAGAGTCTTGAGTTTATACCTTTGGTCTTTATTTTTCTCTCACTGCTGTAGGATAGTTTATCTAGGCATAGTATTCTAGGTCCAACACTTAGAAGTTGTAAGTCTGTTTTCTTACTTCTCCTGCTGCTGAAACATCTATTAGTCATTTATTTATACATGACATATTTTTAACTCTGATTTTTAATTGGTTGCTATGGACTGAATGTTTGTGTCCCCCCTAAATTCATATGATGAAGCCTCAACTCTGAATGTGACTGTATTTGGAGACTGGACCTTTATGGAGGTAATTAGGGTTAAATGAAGTCATAACAGTGGGGCCCTGATCAGATAGGATCAGTGTCCTTAAGAAGAGACAGGAGAGAGCTCGCATTCTCTCTCTCCCTGCTACGTCAGGACACAGCGAGAAGGCGGCCATCTACAAGCCAGGAAGAGAGTTCTCACCAGAAACTAAATCAGTTTTGATATTGGACTTCCCAGCCTCCAAAACTGTGAGAAATAAATGTCTGTTGTTTAAACCACCCAGTCTATGGCATGTTGTTATGGCAGCCCAAGCAGCTTCATATACTGGTCTGCCCCTGCCCTTGACAGTATGCAGTTTCACTGCAATATGTGTAATTGTGGGTTAACTTTTATTTAACCTCCGTAGTATTCGGAGATACTTTTGATCCAAGAACTCGTAGTTAGTCAACTCTGGAAAATTATTAGCCATGTATTTAAATATTGCTTCTCTTTCATTCCCTCTGTTCTCTCTGTAACTTTTATTACAGAATGTTGAAGCCGGTCAATTTATCTTTCATATCTCTAAACTTACAGGGTAAGTTTCTCTGTACTGTTTTCCAATCTGTTAACTTACTTCAGTGGTAGCTAGGAATCAGTGTACCCTATCTATTGTACCTTTATTTCAATAACTAGTTTTCATTTCACATTTTAATTTTTATATATATCTGATCTTATTTTATTTATGCTTTTTTTCATAATTCCTTATTTTTTAATGAAAGTTATCCCTTTTTTTAGGGCAGGGCACATCCTCTACCTACTTATTATAAAGTTATTTTCAGACTAGTCTATCAAATTAATTTCATTTGGGATAATTTCTTATTCTTACAGTTGATTCTGTTACCTGATTTATTTGCAATTTTGGAGTTGCAAGTTCCTTTTGAGTCTGTTCTTCTCACTTTTGTTATTTTGTTCCTCTCTCTCTGACCCCATTTCTCCTTGACCCTCTGAGCCCCCAGTGCAGAAGCAGGTTGGGTGTTTCAGTCCCACAAGAACATGGCAGCCGCAGTCACAGAACCAGCAGGCAGCTGGGCTCAGTTCCTGGTAGCAAGGCTATGTGTTTGTTCTTGCATTCCTTAGCCCACAACTCCTGTCCCAGTCTCCTCCTTCCATCTCACACATCCAGCCTTCCTTCATGACTTGGTGAGCTCTTCTTCAGCCCTGGCTTCAAGCCTTACTCTGGTTTCTCAATGCCTGCACAGCACTCTTGTTTTCTTGGTCCCTTTATTTCATAGGAGCCAAACTCTTCATAGCCACTGCCTCCAACCAACCTACAGCACAAGAAACTTCAGTCTCTGATCACCTTTTTGCAATTCTCTTCTTCTATGATCCACAGAGATGGTTACTTCACATCTGAGGCTGGTGATGTTCATTTTTTGTTTCTCTTTCCTTTTGTCCCTTAGAGATATGAGTTTGGGGAATCAGTTTTCAAAATGTAAACAAGATGTACATTAGGAATCTGGTCCTCCTTCCCAAAGTTGCACGTGCCCCCAAAATGAAACTTTAAAAAAGGACAAGGGGATCATATGTGAATGCCAATCATTTCTCTCTTGAGCCAGAGAAGCATCTCCACCTCACTAAATCCTCTCTGTCCAAAAGGCAAGCATGGTGAGGAAGGCAAAGAGAACCACTGCTCTTGGCTACCATATACCCTGGAGATCTGGGAACTTCTCCTTTTAGATCTAAGCTATCTATTGATCGAACGAACCAGAACAGAGGACTTTGGCAAGAACTTGAAAGGCTAATATAATCTTTCCCATTCATTCAAAAATTTCAGTTAGAAAGAATGGGGTGGAAAGAGGACACAGTAAATACTGTGATGTGGCATATTCAAAACTACAAGTCCATTCTTTTCGGGACAGAACTTGCTACACTGGGGCATGGGCACCTGAGTCTTCAGTGTCTGTGACGTTGTCCTTACAGTTACTGGACAAATAAAGGGATATAACTTAGTCTGGAATCAATAAATGGAGAACGCACAACACAAGTAGCTTTCCTTCCCCTTGACCTGGAAAGAGACTTCTTCCTTGCCTATAAGCATATAGGAAAGAAATCTCACTTTCAGTTGGAACAACTCAATTTGGCATTCCCCTATAACATACCACCACAACTCTCATCTATTTATCCACTGGGAACTTCCCCGAATTGGTCTCATCAGGGTACCAGGTGGGATGAGATGAGGCACATCAATTTCATCACTAACTTCCAGGGGTTTACTTTGTATGTGTGCTTATTTGGGGGTTTGCTTTTTGCCAAGTCTACCACAACACAGCCAGTTTTCCATTTAGCTACATGACTCATTCAAATATTTATTGAGCATTTACTGATAATAACAGCTCCTATTTAATGGGGACCTCTGTTTGCATGACAGTGCATTTTACATACCCATTTAATCTTCACAACCGCTAGTCATTCGAAGTAGGCACTGTTATCTTCATTTTTCAATAGAGAAAACAGGCTTAGAGAAATTTAGTAGTTTCTCAAAGTCACACAAGCTGGAGCTTGAATTTGGATATGACTCCAAAACCAAAAATGTTTTTGTTATTGCAATCTGAGGACAACTGTTCTTTCCTGTAGAGAAACTGTGTGTTACAGGCTATGGCCCTAAGTTTTCTACACTGAGGCAAGGTCAGCCTAAAACAGCCTACTCTGGGGACTTCCCTGGTGGCACAGTGGTTGAGAGTCCGCCTGCTGATGCAGGGGACATGGGTTCGTGCCCCGGTCCGGGAAGATCCCACATTCCACGGAGCAGCTGGGCCCGTGAGCCATGGCCGCTGAGCCTGCGTGTCCGGAGCCTGTGCTCCACAACGGGAGAGGCCACACCAGTGAGAGGCCCGCATACCGCAAAAAAAACCCCAAAAACAAACAAAAAAACCCAGCCTACTCTGGAGCTGTCCCCTGGCCTGTATATATTCATTTTCCCCTTCCACATCAGTTCTGCCATTTGTGCTTCTGGGGCCTATGACCTAACAACTCTCAGCTACAGGCAGAATCAGACAGAGGCAACAAGAACTTTTGGGTTGCTATTGGTATTGGATTCTGGGCCCTTCTCAGTCAGGGCCCTGAGGTTTGGTAGTTTTCCTGCTGCCTAAGCTCTGGGGATTTGTCTCCTGTCAAGCTTATTTTTATCACTTACAGTGGTGCCCAGATCCCGTGGTATTGGCCTTGGCCCTGAGGATGGTATATAATAGGCAGAAAAATGCAGTGGGACTTGGAAGAACTGAGAGGTCTCCAGAAAGGGAGAGGCCTCGAAGTACTAAGGAAAGGAAAACTGGAGCTGGTTTCCCAGAAATGCGGATGGGCTCTAACCTTCCACTCACTCCTTTGGCCTCTTTAGTAATTCCCTGGACAGCCTGGGAGAGTCATGGGCCTCAGCTCACCAAAATGCTTCTCCCCACTCCATCCTGACACCTAATGTGCTAAGTGCTTTGTGTGCATTACTTCATTTAATCTTATGACATCCTATGAGGTATAGGTGCTATTATCTCCATATTATAGATGAGAAAACCAAGGGAAAGAGAAGTTTTATAATTTACACAAAATCGCACAGCTAGTAAATGACAGAGTTAGGATTTGAAGCCAAGCAATCTGATGCAGAGGCTGTATGCTAAACTACGATAGAAATAGCCTCATAGAAAAAACAGAAAAGATAGATGTAAAATATGTGTCTATAATTAGTTACAGGGATTTGGGGGGATTGGGTAATGCTTGGTCAACACCATATTTTGACTGGTGAAGGGCTAGGCTCTGTGACCTTCCCACACACTGTCTTCTAAAGGATGCCCGTTCAATTGCGGGGGACAGAAGGGTTCTTGGCCCACAGCACATGTGACTCACAGCAGTCACTCAATAAATGTCAGCTAGAGTAGAAGCCCCTTTAAATAACCTCCACTTACCAGAATACCCTTTTAGGCAACATTCTCCATTCCCTCTGTACCAGATACTGACGGATGCCACCATGCTGAATGCTCAGGGCTACTAGATATTCTCTAGTATACTTGAACTTTCTGCTCCTTCCAGGTAAGCTGTTTGCAAGAGTCAGCTGGTTTGTCCCCAAAACCACTTTTTCCAATTGTATTTACTACTTAGATTATATAAGTGCATTCACATATAATTCAACCTGATTCAGTCATACCAAATGCCAGCCATTTCCAAAAATCTAACCCATGTTCAAAAGATGAGGTGTCATAATACAAGATCTCATGTCATAAAACAAGATGTTAAAAAGACTGTCCAAATATCACTATCATATCAAGAGGTTCTATAACTCAAGAAGAAAAAGACAAATAATTTAATAGAAAAATGAGCCAAAGACAAGAACGATTTACAAATAGCCAGAAAACATGGCAACATGCCCAATCTTACCAGAGGTAAGTAACAATTAAATTAACAGTGAGATAGCATTTATTATCCATTAGACTAACAAAAATTTAAATGACTGATATCATCTGGTTTTGGTAAGGTATGGGCAATCAAACTGTTACCAGTAATTTCTTGTAGGTAGTAGAAACAATAAATTCATATACATAAATACATTTTTAAGGGGATTTTCAATGTTTTCAGATGCAGCTAAATAAAAATCAAAACTCACCCTCAGAAGGAAGAAGGAACTGTTCTAAACCTTAAACACTATTCTAAAACTGAAATTCGAAAAATATTTACAGCAATGTGGCATCACCAAATGAAGAGGTGATAATACGCACGCTCCTAAGAGGACTACTGTGATTTAGACGAGGACTTCCTAGTGTGGTGATTCCGACACCCTTCTCCCAACTCTGCTGGCCTATCTTGGCGGGTGTGGCAGCGCCCATCCCCAGCAGGCCCAG
This sequence comes from Hyperoodon ampullatus, assembly GCF_949752795.1. Classification (NCBI taxonomy): domain Eukaryota; kingdom Metazoa; phylum Chordata; class Mammalia; order Artiodactyla; family Ziphiidae; genus Hyperoodon; species Hyperoodon ampullatus. Next base: position 32,357,045 of record NC_136918.1, read on the forward strand.
CACAGGACGCCATGCTGTTCAGCAACACCCCTCTCTCTCTTCCCCACTCTCTCACATACAAGGCTCGGGTTGCACTGGGGTGGACAGTTTGCCTCTCACATTCTTTGATCAGAACATTGCTGTGTCTCCAACCTCTCATGCTTGAAACAGACTTGCTGGTATTTGAGCCCTTAGGACACCCAGCGCCTGCAATAAAATAAAGACTCAGCTTCTCTTGGAGACCCACTGAGCCAAGGACATAGTGTTCTATCTATACAATGAAATGCAGATTTCCCAATAAAAGGCAAAATTCTTGACTTCGGGAGGTTGAATAGGATGGTAAAGAATTCCAGCTGGTTAAAGTTACGGCACTGAAAAAAGCCCTGTCTGAGAATAATTCTTGTGTCTGAGGCCAAGATGCTGTCATCTTGCCACAGACTGTTAAAATATTCACTCACGGCATGCTCCAATCCTCAAAGCTGTGCCCTGAGACAGTCTAAATTGGTCAATAAACACAGTGGTTCAGTCTTGCTGCCTTCTCTTCTGAAATTAAGAACATTTTAGCTGAATTAGTGCCAGGGCAAAATGTACAGGAGGCTGTATTTAGTTAAAAACTGGTTGGACACTATGATTACATGTTAAGATCATGAAAGAAATGTCAAGAATCCTCCTTCCTGCTGTATAGCTGAAAGAAGAAAGCCATAAAACAGAGTCAGCTGTGCCCTGTAGGCCTAATAAGGTGGGCTCTGGGGTGAGACTGCTGGGTTTCCTCCACAGCACCATCACTTCCAGCTCAGTGACCCTGCCTAAGTCTCCTGGCGTCTCTGTCCCCCCATTTCCTCGTCTGAAATATGGGGATGCTAAAAGAGCTCACCACATAGGGTCATCAGAAAGGGCAATGAGTTAATCCATTTAAAGTGCTGCTCTGCAACGAAGCACTCAAATGTTAGTTATCACCCCTGGAAGGGAGAAGTGGTGGGCTGGAGAGAATGCTGAAGGACTTGAATGTCTATCATTGGTTTGACAACCCGTGTAGAAGGCACTCATTGATGTGCTCTGCCCAAGCAGTTCTCTGGCCATTTCACGTGTTCAGCCATTTACTTCTGACACTTACCTCGTAGCTCTTTGGGTGTGTGTCATCTCCCTAACTAGATGGTGAGCTCCTGGAGGGCAGAAGTGGTGTCTTCACCTAGCACGGAGTCTGGTCCCCAGTAAGCACTCAACAAATATCTGATTGACCCTGCTAGCTGTTCATATGCAGAGTGAACTGGACTCAAAATTAATCACACAAACTCCATTTAAATGGGCTTTTCTAGAAGTGCAGCTAAACTTTGCAGGATACATTCATCAAAACCAGAGATAGAGGTGGGTCTCTGTGATCCACTGGACAACAGCACTAGAAGGTGCCATCCCTGCCACAGGCAGGGTGCTCTCTTACTCACTGTCTGGGAGCTCTCGTCGCTCTCAGCAGGAGAATCCTCCCTGCCCGCAGCAGAGCTCCAGGCCTGCAGAGACCCCGTGCAGAATCCGGGCAGCAGTCTGCATCTTTCCCCAGGAAGTCTTTAAGGCCCTGTTGGCTAAGCACGGGCCATCTGGACCAGCTCCTGTGCCACCTGGAATATTTAGAGACCAGCTCCAGTTCACAATCCTAGCTTCATACTCTGACCTCCTGGCCACGTGTTCTCAAACTGCCAAGTTGTGCAATTTAAGTTGGAGAATCCTGTGTCTCTGGAGGTCATTTGTTCATTCAGCAAGCTTCCCAGAGGGTCTTCTATATTCTAGGTACTAACCACGTTCTTAAAATATTGAATCGTAATAAAAATGACTAACATGCCATTTACTGAATATTGAGTATGTGCCAGATACTGTGTTAAGTGCCCTCAGTCCATTGTCTAATTTAATTCAGGGAGGTTGGTATTATTCTCATTTTACAGATGAGGAAAATGAGACACAGAAATGAAGTAACTTGCTTGCACTCCCATGGTTAGTGAGCTGCAGGGCTGGATTAAGGCCCGAAGCCAAGTCGGTTTGAGAGTAAGCACTCTGATCACGATGCTTGCTGACTCTCCCTGCCTCACTTAATCTATTTCTCTTCTCTAGCTTTATGACTCTTGCTCATGTCACCCTTACCACCTAGATTCAAAAGATCTAAACAAATTGGATCTTGCCTATTTCACGGGCTCTTCTGGACCAGGTTTGACGTGACAGGTTATCAAACCCCTGACACTAAACAAAAAAGGTGAAGTTCAGGTTGGGCCGGATAACATCGCCTTTCGGCACCTCTTGCATCCCTCCTTCCTTGTTTACGTCCCCCTTCCCTACTTGTCCCTTCCTCCTTTTTCTATCTGCTTCCCAATACACGCACTCAGGTATCCCATGGGCTCCCCAACTCAACCCCAAATGAAACTCACCCTGCTTCCTGACTTCTCTGCCAACGTTTTACGCTTAGCTGCCTGGCATTCAGGTCGAAACCTCAGAGTCAGCAGCATGAGAAGGAAATAGAGCATAGTGAATAAAAATACAGGCTCTGGGTTCAAATTCTGGATCTGACTCTACCAGCTGCAGGACCTAGGAACAAGTTACTTAATCTAGCTCTGTCTCAGTTTCCTCAACTGCAAAATGAGGATAAAAACAGCACCTACCAAAAAAGAGAGTGTTTTGCCACAAGTGCGGCAGGAACAACTGGATATCCATTGGGGGAAAAAAAGAATTTTGACTCCCCCATTTCATATGCTACACAAAAATTAATTTGAGATGGATGATAGATCTAAACATAGAAATTAAAGCTATAAAGCTTCTAGAAGGAAATATAAGAGATGATCTTTGTAATATGGGAGTCAGCAAAAGTTTCTTAGGATATGGAGAAAAGAACAGCCTTACAAAGAAAATGATAAATTAGACCTTGTCAAAATTTAAAACTTCTATTCATCAGAAGACTGTTAAGAAGATGAATAGGCAAGCCACAATTAGGAAAAAGATTTGCAAATCACATATCTGACAAATAAGGAGTATTCAGAATAAATAAAGAATCCCTAAAATTCAATAAGAAAAAGACAAAAACCACGATTTTTTTTTTTTTTTTTTTTTTTTTTTTTTTTTTTTTTGTGGTATGCGGGCCTCTCACTGTTGTGGCCTCTCCCGTTGCGGAGCACAGGCTCCGGATGCGCAGGCTCAGCAGCCATGGCTCACGGGCCCAGCCGCTCCGCGGCATATGGGATCCTCCCAGACCGGGGCACGAACCCGTATCCCCTGCATCGGCAGGCGGACTCTCAACCACTGCGCCACCAGGGAGGCCCAAAACCACGATTTTTAAATGGGCAAAATATTTGAACAACACTCAGAAAGAAAGATACAGAAACGGTCAGTAAGTGCATGAAAAAGTTCTTAGTATCATTAATCATTGGGAAATGTAAATTAAACCATTTGGGGATAGCTACATATCCACCAGAATGGCTAAAATTTAAAAGTCTAACAATACCAAATGTTGATGACGATGCAGAGTAATCAACCAGACTCTGATACATTGTGGAAGCATAAAAATGGTACAACCACTTTGGCAGTTCCTTATAAAGCTAAACATAGACCTATCCTATGACCCACTCCCAGATGTTTACCCAAGAGAAATGAAAAAATATGTCCACCAAAAAAAAAAAAGACCTGTACAAGATGTTCATGGCAGCTTTATACAGAAAAGCCAAAAACTGGAAACAGCCCAGTGTCCATCAACCGAAGAATGGAGACACAAAACTGTGGTACAGCCATACAATGGAATACTATTCAGAAATAAAGAGGAAGGAACTACTGATACACACAACAACATGGATGGATCTCAGAAACATTATACCACGTGACAGAAACTTCAAACCAGAGAGTACATACTGTACAATTCCATTTATATGAAGTTCTAGCAAAGGCACAGGAATCTATGATTTAAAAATCAGAAAAGTGGTTGCCTCTGAAGAGCGGGGACAGGGATGATTGAGACGGAACATGAAGGAATTTTCTGGGATGCTGGTAATGTCCAAATCTTGAAAGGGGCTTGGGTTGCACAGTGCATGCTTTTGTCAAAAGTCAGACAATGGTACAGTTAAGATTTGTGCATTTCACATATGTAAATTTTTCTCAAAAGGAAGGTAATGTAAACAACTATTGAACTCTAATTAATGGTATGTGTGCTTAAGTATTTAGGGGAAAATGTACTAATGTCTGCAACCTAATTTGAAATGCATCACAAAAACAAGATGGTCGGATGGATAACAGCGGGATGGATAGATACGTGACAAGGCAAACACAGCAACATGTTAATTTTAGAATCTAGGTGGAGAGTATATAGGTATTCACTGCAGATTTGTTTCAACTTTGCTGCATATTTGAAACTTTTCATAATGAAATAACAGAAAATAGTACCTACAATATAAGATTGCTATACCATCTTTTACCCTCTTTCCTGTCACCACTCATGGTCTCCAACACCTGCTACCTTTACATCACTCACATTCCTCCCTTCGCTGGCTCTTCTGCAATCTGCAGCCAGGTCCAAGCCATGGACTCATACCTGGATTGCAGACCTACTGTCCTCCCTACTGCTGGTGTTCCCTCACTCCAAGCCATCCTGAATGTCCATCTTCTCACTCACAGCTCTTATTATGTGAACCCTGCTGCTCAGCAACTTTTGATGCCTCTCCATTAACAACCTCAAAACTCTCAGCCTGCAACAAGGCCCTTGCATTCCAGCCTCGTTCTATCAATATGATTGCCCTACAGAAATACAGAAATTCTTGGCTACAGTCAAACGAGATAACTACTTATCCCCTAACACAACACACACTTCCTATCCCAACACCCTTGCCTCCTCTACAGGAATCTATTCCTGGGGGTCCAGGGGCCCAGCTACAGGTCTCAGCAGTTCAGCATATGAACAGAAGGTGGTCAGAAAACTTTGGCCTTGACAGGTATGAGTTTCAAGGCCTCCTACAGAGACTCAGCAGTGTTATGCCAGCACGGAAAGCACCTACTCCCTTTATTCACTTGTTCGTTCATTTACTCTCTAACTCACTTGCTAAGTACTTACTATGTGCCAGATAATCTGCTAGAGGCTGCAAAGGAGGTAAGGTGACAGGACCCCAGCCTGAAGAAACCCAATTAGTGAGAGTAAGATTGAAGAATAGTCATAATTCATAGTAAGTCCTATCCTGAAGGTGGCAGTACCAGAAATCTCACTCAAGGTTCACTCGAGATTGAGTCTGGTGAAAGTGTAGTGGGATCCCTGTGGCAGTTTCAAAGCATGGCCTCAAAATCTTTGACACACCTCCCACTGAGGTAGGGGAGAATCTGTGTTCCCTCCCCCTTGAATCTGAGCAGGCTTATGACTGTCTTGACCAATAGAGTATAGGAAAAGTGATACTGTGTGACTTCTGAGGCCAGGTAATAGAAGACCAGGCAGCTTCCACCTGGCTCTCATGAAATGCTCATTCTCCAAAGGCTCCTGGGGACACTCCCTCTTGGAACCCAGCCACCATGTTGTGAAGAAGCCCAAGCCACATGCAGAGGCCACATGTAGGTGCTCTGGCTACATGGGCCCCAGCTGACCCCAGCCTTCAAGTCATCTCAGCCTAGGCACCAGACTGTAAGTAAAGAAGCCTCCAGTGATTCCAGCTCTTAACCATTTGAGTCATCTGAGCCATCCAGGTCTTCAGAAAACATCCCCACCATGTCCTGTTCAAATTCCTGACCTGCAGAACTCCTGAGCATAATAAAGAATAATATTTATTAGTAGTACTATGCTGAGCATAATAATGTTTTATGCTGCTATGTCTGGGGGTGTTTTGTTATAAGCAATGGATAAGTGGAACAATCCCTTCAAAAACAAGTGCTACTCATGGCAGGGCCCTGGGCAGCCTAGGCCGGGGGTCTGAAGCCAACAAAGAGTGACACCCCTAAAGATTATAACTGGAACATCCCTTTAAAATTTTTACCCCATTTATCAAGTTTATAATACCTTCAATTATTCAACATTCAACAAATAATGTATTCATTGCCTAGATGTGACAGTTACTGTTTAGTATTAGATAAAAATCCCTGCCCTCCAGGGGCTTACTACCTAGTGGAGAAACAGACAGTAAGTGAGACAAGTAAGGAAAATATAAACCATGTTGGATAGAGGTTAAATATAAGGAGAGAAAATAAAGCCGGGAAACAGGCTATGAAATATCAGGCGTGGGATCAATATTTTAGAGAGGGTGGCCAGGAAAGGCCTCATGGAGAAGGTGACTTGAACAAAGCCCTGTTGGAAAGTCCTGGGATGGGAATACCACGCCCCCATGGCTGTCTCCTTCTAAGCACCCTTCCCATGTCACTTGCTCATACCCCATCAGCTAGACAGACCTCACAAAAATCCATAGGGTCAAGGAGCTTCTCCAACACAACAACTCTCAAATAAGAATTATGTGATGCCAAAGCAGGAAGGGCCCTCAGAAGCCATCCATTCCCACCCCCTCACCTTTCAGTGGAGAAACTGAAGCCGTGGTGTTCCAGGTGGCCTAAGACTTAACCTGAGACGTGCACTTCTGCCCAGCCCTGTGCTCTTGCTCCTACTCTCCACTGATTACTGGAAAACCACTCTCCCTTGGTAACTAAGCTCTTTCTCCCTTGGCTGCATCACACCAGCCAGTTGCACCTGATCCTCCCCATCTGTCACTGACATAGTCTGAGACCAGTCCCCAGAGTGGGTGGGTAAGGGAGTCCAAGATTAGAATGAGCACTGGCCCAAGACAACTGCCAGCACTCCCACCAAAAGTGCTACTGATGCCTATAACACCTCCATCAACAGCCCCTCCGCAATGCAGTCAGTGAAACAGAAAATGGACATCTTCCACTTTCTCTTCTTAGCTGCTCTGTTGTGGGTTGAACTGGGTCCTCCAAAAAGTCATGTTGAGAGACTGGTTCAAGATGGTGGAGTAGAAGGACATGCGCTCATTCCCTCTTGCGAGAGCACCGGAAACACAACTAACTGCTGAACAATCATCGACAGGAAGACACTGCAACTCACCAAAAAAGATACCCCAGATCCAGGGGCTTCCCTGGTGACGCAGTGGTTGGGAGTCCGCCTGCCAATGCAGGGGACACGAGTTCAAGCCCTGGTCCGGGAAGATCCCACATGCCGCGGGGCAGCTAAGCCCGTGCGCCACGACTACTGAGCCTGCGCTCTAAGGGCTGTGAGCCACAACTGAGCCCATGCGCCACAACTACTGAAGCCCGCGCGCCTAAAGCCCGTGCTCCACAACAAGAGAGGCCACCGCAATGAGAAGCCCGTGCACCGCAACGAAGAGTAGCCCCCGCTTGCTGCAACTAGAGAAAGCCCGCGCTCGCCGCAACTAGAGAAAGCCCGCGGGCAGCAACGAAGACCCAGTGCAGCCAAAAATAAAATTAAATAAAATAACTTTAAAAAAAAAAAAAAAAAAAAAAAAAGATACCCCAGATCCAAACACAAAGGAGAAGCCGCAGTGAGATGGTAGGAGGGGCGCAATCACAATAAAATCAAATCCCGTAACTGCTGGGTGGGTGACTCACAAACTGGAGAACACTTATACCACAGAACTCCACCCACTGGAGTGAAGGTTCTAAGCTCCAAATCAGGCTCCCGAACCTGGGGGTCCAGTAATGGGAGAAGGAATTCCTAGAAAATCAGACGTTAAAAGCTAGTGGGATTTGATTGGAGGACTTTGACAAGACTGGGGGAAAGAGAGACTCCACTCTTGGAGGGCACACACAAAGTAGTGTGTGCATCAGGACCCAGGGGAAGGAGCAGTGACCCCATAGGAGACGGAACCAGACTTACCTGCTAGTGTTGGAGGGTATCTTGCAGAGACAGGGGGTGGCTCTGGCTCACTGTGGGGACAAGGACACTGGCAGCAGAAGTTCTGGGAAGTACTCCTTGGTGTCAGCCCTCCCAGAGTCCGCCATTAGCCCCACCAAAAAGCCTCGTAGGCTCCAGTGCTGGGTCACCTCAGGCCAAACAAACAACATGGAAGGAACCCAGCCCCACCCATCAGCAGACAAGCAGATTAAACTTTTACTGAGCTGTGCCGACCAGAGCAACACCCAGCTCTACCCACCACCAATCCCTCCCCTCAGGAAGCTTGCACAAGCCTCTTAGATAGCCTCATCCACCACAGGGCAGACAGCAGAAGCAAGAAGAACTATAATTCTCAGCCTGTGCAAGGAAAACCACATTCACAGAAAGATAGACAAAATGAAAAGACAGAGGAATCTGTACCACATGAAGGAAAAAGATAAAACGCCAGAAAAAAACAACCAAATGAAGTGCAGATAGGCAACCTTCCAGAAAAAGAAATCAGAATAATGATAGTGAAGATGATCCAGGACCTCGGAAAAAGAATGGAGGCAAAGATCGAGAAGATGCAACAAATGTTTAACAAAGACCTAGAAGAATTCAAGAACAAACAGAGATGAACAATACAATAACTGAAATGAAAAATACACTAGAAGGAATCAATAGCAGAATAACTGAGGCAGAAGAATGGATAAGTGACCTGGAAGACAGAATGGTGGAATTCACTGCCACAAAACAGAATAAAGAAAAAAGAATGAAAAGAAATGAAGACAGCCTAAGAGACTTCTGGGACAAAATTAAACACAACACCATTCGCAGGATGGGGGTTCCAGAAGGAGAAGAGAGAGAGAAAGGACCTGAGAAAATATTTGAAGAGATTATAGTCGAAAACTTCCCTAACATGGGAAAGGAAATAGCCACCCGAGTCCAGGAAGCTCAGAGAGTCCCAGGCAGGATAAACCAAAAGAGAAACATGCTGAGACACATAGTAATCAAATTGACAAAAATTAAAGACAAAGAAAAATTATTTAAAGCAACAAGGGAAAAACGACAAATAACATACAAGGGAACTCCCATAAGGTTAACAGCTGATTTCTCAGCAGAAACTATAAGCCAGAAGAGATTGGCATGATACATTTAAAGTGATGAATGGGAAGAAACTACAACCAAGATTACTCTACCCAGCAAGGATCTCATTCAGATTTGACAGAGAAATCAAAAGCTTTACAGACAAGCAAAAGCTAAGAGAATTCAGCACCACCAAACCAGCTCTACAACGAATGCTAAAAGAACTTTTAACAATTAAGAAAATGGTAAAAGAGCATACATATTGATAATTACCTTAAACGTGAATGCATTACATGCTCCAACCAAAAGACAAAGGTTCGCTGAATGGATACAAAAACAAGACTATATATATGCTGCCTACAAAGGACCCATTTCAGACCCAGGGACACATGCAGATTGAAAGTGAGGGGATGGAAAAAAGATATTCCATGCAAATGGAAAGCAAAAGAAAGCTGGAGTACCAATACTCCTATCAGGTAAAATAGACTTTAAAATAAAGAATGTTACAAAAGACAAGGAATGACACTACATAATGATCAAGGGATCAATCCAAGAAGAAGATATAACAATTATAAATATATATGCTCCCAACATAGGAGCACCTCGATACATAAGGCAACTGCTAACAGCTATAAAAGAGGATATCGACAGGACCACAATAATAGTGGGGGACTTTAACACCTCACTTACACCAACGGACAGATCATCCAGACAGAAAATTAATAAGGAAACACAAGCTTTAAATGACACAATAGACTAGATAGATTTTGATATTTATAGGACATTCCATCCAAAAACAGCAGATTACACTTCTTCTCAAGTGCACACGGAACATTCTCCAGGAGAGATCACATCCTGGGTCACAAGTCAAGCCTTGGTAAATTTAATAAAATTGAAATCATATCAAGCATCTTTTCTGACCACAATGTTATGAGATTAGAAATCAATTACAGGGCCTCCCTGGTGGCGCAGTGGTTGAGGGTCCGCCTGCCGATGCAGGGGATACGGGTTCGTGCCCCGGTCTGGGAGGATCCCGTATGCCGCGGAGCGGCTGGGCCCGTGGGCCGTGGCTGCTGAGCCTGCGCGTCCGGAGCCTGTGCTCCGCAACGGGAGAGGCCACAGCAGTGAGAGGCCCGCGTACCACAAAAAAAAAAAAAAAAAAAAAAAAAAAAAAAGAAATCAATTACAGGGGGGAAAAAACGTAAAAAACACAAACACATGGAGGCTAAACAATACGTTACTAAATAACCAAGAGATCACTGAAGAAATCAAAGAGAAAATCAAAAAATACCTAGAGACAAATGACAATGAAAACACGACGATCCAAAACCCATGGGATGCAGCAAAAGCAGTTCTAAGAGGGAAGCTTATAGCAATACAAGCCTACCTCAAGAAACAAGAAACAACTCAAATAAACAATCTAATCATACACCTAAAGGAACTAGAGAAAGAAGAACAAACAAAGCCCAAAGTTAGTAGAAGAAAAGAAATCATAAAGATCAGAGCACAAATAAATGAAATAGAAACAAAGAAAACAATAGCAAAGATCAATAAAACTAAAAGCTGGTTCTTTGAAAGATAAACTAAATTGATAAACCATTAGCCAAACTCATCGAGAAAAAGAGGGAGAGGACTCAAATCAATAAAATTAGAAATGAAAAAGGAGAAGTTACAACAGACACCGCAGAAATACAAAGCATCGTAAGACACTACTACAAGCAACTCCATGACAATAAAATGGACAAGCTGGAAGAAATGGACAAATTCTTAGAAAGGTATAACCTTCCAAAACTGAACCAGGAAGAAATAGAAAATATGAACAAAACAATCACCAGTAATGAAACTGAAACTGTGATTAAAAATCTTCCAACAAACAAAAGTCCAGGACAAGACGGCTTCACAGGTGAATTCTATCAAACATTTAGAGAAGAGCTAACACCCATCCTTCTCAAACTCTTCCAAAAAATTGCAGAGGAAGGACCACTCCCAAACTCATTCTATGAGGTCACCATCACCCTGATACCAAAACCAGAAAAAGATACTACAAAAAAAGAAAATTACAGACCAATATCACTGATGAATATAGATGCAAAAATCCTCAACAATATACTAGCAAACAGAATCCAACAACACATTAAAAGGATCATACACCATGATCCAGTGGGATGTATCCCAGGGATGCAAGGATTCTTCAATATATGCAAATCAATCAATGTGATACACCATACTAACAAGCTGAAGAGTAAAAACCATATGATCATCTCAATAGATGCAGAAAAAGCTTTTGACAAGATTCAGCACCCATTTATTTATTTATTTATTTTTGCGGTACGTGGGCCTCTCACTGTTGTGGCCTCTCCCGTTGTGGAGCACAGGCTCCGGACTCACAGGCTCAGCGGCCATGGCTCACGGGCCCAGCTGCTTCGTGGCATGTCGGATCCTCCCAGACCAGAGCACGAACCAGTGTCCCCTGCATCGGCAGGCAGACTCTCAACCACTGCACCACCAGGGAAGCCCCAGCACCCATTTATGATAAAAACTCTCCAGAGTGTGGGCACAGAGGGAACTTACCTCAACCTAATAAAGGCCACACATGACAAACCCACAGCAAACATCATTCTTCATGGTGAAAAACTGAAACCATTTCCTCTAAGATCAGGAACAAGACAAAGATGTCCACTCTCATCACTATTATTCAACATAGCTTTGGAAGTCCTAGCCATGGCAATTAGAGAAGAAAAAGAAATAAAAGGAATATAAATTGTAAAAGAAGTAAAACTGTCACTGTTTGCAGATGACATGATACTATACATAGAGAATCCTAAAGATGCCACCAGAAAACTACTATAGCTGATCAATGAATTTGGTAAAGTTGCGGGATACAAAATTAATGCACAGAAATCTCTTGCATTCCTATACACTAACAACGAAAGATCAGAAAGAGAAATTAAGGAAACAATCCCATTCACCATTGCAACAAAAAGAATAAAATACCTAGGAATAAACCTACCTAAGGTGGTAAAAGACCTATAGTCAGGAAACTATAAGACACTGATGAAAGAAATCAAAGATGACACAGATGAAGAGATATACAATGTTCTTGGATTGGAAAAATCAATAATGTGAAAATGACTATACTACCCAAAGCAATCTACAGATTCAATGCAATCCCTATCAAATTACCTGTGGCATTTTTTACAGAACTAGGACAAAAAATCGTAAAATTTGTATGTAGACACGGAAGACCCAAAATAGCAAAAGCGGTCTTGAGGGAAAACAACGGAGCTGCAGGATCAGACTCCCTGACTTCAGACTATACTACAAAGCTACAATAATCAAGACAACATGGTACTGGCACAAAAACAGAAATACAGATCAATGAAATAGGATAGAAAGCCCAGAGATAAACCCACGCACCTATGGTCAACTGATCTATGAGAAAGGAGGCAAGGATATACAATGGAGAAAAGACAGTCTCTTCAATAAGTTGTGCTGGGAAAACTGGACAGCTACATGTAAAGGAATGAAATTAGAACACTCCCTAACACCATACACAAGAATAAACTCAAAATGGAATAGAGACCTAAATGAAGACCAGACACTATAAAACTCTTAGAGGAAAACATAGGAAGAACACTCTTTGACATAAATCACAGCAAGATCTTTTTGATCCACCTCCTACAGTAATGGAAATAAAAACAAAAATAAACAAACGGGACCTAATGAAACTTAAAAGCTTTTGAAAAGCAAAGGAAACTACAAACAAGATGAAAAGACAACCCTCAGAATGGGAAAAAATATTTGCAAATGAATCAACGGACAAAGGATTAATCTCCAAAATATATAAACAGCTCATGCAGTTCAATATTAAAGAAACAAACAACCCAATGCAAAAATGGGCAGAAGACCTAAATAGACATTTCTCCAAAGACATACAGATGGCCAAGAAGCACATGAAGAGCTGCTCAACATCACTAAATATTAGAGAAATGCAAATCAAAACTACAATGAGGTATCACCTCACACCAGTTAGAATGGGCATCATCAGAAAATCTACAAACAACAAATGCTGGAGAGGGTGTGGAGAAACGGGAACCCTCTTGCACTGCTGTTGGGAATATAAATTGATACAGCCAGTATGGAGAACAGTATGGAGGGTCCTTAAAAAACTAAAAATAGAATTACCACATGACCCAGCAATCCCACTACCAGGCATATACCCAGAGAAAACCATAATTCAAAAAGACACATGCACCCCAATGTTCATTGCAGCACCATTTACAATAGCCAGGTCATGGAAGCAACCTAAATGCCCATCGACAGATGAATGGATAAAGAGGATGTGGTACCTATATACAATGGAATATTACTCAGCCATAAAAAGGAACGAAATTGGGTCATTTGTACAGATGTGGATGAATCTAGAGGCTGTCATACAGAGTGAAGTAAGTCAGAAAGAGAAAAACAAATATCGTATATTAACGCATATATGTGGAACCTAGAAAAATGGTACAGATGAACCGGTTTGCAAGGTAGAAATTGAGACACAGATGTAGAGAACAAATGTATGAACACCAAGGGGGGAAAGTGGCGGGGGTGGTGGTGGTGTGGTGAATTGGGAGATTGGGATTGACGTGTATACAATAATATGTATAAAATAGATAACTAATAAGAACCTGCTGTATAAAAAAATAAAATTCAAAAAAACATAAGTAAAAATAAAAGCAAAAAAAAAAAAAAAGTCATGTTGAAATCCTAACCGCCCCCATCCAACCTGTGAATATAACCTTATTTGGAAATAGAGTCTTTTCAAGTTAAGATGAGTTCACACGGGAGCAGGATGCTCCCTAATGAAATGACTGGTGTCCTTGCAAGAAGAGGGAAATTTGGACACATACACAACACACAGAAGAGAGACAGCCACATGCAGATGGAGGCAGAGATTAGAGTGATTCATGTGCAAGCCAAGGAACGCCAGCAGTTTGTCAGCAACCCACCAGATGCTAAAAGAGACAAGGAAGCAGTCTTTCCTAGAGCCTTCAAAGGGAGTGTGACTCTGCTGACACCGTAATCTCAGACTTCTAGCCTCTAGGACTGTGAAAGAATAAATTTCTATTGTTCTAAGCCAATGTGTGGTAGTTTTGTTACAGCAGCCCTAAGAAACTAGCACTCTTGCGTATATAAAAAGTCTGGAAGTACCCGTGGTCCCCATACACAGGCTTTCTCCCTGTAATTCCAGGTCAGGCACTCAGAAGCAGCTTCCACCTCCCCCTTCACCACTCCTCATCCTTCATATCTACCAACAGTGCATGTACCAAGTCCACCCAGGGAGCCTGCAGGAAGCAGGTGAGAAGCCAGTCATGCCTAGGGTTTTGGGTACAATTTGCTGACCACCTTGATCTATGTCTTGCTATGGCCACAACCTGTTTTATATGGTTTGGCTCCAACCAGTCTAGGATCTGTTGGCCTTTTTACACTACTTAAGAACGACTGATGGTCCCTGTGACAGGCTGAGAGGTCACAGGGAAGTACCATCCACAGAAGACCGATCACTCTCATGGGTCCAATAGTGAAATCATTAAACAGCAATCATCCCAGTAATAGGCTCTTTGGCAATATGGAACAAAAGCAAAAAAAAAAAAAAAAAAAAGAGGATCGTAATGTACCTTTCAACCTGGTAATGCTGTTCTTGGAATACCAAGGAAATGACACAACAGAAAAAAAACAAACGATTTAGACAAAGATAATTATAGCAGTGTTACTCATAATTGTGGAATAAAAACTGGAAACATTAATTGCAGAACAGTTAAAAGAGAGTGTCATAATAATACCTAACATTTCCTGAGCCCTTACTATATGGCAGACAATACACCAAATGTTTTGCTTGGATTATCTTATTTCAACCTCACAAAAATCTTATGACAAAGCTGTGTTATCCCTTTTTTAGAGATAAACCTGTTCAAGGTCACACAGCTAGCAAGTGGCAAGTGACCACTACTTTATGCCCTCTGCTTAGTTAGAGTAGTGACTTTACCATGGCCATGTCAAATAGGACAAGTTCTTTTTAACTTCCTTGAGCCTTAGGCCCTCAACTATAAAACAGGAAGAAGAATAACATCATAAGACTGAAAAAATTAAATGCAAAATGTGTGAACCATTAAGTAAACTATAAAGCATTTTCCAAATGAAAAGTACTTACAGACTCAATGACAACTGAATATCTCATGTGGTGGGAGTCCAATTGTAGCTTATTTTGCATGCCGAGTTGAACAGTTAGAATTTTATCTTTCATGTAGTAGAAGATTAACACTGTTTTTTAACCAGGGATGTTACACGTTAATGTTGTTTTGAGGTACGATAATATAAAATCGTCTCAGGATGACCAAACTGGAACTTTATTTAATTTCCAATCCTCAACAAGTTTTATGAGCTCTCTAGTAAAAGCCCTGGCCTGCTTCCTCCAGAGGGTGGGCAGGGTGGGCCTGGAAGCAACAGTTTCCTTGATTCACTGATTTCCGGCAGGAGACACAGGGGTTTCATCCCCTAACAACTGTACTCAGGGGTCTAGAATGCCAGCAAAGGAAAGCAGAGACCCCAGAGCACACAAAGAGTTGGGAGCGTCCTGATGGCATTTGGGGAGAACTCTCCTCACCCCTCCCGCACGTCACTGGGCAGTAAGGATGGTACAAATGTGTTCTGTCCACAGTGAGGGCCTACACATGTATAAAGGAGGGTTATTACTGTCACCAGGTCCTAGGGGTCTGACACTGTCAAACACCAGGCAATTATGCAGTCAGTTCCACTCAGTCCCAGGGCCCTGTTCCCATCCCAGTGAACCAGGCTGAATAAGACAAAAGCACCAAACAATCCAAGGCCCCACCCAGACCTGGCAGTTGGCTCCTCCCTACTCCAGAGCAAAATCAGACACTCAGCCCCTGAGTCACCCCTCCCCAGCCTTCAGTCAAAAAATACCTGAGAAGGGAGAAAGCGACTAACACCCCTCTCCATACCCTAGATGTCTAGTGAATTTTCCCATCATGTTTGTAACTTGTTTTGCATTTCTTTTGCCCACCACTCCCTGCTTAATATCCTTCAGGGTCCCCCCTCATCTCTCAGGAGAGGGGGTGGGGTGTTTAATGTAACCCTCGCAACAATGCTGGGAGGTTGTGAGCATCTTCATTTTAGAAATGAGTGAAGGGAAGTTCAGAGTGGTTAAATAATTTCCCAGGCTCACCCATCTAATAAGTTGCTGAGCTGGGATTCAAACCCAGGTGTGTGAGCTGCAAAGCCCGGACCTCCCCATCAACCACACACCTGATCTCCCAGTCAATGAGAAGAAGTAGCCGAGATGGATTCTGCAACCTGCCTATACAAAATCTGTCTGGTGCACCAAGTTGCCATGACACTATGTGGTCAACACATAGCTGCCAGAGACACAAAGGTCAGGCGTGCTCACATTCAGGAGCCAGACGGGCCACCCCTCCTGCTCCGGCTCTCCCACACACTGGTACACCCTCTGTAAAAGGAGACCAGGGCCCTGGTAGGGGTCAGTCAAGTCTTTTCAGAACACCAGCACTAGGTTGGCATCTGGATGCCTGACTTCCTGTGTCAACCACAATTCTTGGGAAAAGGAGAAAGTAATTAGAAAGGAGCGCCCCACAGACCAAACTTAAGTCATGTTTCCAAAATAGACTCCGAAATGAAAGATCAGCCTGTGCCTGCAGTGACAGCACTTGGGCCCACCTCCTCCACACAGACCCCATTTCCTCTGAGCCCCTGAGGGGACCATAAAGGGAGGTCAGCAGGGGCACCATGGACATGCACAGTTCTTTCCATCAGCCACAAATATTTACTAACCATCCACTATATGCTTGATGGGAGATAAGAGGTGGTACTATACTGTGACCCTGCTCCTGAGAAGCTCCCAGCTCAGTGACAAGCTAAGAAACAAAGACACAGATAGGTGCAGACCAGACGCTCTAAACTAAGTGAAGCTTATCTCGGGAATGCAAGGCTGGTTCAACATTTGAAAATCAATCAATGTAATTCACCATATTAACAGACTACAGCAGGGGTGGACAAACTATGCCCCATGGGCCAAACTGTCTGTTTTTGTAAATAAAGTTTTATTGAAACACAGCCATGACCATTCATTTACATATTATCTATGGCTGTTTTCATGCTACAAAAGAAAATGGCACAGTTGAATACTTGTGACAGACATTATATAGCCTGCTAAGTTGAAAATTTTTACTACTGGCTCTTTTCAGAAAAAGTTTGTTGACCCTTGATCTAAATTATTGGGAGAGAGCCCTTTCACCCATAAAACTACAGCAACTCCAACTCCCTCTACTCTCTGTTCTACAGACCAGGTTGGGAAGCAGATGCGAGCATTAGGGTCCCAGACTCTCAGGGCTGGAAGACCAGGCCATTGCCTTTCACAAGGAAAACAGTCCAAGGTACGACTTCCACTCCTCCCTCCCACTGGTCCCACTCGCAGGTAAAAACCTCAGGGCTCTCTGGAAGAATCTGGCACAGGCTTTTACTAAAGCTTTCATAATAAATGCTTGTAGGTGCAGAAAACTCCTTCTGTACATCCATGTTCACCTTCCCAACCCAACTACCCCCAAAAAGGAGAATTCTGGAGGTCTCAAATCAATGATCTAAGCTTCCACTTTAGCAAACTAGTAAAGGAAGAGCAACTAAACCAAAGCAAGCAGAAGAAAACAAATAATAAAGAGAAGAAATCAATGAACTTGAAAACAGAAAATTAACAGAGAATGATCAATGAAACCAAAAGCTGATTCTTTGAAAATATCAATAAAGTTGACAAACCTCTGGCCAGACTGGCAGAGAGCAAAAAAGATACAAACTACAAATATTAGTAATGAAAGAAGAGACATCACTATAATCCCTAAAGACATTAAAAGGATAATAAGCAAATATTATCAACAATATTTGCCCATAAATTCTACATTTTGGATGAAACAAATTACCCCCAAAGCACAAACTAGTAAAAAACACTCAAGTTGACACGGACTTATATATACCACCAAATGTAAAATAGATAGCTAGTGGGAAGCAGCCGCATAGCACAGAGAGATCAGCTCAGTGCTTTGTGACCACCTAGAGGGGTGGGATAGAGAGGGTGGGAGGGAGACACAAGAGAGAGGAGATATGGAGATATATGTATATGTATGGCTGATTCACTTTGTTATAAAGCAGAAACTAACACACAATTGTAAAGCAATTATATTCCAATAAAGATGTTAAAAAAATCACTCAAGGAAAAAAAGATGACCTAGATAGCCCTACATTTATTAAATAATTTAGTTTGCAGTTAAAAACCATCCTAGAAAACACACCAGGTTCAAATGGCTCCACAGGAAAATTCTACCAAAAATTTAAGGAATAAACAATAGCTACCCTATACAACTCTTCCAGGAAATAGAAGTGGAGGAAACACTTCCCAACTCCTTTTATGAGGTAACCAATACCCTGACACCAAAATCAGACAAAGACATTATAAGAAGAGAACTAGCCCAATATCCTTCGTAAGTATAAATGCACACACAAAAAAAACCTCAATAAAATGTTAGTAAATTCAACCCAGCAACATACAAAAAGATTAATAATATATCATGACCAAGTGGAGTTTATTCCTGGAATGTAAGGCTGGTTAATCATACAGAAATTAATTAATGTAATTCAGCATATCAACAGACTAAAGCAGAGATCAGCAAACTATGCAGCCTGTCTTTGTAAATAATAACTACTGGAACACAGCCATGCCCATTCATTTATGTATTGTTTATGGTTGGTTTCATGCTGCAATGGCAGAGCTGAGTCACTGATTAGAGACCTTGTAAGAGTCGAGTAGAGACCTTATGGCCCACAAAGACTATAATATTTACTCTCTGGCTGCTATGATCTGAATGCTTGTGTCCTTCCAAAATTTATATGTTGAAATCCTAACCCCCAAAGATGATGATATTAAAAGGTGGGACCTTTGGGAGGTGCTTAAGTCATAAGGATGGAGCTCTCATGAACAGGATTAGTGCCCTTATAAAAGAGACTCCAAAGAGATCCCTAACCCATTCTACCATGTAGAGGACACAGGAAGAAAGTGCTGGCTATGAACCAGGAAGAGGACACTCTCTAAAACTTGACCATGCTGGAACTCTGATCTTGAACTTACCAGCCTCCCGAACTGTGAGCAATAAATTTCTGTTGTTTATAAGTTACCCATTCTGTGGTATTTTGTTATAGCATTCTAAACAGACTAAGACACTTGCCCTTTAAGAAAACATCTGCCAACTCTTGGACAAAAAAAAGATATACATGATCATTTCAATAGATCTACAAAGAGCACTTGAAAAAAAATCATTATCCATTCAAATTAAAAAATCTCAACAAGCTAGGAGTAGAAGGGAACTTCCTCAACATAATAAGGAATATCTACAAAAATCACACAGCTAGCATCAAACATAATGGTATGAGACTGAATGCTTGCCGCCTAAGATTGGAAATAAGACAAAGATGTTTATTTTCACCACTCCTTTTTAACATTATACAGAAGATCCTAACCAGCACAACAAGGCAAGAAAAATAAATACAAGTCAAATAAATTAGATTGAAAATAAAACTGTCTTTATTCACAGATAACATGTTACCTGCATAGAAAATCCCAAAGAATCTTAAAACAAGCTACTAGAACTAGTGAGTTTAGAAAGGTCACAAGATACAGGGACTTCCATGGTGGCACAGTGGTTAAGAATCTGCCTGCCAATGCAGGGTACATGGGTTCAAGCCCTGGTCTGGGAAGATCCCACATGCCGTGGAGCAACTAAGCCCGTGCACCACAACTACTGAGCCTGCGCTCTAGAGCCCATGAGCCACAACTACTGAGCTCGCATGCCTAGAGCCCGTGCTCCACAACAAGAGAAGCCACTGCAATGAGAAGTTCACTCACCGCAACCAAGAGCAGACCCCACTTGCCACAACTAGAGAAAGCCCACGCACAGCAAAGAAGAGCCAATGAAGCCAAAAATAATAAATAAATAAATTTATAAGAAAGGTCACAAGATACAAAGATCAATATACAAAAATCAATTGTTAGAAAGAGAAAAGCTCAGAGAAATAGTTAAGAGGCAGAGGAGGGTTGAAAATTGGTTCTATAACTCAGCCTCCAAAATTACATATTTTTATGGTGTTGGTTAACTTCAAACAATTATATACCAATTATATTAATTTCAAAATTCTATAGGTACATATTTTGGTATACTTTATCCTCTGATTTAAATCTTTTTAAAATCCACTGAAATAACACGTCAATTGTATTTACAGTTGACCCTTGAACAGCGTGGGTTTAAACTAAGTGGGTCCACTTATACATGAATTTTATCAATAGTAAATACTACAGTACTACATGATCCTCGGTTGGTTGAATCTGCAGATGCAGAACCTCAGATAAGGAGGAATCACAGATACAGAGGACTGACTCTAAGTTATACACGAATTTTCAACTTCAAGGAAGGTCAGTACTCCTAACCCCCAAGTTGTTCAAGGGTCAACTGTACTAGCAATGAACAACTGGAAAACAGAATTTTACTGAAAGTGCCATTTACAATTACACCCAAAATATGAAATACATAGCTATTAGTCTAGCAAAATATGTCCAATATTTACTATGCTAAAACTACAAAACACTGATGAAGAAATCAAAGACCTCAATAAGTGCAGAGATGGAGTTTATTTATGTATTAGAAGACCCAAAATTGTTAACATGTCAGTTCTCCCTAAACTGATCTATACATTCAATACAATACTAATGAAACTTCCAGCAGGATTTTATGCAGAAGCCAATAAAATGATTTTAAAATATATATGAAAGGCAAAGATATAGAATAGTCAAAACAATTTAGAAAAGGAAGAACTAAGTTGAAGGATTCACACTACCTGATTTCAAAACTTAAAATAAACCTACAATAATCAAGACAGTGTGGTATTGCTGAAAGGAAATACACATAAACCAATGGAACAGAATAGTCAGAAACAGACACACACATATATTCTCAACTGATTTCCAACAAAGATACAAAGGCAATTCAATCCTTCAAGGGGAACGATAGTCATTTCACTATGGTGCTAGAGTAATTGGACATCTGTATGCAAAAAGAACCTCTATCTATACCTTGCTCCATGTACAAAAAATAACTCAAAATGGATTAGACCTAAATGTAAAACCTAAAACTACAAGACATCTTAAAGAAAGTACTGGAGAAAATCTTAATGACTTCATATTAGGTAATTCTTAGATACAACACCAAAAGAATATATTTTTTCAACTGATAATTGGACCTCGGCAAAATTAAAAACTTCTGCTCTGCAAAAATAGACTTTGTTACGAGAATAAAAAGACAAGCTATAGACAATGAGAAGATATTTGCTAAACATGTCTGGACTCATGTCCAGAAAATGAAAAATTATATCTCAAAACTCAATGAAAATGAAACAAAGATGCTAAACATTATTATTCATTAAGGAATTACAAATTAAAACCACAGTGATAAAAGTATACCTATTAGAATATCTAAAAATTTTTAAAAGTCTGGCAACACTAAGTGCTGACAAGGATATGGAAACTTTAACCCTTGTACCTTGCTAGTGGGAATGCAAAACGGTAGAGCCACTTTGGAAAACAGTTTGCCGTTTTATTATAACACACCATATCACCCAGCAATCCCATTCCTATTTACCCAAGTGAAATGAAAATCTATGTTCACATAAAAACCTGTACACAAATACTCAGAGTGAATTATTCATTATCACCCCAAACGGGAAATAGCCCTAATGTCCTTCAACTGGCTAATAGAGAAATACATACAATGAAATAACACTCAGTAGCATAAAGGAATGACCTACTGGTATACCCAACAACACAGATAACTCTCCAACACACTGATAAAAGTATACCTATTAGAATATAGGTATGAATATTAGAATATAGGCTAAATGAAAGAAGGTAAACTTAAAAGGCTACATACTATATGACATTCTGAGAGAGGCAAAATCATAGGTACAGAAATCAGATCAGTGATTCCCACTTAGGGTCTTCAAGTGGTAGAAGAGTTGACTATAAAAGTGCCCAAGGCGGGCTTCCCTGGTAGCGCAGTGGTTAAGAATCCACCTGCCAGGGCTTCCCTGGTGGTGCAGTGGTTAAGAATCCGCCTGCCAATGCAGGGGAATGGGTTTGAGCCCTGGTCTGGGAAGAACCCACATGCCGTGGAGCAACTAAGCCTGGGAGCCACAACTACTGAGCCTGTGCTCTAGAGCCCGTGCGCCACAACTACTGAAGCCCGCGTGCCTAGAGCCGGTGCTCCGCAACAAGAGAAGCCACCGCAATGAGAAGCCTGCGCACCACAACGAAGACCCAATGCAGCTAAAAATAAATAAATTAAATAAATAAATAAAAAATTTTAAAAAAAAGAATCTGCCTGCCAAATCAGGGGACACGGGTTCAAACTCTGGTGCAGGAAGATCCCACATGCCACGGAGCAACTAAGCCATGCACCACAACTACTGAGCCTGCACTCTAGAGCCCGAAAGCCACAACTACTGAAGCCTGTGCACCTAGAGCCCATGCTCTGTGACAAGAGAAGCCTGCAATGACAAGCCTGCGCACCACAAGGAAGAGTAGCCCCTGCTCGCCGCAACTAGAGAAAGCCTGCGCGCAGCAATGAAGACCCAATGCAGCCCCCAAAAATTAATTAATTAATTTAAAAAAACTTTTTTAAGTGTCCAAGGCAATTTTTGGAAGTAAGGGAAATATTCTGTATCTTGATTGTGGTAATGCTTATATGACTATCTATGTTTGTCAAAATGCAAAGTTGTACACTAAAATAAGTTAATTTTATTATATGTAAATTATACCTCAATTTTTTTAATGAAAAAAAATGTCTTAAAAAAGATTCTGGGGACTTCCCTGGTGGCACAGTGGTTAAGAATCCGCCTGCCAATGCAGGAGACACGGGTCCGATCCCTGGTCCGGGAAGATCCCACATGCCACGGAGAAACAAAGCCGATGCGCCACAAATACTGAGCCTGCGCTCTAGAGCCCATGAGCCACAACTACTGAAGCCCACGCGCCTAGAGCCTGGGCTCCGCAACAAGAGAAGCCACCGCAATGAAAAGCCTGCGCACTGCAATGAGGAGTAGCCCCCACTCGCCGCAACTAGAGAAAGCCCATGCACAGCAATGAAGACCCAATGTAGCCAAAAATTTTTTAAATTAAAAAAAAGATTCTGCCATGATGCAGCATGGAAAAGAAAAGTTATCGTGTAACTAAAACAATGCCTACCACTTGTCAAGCAATGGAATCAAAGGCAATAGAAACTGCCACATGTATCAGAATAAAGCATAGACTTTTCAAAGATAGGAAAAGTTGGTGTCACTAATTCATGTGCAACACATGATCAGTTGGGTACTGAACAACAGTTTTTTCAAAGCTTCCAGTTAACTTTCAGAAGAAGACTTTTAGCAACATTATTTTCTTATAGGACTAAACCAGAGCTAAAAGTTTAACCTAAATGAAATGTAGATAAAACCCTGGTATACTTTAGTATTCCTCAGAATTATTCTGTCGATCCTAAAGGGGCTGAAGATGTCAAAATTGTGGGCACACACAAAATCAGCCAAGGTAAGCAAAGACAGTTAATAGTTCTATCTTACTTATGACCATAAATGCAAAAAACAAATTCCAATAAAGTATTAGAAAATCAAAGCCAACAAGGTGTTTACCAAAACTATACATGACCAAGTATTTATTCAAGAATTTATCTTAGGAATTCAAGGATGGCTCAACATTCAAATATCATAAGCACAGATTATCAAAAACAGCATTTTATCTTGAAGTCTTGTGTAATTCTGATAGACAAACACAATTCAGAAGGATCTGAATACTTTGATTGTGATAATGATGAAGAAAGTGAATATGAATAAAAGCATATTGAAATTTAGAAATTCTTCTAAAATTGTGTATATTAGTGTTTTTTTTCCCCTAAGAATCTAGAAAATGATATGAATCTTACAGCCTACGGTAACTTGAAATCAAGAAAATATGGGAATGTTATCTCCTTTCACTATACAACTATTACCTTTTTTTTTTCTCTTCAACTAGCCTGAGTTGGTTTCTGTTAATTTTGAAGAATCTTTCCTAATACACAAATCAAAGAAATAATTACATAGTGAAAAAGCAACCAAGATTGATTCTCAAATCTGGCTGACATTGGAAACACCTGGGGAGCTTTGTGAAAACAGAGATTCCCTGACCACACCCAGGTCTAGGCTGGGGACTAGGAGGCATGGATTATTTTGCCAACAAGGTTCCCAAAGGAATTTTTGTTATTAGTGGGTTCTGGAAGACTGCTATTAGGAGATAAAGGCTTTAGGCATGTCTTTCCCTTGAAGTTTTTTCAGTGTGCTTGTAGATATAAAAATTTTAGCATGAATAAAACTAAACAAGTAAACTTTCCATAATAATATATGACTTGTCACCATCAAAAGAATTTTACAGGGACCAATTCAAGGTTCCTACAGAAGTTCAAATGAGGAGAAGAACTTGAAGCTCAGGAGGTCAAAGGCAGTCTCCATTTTAGGGCAGTGCCTGACACATATTAGGAACTTATTTCATTCCCTGAACAAATATTTAAGGATAGAAGAACTTGTCAGACAAAGAGGCAAGCGAAGAATATTCCTGGAGAGGATAAACTCATAAAGGCAAAGAGGTAGGAAACTGGGTTCAGGGACAATAAGTTAATGAGTCTCGTTGCCTTGGAGGTCAGATTACAGAGGCCCTTGCGCTTCAGGTTAAGGCTGTTCTGTGAGAAGCAGGGAGCCACTGAAGGTTTCTGAAGGTGGAGTGACACAGCCAGACTGGGCTTTAAGATTAACAAAGCAATCAAGTGTAAAATGTATTTGTGCCACAGAGAAGCCAGTTTATAGTCCAAGTGTGAGCTAGCAAGGGTCTGGTCGTGAGCAACAGCAATATGAAAGTAAAACCCAGGGATTCTCTCTGCCTGGGATAACCAGAGGAGGGGGTAACCACCGCAAGAGGAGGGGCTGAGTGGCCGTGGTCATCTGCAACCAGATGGTGCCCTAGGTGACTGCCCAATCACAACAAAAAGCCTGAGAACTCCCTAAAACACTTCAGTTGAAACGCCATGGGGTAAAATCAGTAGCAACTGCATTAACTATCTCATGCCCAGCATGAGGCCCTACGATGAAGACAGAAGCTTCGGTAGTAACAAGAGGAAAGTTACGGGCACACTGAAACAGCCTATTGCCTCTTCTTGAACATATCCATTTCCACAAGGTTACCAACCAAGCAACTATGCTCTGTTGACACTAAAACAAAAATATGGACTGAGAACTTAACCTGGATAATGAGGAAGGGTAGAAACAGGTCCGTTTTAGGCACATTCTCTGAATAGCCTTAGTACTCCGCAGGAAAAATGCATAATGTTTAGGAGAAAAATAGAACAGTTACGCCTCACCATGAGGTAGATGAGTGGAAAGTACCTTCTCTGGGAGCAGCAGATGGGAGGTGCCTCAGGATCTTTCTTGAACACTCGCACTCACTCACTAGCCAGGCCTTCAACCCAGATGTCCAGGCACCCGTGGCGTGCCAGGTACTAAGACTACTTACCGGTCTAAGAGTAAGGACACGGAGATGAACCATGGCCTTTGCCCTCAGGAACTCGAGGCCTAGTGGGCCACCACACCTTATGACGGCATCGCAATAAAAGTTACCACGCACTTGTTCATCTGCCCACGGCTTCCTCAGGCAAGCAGAGAAGGGGTTCCCCCCTCCATTTATATATGCCCTTGCAGAGACCTGGACAGTGCTGGAGCTGACTCCAAACCATGGCCTCTTCCTGGTTTGTCACACAGCCTCAGGAGACATTCTACCTAGTCCAGCCCTAAAAAAGGAGAAGAACATTCCTGCCAAGGTCAGTGCCGATGGCCAGAGCCTCCAACTGTTCATAGGGTGAAAATTCCTGTGAAAGATGGTACATTCCAGAGTCAAGGCAGACCCAGAAGACAGTGTCAGCCACAGGTGTCGAGTCTAGCTATCAGGTGGGATGGGGGCTAGGACTTCAGGGACGGGTGGAAGCTGTGTGGACAGATATAAGGTACGCAGGGGCCCTGGCAGCAGACAGATGGCAGTGATCACAGAGTCAGGCCAGATAAGGAACACTCACCCCTGCTCCCCAGGGCACCCTCAGACTAAAGAGGCCAGCCTTCAAGGACTTTGGAGAACCTGGTGGGACAGATGATAGAACCGACATGCATCCATTTCTCTGGCCGACGTCAGGCCTTCCCACCCCATCACCATCCCCCACCAGGGTGGAGTGATAATAACTCTGGCTGTTCCTGGTTCTGCCACCAACGCCTTGGCCTCATAGACGAGGGCGTCCACCTCACTATAATGCAGGTGTCAGGTGGACTGACAGAAATGAAGCATGAGGAAAGAACACAGAGCCCCGGGAACCCAAAAGTCTTCGTGGGATGGGCTTTCACTCTGGCTATAGATTTGCCTCACATAATTTTTGATCCAGTATAAAGTGAAAACGAAATTGTTCCAGAAATATTCTGGGCAGCAGAGGGAGAACACCCCCAAAATAAATCTCAGGACAAGCTGTCCTGCATGGTTGAGAGCTCACCACAGGGTCAAAGGTTCTCCACCAGGTTCTAACAAAGGAGGAGCTGAGAGCGTCTGGACACTGGAACCAAGTGTTCCCACATTCTTCTCTTCGGGCCTGTACCCACCATCCCTCCTCCTCATCTTCGAGGCCTTTCCTTATCACTCCAGCCTCTGAAATTCCCCCAAATGAGTCTGTACCAAATAACTTATCCCTGTTTTCTAATTATATACTTCATACATGTTAGCTGTTTCCCCACAAAAACCCAACGTCTCTTGGGCATACTACCTTCCTTTTATAATCCTCCACAGGGCTAGATGGAGAGGAGGTCTGTAATTCATGTTTGTTGGCTGATGTACAGGTCATTCCACAGAACTAGCGAACACTACTCAATATGTAGAATAACGGGTATTCCTTCTTTTGTGCCTCCTTATATTCACATATTAATTTCATTTTTATAACCACCTTCATTGTCAGAAAAAGAAACTGCAGTCAGCCCACAGAGGTTAAATACCATACCCAGGAACATCCAGCCAGTAAGTGAACAGGATGGCTCGAAACCCAAGTTTAACTCCAAAGATCACATTCTACTCTCGTGCTGCCTGTCCTGCCAGAAATCTGAAGGAGAGCTACTCTGTACCAGAAATATCAATCTCTGAAAACAAAAAACATAAACAGCATCCTCAACGATGAAAGCTCAACAGTATAGCTATTTGGTTCCTGAAAGATTATGAGAACTAACTCATAAGGTCCTGCATTAACAAATCAGCATCCATCCGATCTGTGGGCCCAGAGTCCAGGGTAGGGGGAGGAGGGCGGAATCAAGCAGCAGATCTGAAAGAAAAGGAAATCCTCTCCTCATCCTGTTTCTTTTGTCTCCAGAGGGCCCAAGAGAAGAGGGGAGGGGAGAAAGGGGGACAGAAGTACCAACAATGGGGGGAGGGGACAACAGTGGGACATTCAAGAAGCCAGATCTATACATAAATTGCCACAGCTCCCTTGTAGGGTGTCCATTGTGCGCATTCACCCTCAGATAAAAGAGACAGTGAGCAGGGGGACAATGTGAGCATCTGGAAATCCAGTCCTATCCCCACAAGCTACAAACAGGGAGCAATTCTTAGAGGCTCGCCTCCATTTCACAAGGGCCGCAGCCCTGACAACAGGTGCATCCAACAGGGCAGGAGGGATGCATCTGCTGACCTGTAGTGACAAATACTGAGGTCCACCCACCGTGAGACCGTAAGAACCACATTTGCTCAACCTGTTGGCTTAAAACAAACGGAAAAGTATGAAGCCAAAACTCAATAAAGAGACAAGGGCATTCATCTGCGGAACTGCACAGGTGGGAGAGGCTCACACAGCAGACCCCGGCCCAGCACACTCACCTTTCAGTGCTTGTGGAGCAGGGGGCTAAGGGAGCAGAAGGAAGGGGCCAGAAGTCACGTGGCACAGGATCCTGTCCTAGTGACTTCTGCGCTGCTCTCACTCTCGACTCCCAGCCCCATGCCACCCAAGTGTCCACATGCAAACAGTCCTACCTCGTGTCCTCTGGGTGCACTCTCTGCAGATCAGAGGAGAATGACAAATAGTCAAGTTGGGAGAGGACAACGTCTTCTGTTGGGAAAGGTTACTTTCTAAGGGTTGTACGCTAAATTTCCCTACATTTACAGAAAGGATAGGACAGGAAGCTTTTAAGAATGAACAATTTGCCAGTCAGAATGTGTTGCTTTGAACTGGGGGAAGGGCAGTTAGGCTTCCAAGCGGCCCTGGTGTATATTTCCAGAATACCAAGAAGTGTTGTTCTCAGAAAGATAATAAAAGTCCACATGTTCATGGGATCTCTGCACCCCTACCTCCAGGCTGGGCTGCATTCTCAAATTGTCACCTCTTGAACCTCTTAAAAGGCAAAGAGCCAATAAATCAACTGTTTCAGACTCAGACTCATATTTTGGGGGGGAAAGCAAGGGGTCCTTCTTTTTTTTTGCGGTATACAGGCCTCTCACTGTTGTGGCCTCTCCCGTTGCAGAGCACAGGCTCCAGACACGCAGGCTCAGCAGCCATAGCTCACGGGCCCAGCTGCTCCGCGGTATGTGGGATCCTCCCGGACCGGGGCACGAACCCCTGTCCCCTGCATCGGCAGGCGGACTCTCCACCACTGCGCCACCAGGGAAGCCCCCAAGGGGTCCTTCTTGTAGACACTGAGTACATGGTGACCCCAGAGCATTCACAGTCTATTTCTCTGAGGCTGGGGCAGAACTCCCCAGCTACGATCTAAACCCCTCCTCCACCTGTGGCACTGCAAGGGCCTCTCTCTTAACCCCAGCACCATCTGGGGCCAGCCTCCTTTTCTGACAAGCCTTCCCAGCAGACTCCCCTGCAGCTGCCAGCCAGAGGCCCCTGCCCTATGGTGACTACACCTGTCTAAGGTCCAGGCAGCAGGTGAGTCCACCTAAGCTTACCAGTTAGACCAGGAACTTCCCCAGGGCCTACTCTGCTCTGTACATGTCCCCCAAGATCTAACCCCTGAGGAAACAGTCTCCTGATAAGAGGATCAGCAAACCTCATATAAAGAAATTACTCCAAGGCCCCAGCTACCCGCTCCTCAGTTATTTAGTTACTGCACAAAAGAAACCAAACACACAGATCCTTTGCCACTGTGGGGTAGTTTTCCGAGCTCATGCCTAGTAGTGCATGAGGACCAGCATTTTTTTGTATCATGACTGAGGGGACAGAGAGGCACATCTTGGTGAAAAGGCTCTTGTCCCCAGAGTACCCACTACGCCATCCAGTAGCCAGCGTCCAGCCACTCCCCACCCAGGGCCAAGTGCCCAGGCTCCTCCCTGCTCTGGATGAAGGCTACTGGCCCACCTAGGATGGGAGACAAAGGGCCAACCTCACTCTGGGCATGAAGAAAGAACATTCCATACCAGCCTAGGGCACTATGGTGCCAGCAGTATCACCTTCTACATCCCTGCAGTATGCAGGGCAGGGAAAGAGACTAAGACAGAGGATCACCGAAGAGAGAAGGGAAGGGGGTCAAGAATTTAAAAGTAAAGAGATGGAAGGGAAGAGGGAAATAAAGTGAAAAAAACAAAAATCAAAAACAAAAACAAAAACTATTTTACTAAAACCTGAAATGCCTTTTAGGCACCCAGAAGCACCTACACTTCCCCCAGAGACTTGCATTGTGGATCCCTGATGCTTTGAAGTGTGAGGGGTTCCCTAAACGGTTCTCTTAAGCCCCTCATTTGCAAATAACTCATTGACAAGTTGTGCATTTTGACAAAAGATTGCACTAAAGCAGGGAAGAAACTACAGCCCCAGCTGGAAGGGGGATGCAGCACTAGGCAGGCTCCCGAGGGCTTGGGGGGCGCGGGGGCGGATTGCACATACTCTGCTCTTTGCACTTGGAGAGAGGAGGGATGGTAAAACCAGCGGCCTGAGGCCTGGCACTATTCCCACTGCCCGGGTGTTCCCCCAACAGGGCCCAGCTCCTTCAATTGCAAGGGCTATTTTTACCCCTTCTAGGACTCAAAGAAGCTGGGTCTTTCTCCTTCAGGTTACTATATAGAGGATGTGCCCTCCCAACAACAACCAAATGCTCTCCCCATCATCCCGTCTTCACATCTGCAATACCACTCCTAGAAATTCAGCCCTTTGGGTCTTGAAGAGTGTAAGTAGCCACAAGTTCCAGGGAGGAGTTCTGCCTTAACCATAGACAGCTAACACCTGGGAATTAGTTTAGCCTAAACTTTCCAACCGCAATTATCTGCGAACAAGGGTCCTTCAACCATGAAACTCCGGTTGAAGACAAGGAGGCAGAGCAGGCGAGGGGCTTCGGTGAGGAGCAGGGAGGGAGAGCAAGACTGTGACGCCCGACGCCCCAGTTTTGCCTGGGACGCCGGGGCTGCCGCCACTGCCCTATCTTCCCTGACTCGCATTTAGGCTAGGAGGACTTTCACGTGGCACCTCCGCGCCCGCAGCTGGGAGAAGAGCCCACCTCTCTTCCTTGAAGGCTAGCGGCGATTTGCAGCCCTCAAATCAAAAGCGCCCCCTTCGGATGACGCCTATAGAGACAACCGCATAATTGTCCCCAAGCACCTCACCTTTCAAAAGAAAATCGTGCTGCCTGGAAACGCTGGGGTCGCCGCCTTACGCGCCACACCCCGCCCCAACTCCTCGCCGCACGTAGGAACCCCTCTCGAACAGTGGAGCCAGGGGCAGGCTCCCGAGGGCGGGGGTCCCGACCCCGGGACCCCCGCCCTCGGGAAATGACTCCCAGGGACCGCGCCGGGACAAAAGCGTGGGGCGGGCTCACTCACCCGCGCGGCGAAGGCGGCCCGGGAGCCGAGGCACGGCGCTCGGCGGGGGCGTCCCGGCTACCGGCGCGCAGCGCAGGCTCAGCGCTCAATCCGCCGCCGGCTGCGGACCGGGCGGCGCTGGGAGCCCGCGAGGCGAGTCCTGCACGGGACGGGGCGGGGCGAGGGTGAGTGGCCGGCGAAGAAGCGAGCAAGTGGGAGAGCATACGCGAGCGTGCTAGCGACTGAGAGCACGGCGCTCCAAGTCCAGACCCAAAAGGCCGCCTCTGGCTCACACGCGCTGATTTGCGTGTCATTTGCATAGCGCTCTGGGAATGGACCTGCGGTCCTTCCGCCACGCCTACCCGCCCTCCTCCCACGGGTCGGGAGAGGAGAATCCGGAGCGGAACGGAGCGCTGGACGTCGGTCCACCTCGCCCTTCCCCCGCACCGCCCCAACTCCTCCTTGCACACCGGACTGGTGGCCTTCAGGGTGTTTTCTCGTGTTTTCCCCTGGAAGACCACTCGATACACAAAAAAAGAACACACTGGAAAAACTCTGTAGACTTTAAAATTAATTTTTTCTTTGATGTGGCTATCAAAAACAATAACGAGTAGATTCCCCCAAATGAATGCAATTTTGGTTTTTGGACAAAGTATCACGAAAAACTTGCTCATTTTCAAAATTGGACACAAGGCGCAATTTTGTTCTGCCTGGATAACATAGTCCTTTAAAAGGCGGGTTCTGGGGCTTACCTGGTGGCGCAGTGGTTGAGAGTCCGCTTGCTGATGCAGGGGACATGGGTTCGTGCCCCGGTCTGCGAAGATCCCACATGCGGCGGAGCGGCTGGGCCCTTGAGGCATGGCCGCTGAGCCTGCGCGTCCGGAGCCTGTTTTCCTCAACAGGAGAGGCCACGGCAGTGAGAGGCCCGCGTACCGCAAAAAAAAAAAAAAAAAAAAAAAAAAAAAGGCGGGTTCTGGAGTTGAGAACCCTACCCCTTACTTTACAGCTGCAAAATTTTGGGCAAGTTACTAATCTCTGTTACTCCGTCTTCTTATCTCTAAAATGGGACAATCTGCCTCATAGGAATGTAAGGCTTCAGTGAGATAAGCCAGGTAAAGCGCTTAGGATAGCGCCTAACAGAGTTACTTTTAAACGTGAGAGTATGATCTATATCTACTTAATGAAGAAGCAATCAGACCAAGGGGAGGCAAGAAAGAGGAAGGGAGAGGTAGGGGAAGAGGCTATAGATGGCAAAGAGAGAACGGCCTAAGATTAGAGACAGTCTCTCAAAGGTTCAGGCCACGGTTCCCCCACCCAATTCTGCTGTTAGGCTAACCAGACCCAGCTCTGAGAAAGCATTTCTATATCTTCTTTCCCCTCAGAAGATCCAGCTGTGAATGCATTTTGAAACGTTATCATGGGATGTTCTGGAGAAATATTAAAAATGTTCAACTCAGCTACTTCTTAAAAAAAAAAAAATTGAATCTAAAGGAAGCAAAGTCTGTTCTGTGGTGGAGAGTCCCAGATTGGGAGACCTGAGTGTTAGACCTGGTTCTGGCACTAGCTTCGTGGAGCTTGCAGGAGTCACCATCTCTGGCCCTCAGTTTTCTAATCTGGAAAATGAGGAAGCTCCTTGGGATATTTTTTGGTTTTTTGTTTTTTTCAGGCATCTTCCAGCTCTGAAATTTTAGCCCCAGTGTTCCTCTGATATTTTCCTTTGTTGTGTGTTAAGAATCCTTCATTGGTTTGGAGGATAACTCTACAGCCTTTTCAAAATTAATATTTTTCCTCTTGCCTAATATTTAGCTTGCATCTGATATGAAATATTTTGTAGAGCTTCCTGATATCTTCATTTGGACCCTTTCCTTCCCCCCCCCAAACTGTTTATTCCAGGTAAAGGAGTACTTATGCTTTTTATAGTAAAATAAAACACAAGTACAGAAAACCACACAAAACAAATATATAGATTATATAGACTGGTGAATTTTTATGAGGCGAACATCCTCGCAGTCACCACCCAAGTCAACAAATAGACCTCTGCCAGGCACCCCAGAAGCCTCTCCATGTGCCCCATCCCTATCCCTATCACTTTTGCTAGTTTCTTTACATAATTATCTCCTAAGTTGCATCATGCCCATTTTTTTTTAACTTGATATGCCTTTTAAGCCTTTTGTTACAATTTATCTGCTGAAGGACAGTAGGCCTTTGGACCTGTGGAGTTTCCCACAGTCTGGGGACTGTATTTTAATAGGGTACT
The DNA here is from genome assembly GCF_949752795.1 of Hyperoodon ampullatus. NCBI lineage: Eukaryota > Metazoa > Chordata > Mammalia > Artiodactyla > Ziphiidae > Hyperoodon > Hyperoodon ampullatus. The sequence goes on from NC_136918.1 coordinate 32,390,204, forward strand.
TCAGCATATTCCTCTGTCCTCTGCATTTCTTGCAAACTGGCAACTGCCCCAGAGGTTTCACCAGTCTGAGGTTCCATCTGTCTGGCAAAACTGTAGATGATGGTGTGTTCTTTCATCAGGAGGTTGGTAATGTCTGGTTTTGCTCTTTTTCTTTTGAGGCTAGCAGGTGTTCATGCTGAATTCCTAGAACCCTGAATTAAGTCATTGAGGGCTGCAAACTGGTGATATTTTAATTCTATAATTTTGTTTTTATTTATTAGCTGAATAAGTTTATAAGGAGATGTTTCCTCTCATCCAGTATTTTGTTACCATGAGAAAAGTTCATAAGAGAAAATTTGGGTAAATACTTGCTTTTTTCTTTTAATTTACCCCAGTTTCCAAGATAATGAATTGGTTCTCTGTCATCCTCAAAAGGTGGCTTAATTAGGTTTCTTAGTGTCATTATAATTCATGGATTTACATATACTTGATGTGTTTCAATCTACTGTAATTCTAATCTTTATTAAAGCTCAAATTGTCCAATCTTTGGCCAGTAGGTATCTTCCTTGCTACCTAGTATGACAAGATGTTCCAGGCTCATTTTGTACATTTGCTGCTCCAGACCTGGAATCAGCCATTTCTCCAAAAGAAGCACTAATTATCTTTATTTATTGATACCTTTATTGATATGGACACTAGGGGGTGTTCATTGCTACTAGGTTGGTAACTGTTTCTAGGTCTTTTCAATAGGTAGAATTAGGATAGAATACGTCAAGAGTTCATGTTACTATTTCTAATTCAATTTCAGGACTACAGTGTTTTAAATTAACCCCTTCTAAATTACATCAGGATCTCAGAAGAAATTCCACATGGAGAATTCCGGTTCTCAAGAATTTTATGGATCCACCAGAGGGCAGACAGCAGAAGCAAGAATAACTACAATCCTGCAGCCTGTGGAACAAAAACCACATTCACAGAAAGATAGACAAGATGAAAAGGCAGAAGGCTATGTACCAGATGAAGGAACAACATAAAACCCCAGAAAAACAACTAAATGCAGTGGAGATAGGCAACCTTCCAGAAAAAGAATTCAGAATAATGATAGTGAAGATGATCCAGGGCCTCGGAAAAAGAATGGAGGCAAAGATCAAGAAGATGCGAGAAATGTTTAACAAAGACCTAGAAGAATTAAAGAACAAACAAACAGAGATGAACAATACAATAACTGAAATGAAAAATACACTAGAAGGACTCAGTAGCAGAATAACTGAGGCAAAAGAATGGATAAGTGACCTGGAAGACAGAATGGTGGAATTCACTGCTGTGGAACAGAATAAAGAAAAAAGAATGAAAAGAAATGAAAACAGCCTACTAGACCTCTGGGACAACATTAAACGCAACAACATTCACATTATAGGGGTCCCAGAAGGAGAAGGGAGAGAGAAAGGACCCAAGAAAATATTTGAAGGGATTATAGTTGAAAACTTCCCTAACATGGGAAAAGAAATAGCCACCCAAGTCCAGGAAGCACAGAGAGTCCCATACAGGATAAACCCAAGGAGAAACATGCTGAGACACATAGTAATCAAACTGGCAAAAATTAAAGACAAAGAAAAATTATTGAAAGCAGCAAGGGAAAAACAACAAATAACATACAAGGGAACTCCCATAAGGTTAACAGCTGATTTCTCAGCAGAAACTCTACAAGCCAGAAGGGATTAGCATGACATATTTAAAGTGATGAAAGGGAAGAACCTACAGCCAAGATTACTCTACCTGGCAAGGATCTCATTCAAATTCGATGGAGAAATCAAAAGTTTACAGACAAGCAAAAGCTAAGAGAATTCAGCACCACCAAACCAGCTCTACAACAAATGCTAAAGGAACTTCTCTAAGTGAGAAACACAAGAGAAGAAAAGGACCTACAAAAACAAACCCAAATCAATTAAGAAAATGGTAATAGGAACATACATATCGATAATTACCTTAAATGTGAATGGATTAAATACTCCAACCAAAAGACACAGGCTCACTGAATGGATACAAAAACAAGACCTGTATATATGCTGTCTACAAGAGACCCACTTAGGACCAAGGGACACATACAGACTGAAAGTGACAGGATGGAAAAAGATATTCCATGCCAATGGAAATCAAAAGAAAGCTGGAGTAGCAATAATCATATCAGGTAAAATAGACTTTAAAATAAAGAATGTTACAAGAGACAAGGAAGGACACTACACTATGATCAAGGGATCAGTCCAGGAAGAAGATATAACAATTATAAATATATAGGCACCCAACATAGGAGCACCTCAATACATAAGTCAACTGCTAACAGCTATAAAAGAGGAAATTGACAGTAACACAATAATAGTGGGGGACTTTAACACCTCACTTACACCAATGGACAGATCATCAAAACAGAAAATTACTAAGGAAACACAAGCTATAAATGACACAATAGACCCGATAGATTTAATTGATATTTATAGGACATTCCATCCAAAAACAGCAGATTACACTTTCTTCTCAAGTGCACATGGAACATTCTCCAGGATAGATCACATCTTGGGTCACAGATCAAGCCTCAGTAAATTTAATAAAATTGAAATCATATCAAGCATCTTTTCTGACCACAATGCTATGAGATTAGAAATCAATTACATGGAAAATCCATAAAAAGCACAAACACATGGGACTATACAATACGTTACTAAATAACCAAGAGATCACTGAAGAAATCAAAGAGGAAATAAAAAAATACCTAGAGACAAATGACAATGAAAACATGATAATCCAAAACCTATGGGATGCAGTTCTAAGAGGGAAGTTTATAGCAACACAAGCCTATCTCAAGAAACAAGAAAAATCTCAAATAAACAATCTAACCTTACACCTAAAGGAACTAGAGAAAGAAAAACAAACAAAACCCAACTTTAGCAGAAGGAAAGAAATCATAAAGATCAGAGTAGAAATAAATGAAATACAAACAAAGAAAACAATAGCAAAGATCAATAAAACTAAAAGTTGGTTCTTTCAGAAGATAAACAAAATTATAAACCCTTAGCCAGACTCATCTAGAAAAAGAGGGAGAGGACTCAAATCAATAAAATTAAAAATGAAAAGGAGAAGTTACAATGGACACTGCAGAAATACAAAGCATCATAAGAGAGTACTAAAAGCAACTCTATGCCAATAAAATGGACAACCTGGAAGAAATGGACAAATTCTTAGAAAGGTATAACCTTCCAAGACTGAACCAGGAAGAAATAGAAAGTATGAACAGACCAATCACAAGTAATGAAATTGAAACTGTGATTAAAAATCTTCCAACAAACAAAAGTCCAGGACCAGAAGGCTTCATAGGTGAATTCTATCAAACATTTAGAGAAGAGCTAACACCCATACTTCTCAAACTCTTCCAAATAATTGCAGAGGAAGGAACACTACCAAACTCATTCTATGAGGGCACCATCACCCTGATACGAAAATCAGACAAAGATCCTACAAAAAAAGAAAATTACAGACCAATATCACTGATGAATATAGATGCAAAAATCATCAACAAAGTACTAGCAAACAGAATCCAACAACACATTAAAAGGATCATACACCATGATCAAGTGGGATTTATCCCAGGGTTGCAAGGTTTCTTCAATATACACAAATCAATCAATGTTATACACCATATTAACAAATTGAAGAATAAAAACCATATGATCATCAAAAAGAAAAAATTTATATATTAGCAAATAAAATCCAGTTAAAAAAACAAAAAAGATTTATATATCAAGTAATTGACCAAGTAATGTTTATATCAGGAGTGCAAATTTGGTTTTACACTTGGAAATACATTTCACCATATTAACAGAATAAAGGAGAAAATCCATATGATCATCTAAATAGAGGCAGGAAAAAACATATAACAAAAATTTAACAACAAATTTATGAGAAAAACTATCACCAAATTAGGAACAGAAGAGAACTTCCTCGATATGATAAAGAGCTTCTACAGAAAAATATAGCACTGACACCATGCTTAGTTATCACACTGAATGTTTTTGCTCTAAAATTCGGCACACGGCAAGATTGTCCTCTCTCATCACTCTTATTCAACATTTCAGCAATAACGTGTAAAAAAGAATTAAAAGACATTCAGACTGGACAGGAAGAAGCAAAGGTGCCTTTATTTGTAGATTTCATAAGTGTTATTTTAAAAATGCTAAGAAATATACACCAAAACTATTATATTTAATAAATAAATTTACCAACATTAGAGAATAGGTTAATATACAAAGATTAATTTTATTTTTATTTACTAGCAATAAACAATTGGAGATAAAATCTATTGAAAAAAAAGAATTTATGGGATGATGCAATTAGAATATCCCAATTTACTACTTTGTTTTATTTCATATTAAACACACAACAATCTCAAAATAACAATATTAATACTATCATCACAATCCTAATTGTTGAAAACAGTTAATTTTGCATATATTATCCATTTTATTATAGTTGGGCGCTAATAGTTGTCAGCTTCTATAGCTAGCCCGTGTGTACTATAATCTTCCTCATTTAGCCCCCATTTAATCTTTTTTTTTTTTGGCCATGCTGCATGACATGCGGGATCTTAGTTCCCCGAACAGGGATTGAACCCATGCCCCCTGCATGGAAGCGTGGAGTCCTAACCACTGGACTGCCAGGGAATTCCCAGCCCTCATTTAATCTTAGTTCCATAGGTAAATATATATTTAATCCTCATCATTAATTCCTTATGTCTCTCTAATCTAGCCATTTTGGTTGTCTGAAAGCTTGTCCTCTGTAGATTCCCTAGGATGGGCTTATGGAAAGAGTATTCCCTGAGTTTTTTTATGTTGATTACAATATGTCTATGCCATTTATACTTTAAGGTCAATTTTACTGGATATTTTACTTGACTTGAATTTTCTTTCCTTGAAAATCTTAAATATGTTTTGACACTTACGTAAATGGCATAAAGAATTGCTGTTAAAAAGTCTGATAGTCTACTTTTCTATCCCTTTTAAGTTATATGCTCTTTTTGCGTAGATACTTAAAGAACTTTATCTTTTTTCATTAAAGTCCAGTAATTTTACTAGAATATGTATATTGATTATTCTGGTTTGCTATTTCTCAGGTAGACAGTGTGTTCTTTTAAAATGTAGCTTTAAACATATATATTAAATTTCTCTATATTTACATTATATATTTAATTTCAGGAAAGTTTTTCTGTAATTATAATTTTTAATATTTGTTCTGTTCCCTTGCTTTAAATTGCTTCCCTGGAAACTTCCATTATCTGTATGCTGGACCTCTTTTTCCTGTCTTCAATATTTGTTCCTTTCCCTCAAATACTTTGAATTTCCTTCTTCATTTCTTTTTTTAAAATTAATTAATTAATTAATTTTTATTTTTGGCTGCCTTGGGTCTTCATTGCTGCACACGGGCTTTCTCTAGTTGTGGTGAGTGGGGGCTACTCTTCGATGTGCTGCGTGGGCTTCTCATTGCAGTGGCTTCTCTTGTTGTGGAACACGGGCTCTAGGTGCATGGGCTTCAGTAGTTGTGGCACGCAGGCTCAGCAGTTGTGGCGCATGGGCTTAGTTGCTCCGTGGCATGTGGGATCTTCCTGGGCCAGGGCTTGAACCCGTGTCCCCTGAATTGGCAGGCAGAGTCCTAACCACTGTGCCACCAGGGAACCCCCCTTCATTTCTTTTTGATTTTAAAACTTTCTCTCCTTTTCACCTTCTCTTTCAAGGTTTTGTTTGTTGTGTTTCTTTGCTTTTGTGTCACTTATAGTTTAATCTTCATTTCTCAATTTTTTTTTTTACTATTCTAATTCTTCTTTGAGTTCTGATCCAATTTCTGAGTTTCTCTAATTCTGATGTATGTTGTTCTTATGTCACTTTCTCAATGACTTTTAGCTCTCTTAGGACATTAGAGCTTTGATTTGTTTTTTGAGCATATCTTTCTGGCAAGTATTCATTGTAGGGATGTTAATCTGATCTGATCCTTATTCCCTTTTTTTTTCTTAGTTTTGCCTGAGAGTTGACTTTGACTCTTTTCTGTTGTTCATTTTAACATGAATTTTATTTTACTGAACTTTTAGAAGGAGATTTAATCCAGATAGCTTTTTTTGGGGGGTGGGGTACGCGGGCCTCTCACTGTTGTGGCCTCTCCCGTTGCGGAGCACAGGCTCCGGATGCGCAGGCTCAGCGGCCATGGCTCACGGGCCCAGCCGCTCCACGGCATGTGGGATCCTCCCAGACCGGGGCACGAACCCGTATCCCCTGCATTGGCAGGCGGACTCTCAACCACTGCGCCACCAGGGAGGCCCAAAACTTCATTTCTTTTTATAGCTGAATAATAATATTCCATTGTATGTATAATCCATTCATCTAGTGATGGCCGTTTGAATTGTTTCCACTTTTTGGCTATTGTGAATAATGCCATTATGAATATTGGCATACAAGTATCTGTTTAAGTCCCTGTTTTCAACTCTGTTGGGTATATATCTAAGAGTTGAATTACTAGGTCATATGATAAGTCTCTTTATAACTTTTTGAGGAACCACCAAACTATTTCCATAGTGTCTGTACCATTTTACATTCCCACCAACAATGCACAGAGGTTCCAAATTCTCCACATCCTCACCAATGTTTTTGAGATTTGAGATTTCTTATTTGACCTATGTGTTATCTAGAAGCATATTGTTTAATCTCCAAGTATTTGGGGGCATTTTCCAACTATCTTTCTGTTATTGGTTTCTAGTTTAACTCCATTGTGGTCTGAGAGCAGACATTGTGTGGTTTTTATTCTTTTGAATTTAAGGTGTGCTTTAAGGTCCAGAATGTGTTCTATCTTGGTGAATGTTCCATGTGAGTTCAAGAAGAATGTATATTTTTCTGTTGTTAGATAGTCTATAGATGTCCATTTTTTCCAGTTGATTGATGGTGTTGTGAATTCAACTATGTCCTTACTGATTCTACCTGCTGATTTATCTATTTTTGATAGAGAGGTGATAAAGTCTCCTACTGTAATAGTGGATTCATCTATTTCTCCTTGTACTTCTATCAGTTTTTGCCTCATGTATTTTGTTGCTCTGCTGTTACGCACATACATGTAAAGGATTATTATGTCTTCTTGGAGAATCGATCCCTTCAGCACTATTTAATGCCCTTCTTTATCCCTAACTTTCATTGCTCTGAAATCTGCTTTGTCTGAAATTAGTATAAATACTCCCGTTTTTCTTGATTAGTGTCAGAATAGTATATCTTTATCCAACCATTTACTTTGAATTTGTATGTGTCATATTTAAAGTGGGTTTCTTGTAGATGGCATAGAATTGGGTCCTGTTTTTTGATCCACTCTGACAATATCTGTCTTTTAAGTTGGTGCATTTAGACCATTGACATTCAGAGTGATTATTGGTATAGTTGGGTTAATAAGCTACCATATTTCTTACTATGTTCTATTTGTTATCCTTGTTCTTTTCTCTGATATTCACTGTGAGAACCAACTTGAGGTATTGGAGGTGAAGCACAAAAGTGTAGGCCACTTCCCCACTCCATGTCTGGGTCCCTCTAAATTTTTTAATGCTTAGACTCATCTACACTGATCTTCCATCAATTTGTCAATTGATGTCAATTTGACAATTGTCAATTTGTCAATCCAGGTTTTTCCTCCCCTGGCACTCATTCCTGCAGAGGTGCCTGTTCATGGGTTTTTGCTCCAGTAAGTTGTGATTCTTTGTCTCCATCTGTTTGTCTCTCCAATATTGGAAGCAATGGTTTGCCCTGTGAGATCACTTCTCTTACAGATCTAAGAAGTGTTGTTAATTTTTCAGTTTGTTCAGCTTTTTATGTGTTGTCAGGGTGGAGATGTCCACACTTCTTACATTCCAGACCAGAAACTAGAAGTCTCTCATCAACATTTTAAGTTTTTTGGCATTTTTTTTCTTTTTTTTTTTTTCTATAATAGCCATCTTAGCAGTTGTGAAGTATATCCCATTGTGGTTTTGATTTGCCTTTCCATGATGACTAATGATGTTGAGCATATTTTCATGTGCTTATTGGCCATTTGTATATCTTCTTTGGGGAAATGTCTGAATTCTTTTGCCCCTTTTTAAATTAGATTGTTTTTTTTTTTCATCATTGAGTTTTAGGGGTTCTTTATATATTCTGGATACTAATCCTTTGTTGGATATATGATTTGCAAATATTTTCTCCCATTCTGTGGGTTGCCTTTTCACATCATTGTGTCCTTTGATGCCAAAAGTTTTAAATTTTGATGAGACTCAATTTATCTATTTTTTCTTTTGTTGCCTGTGATATTGATACCATACTTAAACTATTGTCAAATCCAAGGTCATGAAGATTTTCTGCTATGTAAGAATTTTATAGTTTTAGCTATTGCATTTAGGTCTTTAATCGATTTTGAATTAATTTTTGCAAATGGGGGTAAGGTAAGGGTCCAACTTCATTCTCTTGCATGTGGGTATCTAGTTTTCCCAGTGCCATTTGTTGAAAAGACTGTTTTTTCCCCATTGAATGGTCTTGGCAGTCTTGTCAAAAATCAATTGGCCATATATGCAAGGGTTTATTTCTGGACTGTCTATTGTATTCCATTGTTCTATATGTCTGTCCTTATGCCATCCCACACTGTTTTGATTATTGGAGTTTTGTATTACGTTTTAAAATCATGAAGTGTGAGACCACCAACTTTGTTCATCTTTTTGAGATTGTTTTGGTTATTTGGGGGTCCCTTGAGATGTCATATGAATTTTAGGACTTTTCCTCACCTATATTTGCAAAAAACCATCGAGATTTTGAGAGAGATTGCATTGAATCTGTAGATTGCTTTGAATAGTATTGTCATCTTAATAATATTAAGCCTTCCAGTCCACAAACACAAGATGTCTTCTCATTTATTTTCTTTCTTTTCTTCTTTCATTTCTTTTCACAATGTTTTATAGTTTTTGGTGTAAAAGTCTTTCACCTCCTTGGTTAAATTTATTTCTAACTACTTTATTCATTTTTGATGCTATTGAAAATGGAATTGTCTTCTTAATTTACTTTTCTGATTGCTCATTCCTAGTATATAGAAATGCAACTGATTTTTGCTTATTGATTTTGTATCCTGCCCTATTATGACAATTTTATTCCACTTCCAAAAATTTATCCTAAATGTGAAGTCCTGTCCTGAAAGGGAATTCTTGCTGGTCAGTTTTAAGAGTTAATGGGGGCTGGACTGTACCAGTCCTTATAAACTATGGCTAATTACTAGAGATCAAGAGGGTTTGCATAAAGTTATAGGAAATATATCACTTAACCTGAAAAATACCATGGCCCAAACACACAAACCTAGTGCATGATGGCTGGTTTGTCAAGATTAAATAAATCAGCTTCAGAGAGAAATTTTTCTGTTTGTCCCCTTTGATGTCCTGAAATAATGCAACTTAGCCGCATTGCCCCACAGCAAGACACTAATTATAGAAAATATTCCTTTGCTTGATGGGGATGGGGTTTCCATTTATTTTTACTGCCTTCCTAGGAAGCTTAATCTGCAAGTCCTGGCCTCCATCTGTCTGTGCACATCCTCTGCACTTCCTTCCTGTCTTTGGATCCCTTCTCTGGCCTGGTCCTCTTCATTGCTGGGCCCTTATTAGGAAAGCCAAAGGAGAAAGAAAGGGAAGAAAGAGAAGGTAAAATATAATTTATTAATCTCTGACAAGTGTCAAATATTAAATAGCTCACCTTAGTTTATGAATTCATTAAATCCACCTAGATCAGTGGATTAAGGTTAAAGACTTGCTGGTTCTGAAGTCTGGCAGCAAGTTGGACTCACCTGTGGAGCTTTTAAAAAATACTTATGCTGGGGTGCCACCCACAGAAATTGATTCAGTTGGTCTGGAGTGGGGCTTGGGGAATGATTTTTTAAAAAAATTCCCCAGTAATTCTGATGTGAGTTCAGAGCTGAGAACTTTTATATCTTAGGTAGAATTCACAGCAGAAAGAACAATTTGTAAATTAACCAACAGTGCTTTTGTTTGGCTAATGATTTCTAAAAAGACTAGTGCCTTGACCAGAGGCATTAACATATGAAAAAATACACTGAACTCCATAATGCGTTTGTGGATTTATTTCTCTAAGTATTTACTGTAAATTGATTTTCTGTACTTTAAATCCTATTTTGTCATGCATTATCATTACATAGTTGAAAAGCTTATCTTTGAGGGAAAATATTTGACTACAAAGCCATTAAAGAAAATAAAATTCCAAATTATAGAAAAAAATGTTTAATTTTTTAACCATTAAAGTCACACATAATTGCAAAAAAAAAAAGGGGGGGAAGGAAGAAAACACTATAGAAGGTAGAAAGTAAAAAGTAACTGTAATCTCCCCCATAGCTGTACCTTGCAATCCCACAAGTCTCCTCTCTTGAGAATTTCTTGGGCATCTTTTAGGAAAGGGCTATTTTATTAGATCACTTATTATAATAATAATTCTAAAATTTAGTTCAAAATGTTATTTTAAAGTTCCTATAGTTATTATAATGTTAGAAACAAGTTTAAGTTCTAAATCAAAGATTTCAAGCTGCAGAATCCCCAGATTCCAAGGAGGTGATGGGGGGAATGGAGTGGGAATTGGGGCCAGGTCCCCAGGCCCCCACCTGTTCCTTGTCCAGAGCAGCTCTGCTTTTCTCTATGTCATGTATTGAGCTTTTGTGTAAAACTTTGCAGAACACTTAAATCCACTGTTTTATGTAGTCTGAAAGAATAGCAACGACAGTTTAAATGGACAAATAAGAACTCAAGTGATCACATTCTGTCATTTCACATTCTATTATTCTTCCTCATATTCTACTGCTAATAACCTATAGGGTCTCTATTTGCTCCTCCTCCCCCACAGACACACTGTAGGGGTTTATCTTAGAAACCATAGAGGGAAGTGCTGTAAAAACCCAGTATAGCAAAGACCACATTTATGGACAAAATGAGCACATGAATATCATGGCTGAGAAATCTATGTATTGCAAAGCAAACTTGGGAGTGTTTGTATGTAAGACTGTTGATTTATAAATTCCGTAAACTCAGTTTTCTGCATAATGAGAATCTATGGCCAGATGATATCATCTATTAAAAATCCTTTGTTTGGGGCTTCCCTGGTGGTGCAGTGGTTGAGAGTCCACCTGCCAATGCAGGGGACACGGGTTCATGCCCCGGTCCAGGAAGATCCCACATGCCGCGGAGCGGCTGGGCCCATGAGCCATGGCCACTGAGCCTGCGCGTCCGGAGCCTGTGCTCCGCAACGGGAGAGGCCACAACAGTGAGAGGCCCAAGTACCGCAAAAAAAAAAAAAAAAAAATCCTTTGTTTTTCAGAAGTAGAAATGGAGGTTAGAGAGTAAGTCATACATTTCCACCTCAAATTTGTTGTGTGAAGGGAGTATAGTTTAGTGCTAAGATCTTCTGAGTCAGCCACTTGGTTTGCATGGAAGCTTTGTCATTAACTAGTTGTGTGACCTTGGACAAGTAAATTCTTCTGGGCCTTAATTTCCTAATTGTTAAAAAATGAGATACAAACGAAATAAACCCTGTCTACTTCATGATGTTGTTTTGAAACTTGAATGAGAAGATGCACTGCAAAGCATATTAACTCTGGCCTCCAGTAGGCTAAAATTCTTTCCATTATTTGTGAATACACAAAGTGAATGAAGGAGTACATTTATTGTAATTATTTATCTGTGAAAATAAACAATGACAAAAAGGTATTCATTGCAAAACCAAAACAATCAAACTACATCATAACAGCAAAATGGCATTTGTAAGAGGAAAAAAACAAACAGAAGAAAACCTTCCTTGGGAAATTTTTGCCCTGGATTATCCCAGCATGTTTTATAATAGTCTCCTACATGTCCATGTACCCACTAGAAAAACTGGCTAATTAAGAGCCCTCAAATGAGGGCTGACATTAGGATGTTGGCTAAAACAGCAACATTCCAGATTCCTCTTCTTTGTGGGTCTTCCAGGGCTCATCTGGTTCCCTCCCCCAACCTCTTAGCAAGACCTTACCTAAATGATCTTAGAGAGATGCATATCCACATTTCCTTCCTGATAATATGAGAAGGAGCTTTCAATTCAATTACAAGTTCCAGTGACTGGACAGTCTGTCTAAAAAGCTCTTTCTTATGCCTTTATAATCTTCATGCTGCTAATAAAAATCCATTCAAATCATGTTGGTGACAAAAATTCTAAATACTATAAATAAATTTAACAAGGTAGACTCCAGATCTATACTGAAACAAACTGAGGGAAAAAACTATTAAAAGACACAAAATAGGATTTTAATAAATTGAAAGTCATATCATGTTCCTAGAAGGAAAGACAATAAAAAACTGTTAATTCTACAAATTTTAATATATAAATTTAACGTAGCTCCAATTAGAATTCCAACAAGGTTTTTCTTGGAATTAGATAAAATGATTCTAAAATTCAATAGATAAAGAATGCCAAAGAATAGTTAACACAACTATAAAAATGTAAGAAAAGACAAAGTGGGTATATACAGGGGCTTACTAAGATATCAGTTGTACTATAAAGTTTATGTATTCAAATCAATATGGCATTAGTAAGGGTGTATAAAAATGTATTTGTGGAACAGAATAAATAATTGATAATTATATTACAATGGTTATTGTTTGTGTGCCAAACTGGTAGTTCAATGGGAAAAAGATGAATTCTTTTTTTTTTTTTTAAAGTGCCGGGCTACCCATCTGAAAGAAAATAAAAATGGACTACTATATTATACTAAATTCAAAAGTAAACTACAAATGGATTAAAGATTTTAATGTAAAAGAAAAATATTTTTAAACTTGAAGAAAACAGTCTACGAGATTATATGTACGATCTATGGTTTGGGGAGACTTTCCTTACCGAGAACTAAGAAACTATAAAATAAAAGGCAAGCATATTTGACCATATACAAATAATTTTTTTTTTTTTGGTTTGGCAAAAGGTACTAAGACAGTTAGTTGCAATCAATATGTCTGGAAAAATGTTTGTGCTACTATATTCTCACAAAGGATTACTTTCTATACAAAGCACCCTTAAAAATTGATAAGACAAAACCAATGAGAATGGAAAATTGTGCAAAGGATACAAACAAACAATTCACTAGTGAGTAAAGCCAAAAGGCCCATCAAACACATGAATATGGTCAAATTCATTCATATGGTAGAAATCAGGGAAATAAAAATGAAAGTAACATAAAATTGCTTGACACCCATCACACTGGCAAACACAGAAACAGCCATAGCAAAGCTTCCACTGATAAAATGTGAGACAATTTAAGTATCAATAAGAGTCATAACAACAGTGGATTAAAACACATCAAATAAATTTAATCCATGAATTCATAATGATACTAAAAAACAATTCACCACTGAAGGATACTAGGGAACCAATTCATTATTTTGAAAACTGGTAAGTAACTGGAAAGAATTAAGCATTTTTCTTATTTATGTAAATGAACTGTTGGGTAACCAAATAGCAGATGGGAGGAAGTTTTTCTTTATAGATGTATTCTGTGTCACAAATGAAAAAGGATATAGTTGGACGGTCATCATTTTGCAACCCTAATGGATCTGGATATTGACAATCAGTGGTTGCTAACATCACAAAGGGAGAGACAACCAGATATTATGTGAGTCCCAGTGGAGGAACAGACACCATCTATGAATTATTCTTGTCATAAAGGTCAAACCTGAATCTGACCAAGCCTCTAGATTCCACTACCAATTCACAGGAAATAACTAGGATAACATTCCACTACAACATAGGGATGCAACCTACAAAATTCAGACTGCAAGAAACTTCACAGCACTGACAACCGAGTTCTTTTACCAAATAAATTGTAAGGAACAAAAAGATGGAGGGAGAGACTATAAATTAAACGACACATAAAACACTTTAATTCGTTGCAATTTGTGGGCCTTATTTGAATCTTTATTCAAATAAAATGTAAACACTGGCTGAATATTTAATGAATAATTATTGTTAATTTTTTAGATACTGTAATAATAGTGTGATTTTATCTTTTAGACATACATTTATACTTATATTTATAAATGAAATAATATGGCATCTGGAATTTGCTTTAAAATAATATAAAACAGGGGGAAGTAGGGACAGAATCAGCCATGGCAGATGGCAGTTGAGGCTGCCAGATAGGAACATGATAATTCATTATATTATCTGCCTACTTTGTACATGTTTGAAATTCTCCACAATAAAAAGCAAACACACACACACACACACACACACACACACACCCCAAGCCATCGTTTCTATTGCTGACTGCGTGGTATGCATGAAGGCAATTCTCACACATGGCTGGCAGAAATGTAAAGTGTTACAACCTTTTCAGAAGGCAATTTGGCAAGATTTATTTTTTAAAATACATATATCCTTTGTCCCAGAAATTCTACTCCCGGGACCCTATTCCTCAGGAATAGAAGTAGAAATCCACAAAGCCACATTACAGGTATGTTTACTGTGAAACTGTTCATAGGGGAACCCAATCTACAGCCATCTACAGTCTACAGCAGATTTGGTAGACTGGTCCACTCTCCCTCTAGTTAACCCTTTTCTTATTGTCTTTCTATTTTGCAGAGACTGAAAAACTAAAGACATGGTTCCCAGACTGCCTTGAAGCTAGTGTTCTAGATTGTGATTTAATTTCACCAGTCAGATGTACTAGTGTAGCTCTGACAGATGCAGTATGGGTCTGGAGTCAAAAGTTCTGGCGGTAGCTTCCTAACCCCCCAAGTTGCAGGTAGGGTGGCATGATTCTGGAACCTGCAGCTGGGACAGCAACTTCCTGACTGTATGGATGTCGTAGTTCCCTTGGGGGGCAGGTTCTTTGGGACCGTTGTGGGAGTCATCCCTGGAGGCCCAGCCTAGAGCCTGCTATTCGGGTCCCTCTAATGATTTACTAAGTCCCAAATTTCCTACATTAAATCATTTTCTACCTAAAATAACTAGTTTCTGTTATATACAACTGATCCAAATTATTGAATAAATTGTAGTACTACATCTCCATATCATAGAATATTAAAAGAATGAATTAGGTCCATATAAATGACATACTAGTCATCTAGAGGGATTTTCATAGGTACTTCTAAGTGTGAGAAAATAAAAATACAGAAAATGAGTATCTTATGACCCATTTTTGCAAAACAATGATCAACTCCCTGAAATTTCTATAAATACAAGGATCCATGTAGGATTTTATGAGCATGGAGAAAATACTGGTTATGAATATAGGTTACAGGTGTGTGGCTAGGGAATACAAAAAGGGCTAATATGGGGATAGGAGGTGTAGAATGAATGTTGATGAAAAAAAGCAAGCATGATATGATCTTACATATGTACATTATTTGGTCAAAATAAAAGTTAAGTGACACACAGGTTTGAAGTAGACGCTTAATAGGAATCAAAGCAGAGAGAAAAACAAATTACAAGGAAATATTTGAAGAAATAATGATTGAGAATTTTCCAGAATTAGAAAAAGATGTAAGATCACTGATTCAAAGAGCTCATAGAGCACTAACAGGAGACATTAAAAACAAAAACAAAACACTGTCATATTCATTAGAGTGAAATTTAAGATCATCAAAGCCAGAGAAAATTTTAAAGGCTTCCAGAGAGAAAAATTATATTACCTTGAAAGCAACAAGGCTCTGGTCCATGACAGTCTTCCTCATAGCCACTGGGAGCCAGAAGGCAACGGTGTAATGTACAAAGTGCTGAAGGAAAACAAGTTTGAACCTAGGATTTTATATCAAAACCACTATGTTTTAAATCTGATATTCCCTCATCCTGTCAATTTTGCCTTAGTATCTGAGGTGGCTTAATTTTTTCCTTCCATTTCTTTCCTAAACTCTGCCAGCTTCTGCTTCGTTTCCTCCTGCTGTCTCATTGCCTTGTCCCTAAGTTTTTGCTTCTCTGTTCAATGTTCTTAATTTGAATAAATATTCGTTAAAATCAGTTTTAAAAGTTCATGGCCAGAGACTTCCCTGGTGGTCCAGCAGTTATGACTCTGTGCTCCCAATGCAGGGGGCCCGGGTTCGATTCCTGGTCAGGGAACTAGATCCCGCATGCTGCAACTAAAGATCCTAAGACCCCGCACAGCCAAAAATTTTTTTAAGTTAAAAAATTTAAAAAAAAAAGGTTCATGCCCAAATATTTAGTCAAAACTTTACTCTATGGCAACATTTTTTTTTTTTTTTGGCGGTACGCGGGCCTCTCACTGTTGTGGCCTCTCCCATTGCAGAGCACAGGCTCCCGACGCACAGGCTCAGCGGCCATGGCTCACGGGCCCAGCCGCTCCGCGGCATGCAGGATCCTCCCGGACTGGGGCACGAACCCATGTCCCCTGCATCGGTAGGCAGACTCTCAACCACTGCGCCACCAGGGAAGCCCTATGGCAACATTTTTTTGATGTTTTTATTTATTTATTTATAAATTTATTTTTGGCTGCATTTGGTCTTTGTTGCTGCACACGGGATTTCTCTAGTTGCGGCGAGCAGGGACTACTCTTCCTCATGGTGCGCGGGCTTCTCATTGTGGTGGCTTTTCTTGTTGTGGAGCACGGGCTCTAGGCACGTGGGCTTCAGCAGTTGTGGCAGGCGGGCTCAGTAGTTGTGCTCGCGGGCTCTAGAACACAGGTTCAGTAGTTGTGGTGCACGGGCTTAGTTGCTCTGTGGCATGTGGGATCTTCCTGGACCAGGGATGGAACCCATGTTCCCTGCATTGGCAGATGGATTCTTAACCACTGTGCAACCAGGGACGTCCTTGACAAGGTTTTTAATTTACAGTTTTTTTCTATTTCTTTTCTCTTTTTTTCCTCAAAATATTCTAGTATAGATCCTCTGCTGGTCCTTCTTGATGACTGATTTTTTTTTTGAAGCAGATAAGGAAGGTTTTCCTGGGTCAGCTATTTGCAGAATGCTTGTGTATAAGAAGGGTTGGAATCTTCCTTAATCTTCAGTTTTGTGCAGTGATTTGTTTAGCGTTACTTCTCTACATGGCAATAGGCATCTATATTTTTCCCCCAACATAAAGCTTATGGAACTTCTTTCCATTGTCATAAACTAAGGATTTACAACGTTTCCCTCTGGGTGAGCTGTTCATCATTAAGAAGTGTACTCTGCTAGCTCTTTCTGCTACCTGGAACCCATAGCATCCTCTCTCTGTTTCCTATCATATGTACCCTGCTTGATAACTACTGCTTTTGGCAGTTCTTCTAGCTCATCTGTGGTTTGCTTTTAGAGCTGCCTCCTAGTTTTCCTCACAAATGGCATTTGTACATCTCGTTTTTGATTTCTACAAAAGAAGAGGGGAAAGGACAACTTTACACTTCCATCTTCACATTGAAATCCAATGGAAACTATAGTTTAAATGTGAGGGTGACATAAAAATATTCAAGTCCTCAGAAAGTCACCACACAAAGATACTCTTTAAAAGTGACATCATCTAGAAGAAAAATAAATATGGAGGGCACCTAAGAGATGAGTATTAGAGGAAAAGAGAAGGAACAGCAATCCAAAGCTAAAATTCTATATGACACCAACATGGTGTGAGTGTCCATCAGCGCTATGTGTCTAGTTCCTTTGGTGTTGCAAACCATCTCCTTGGAAGTTGTAGCATTTTGAGCTGCAGAGAGTCTTTGAGATCATATTTCCTCATTTGTCAGGTCCTTGGGCTCTAGGTCCCTCAGAGGCACACTTTGTCTTGTGTTTAAATACTCAGTGTGGCACACACTAGAGAGCTAATAAATTATAAATGGTTGAAGGTCACAAAGACTATGAAGACAGACTCACTTGGTCACCTGACTCCCAATCCAGGGCTCATTCTCTTCTAATGCACCATTATTAAAATGAACTTTCCCATAGACTTAAATATCATTGCCTTTTCAAGTGTCTTAAAATTCATCAATGATCTATCATGACCTTTTCTCAAACTTTGGCCAGAGATACAAAATGACAATTTAAATTCTCATACTCTTTCTGGGTAAGTTAGGGGACAAGAGGAGCTGCCTTATGTGTTAGTCATCCATCATTACAGAAATCTGACCAGATGTATTTTTAGACCAGTTGAGATGGTGGGGAGGGAAGAGGTGATGACAAGTGGTCTGAGTCTCTGGTGAAAAAAATGATCATTAGCTTTGTGGCAGGGGAAGGGTGGAGTGGTGGCTTATAGGTCACTGCTCTAAATGGTGAAGACCTACTTACTCAAATATTTATTGGCTTGTTCTAGTTTGTGTACCATCTTCCACCAATCTATCTCCCTATCATAAGACAGCAAGTCTGATAGTATTGACCTAAAAAAAAGAAAAAAGATTAATTTTCTCTCCATCTATTGAGGCTCTGGATTTAAAATCTTATTTTTCCTTTACTCCTTTCTTCTTGCCAAACCACAAAGTACTACCCTCCAGAAGGATCTGTTCTGCTTGTTTTGGAGCTGCTGACTTTTAAAATACTTGATTCTGGTCTCCAACCCCATTCTGGGGCTAGAGCTCACAGCCAAGTGCAGAATAATCTGGAAAGGATGGTGGGGTGAAAATATGTACCTTGGCTGTGTGCTCCCTACTGGGCAGTGGACCTCATTCCTTGTTTTAGATTTGAACAAATGTGTCAGTCTCCAGCTCCAAAGGGGACCACATTTTCCTGCTGGATAGTCTGTGATACTTCTGCATCTCTCCTTGAGATCTCCATGGAAAATGAGCCCTCTTACTCTCCAGCTGAACAGAAGATATTGCTGGGGTCCTGGAAATGTCCGAACTCACTGTGAATGCCAGTGTTGATGGGAGAAAACTCATGTAACTTTCTCCATCCACTTTAAAAGCAAGTTTAGGTAATGACTTTTGATGGAAACGGCCAAGTGGGAAAATTGTTTTACTAGCATTATGCCACATGTTAAACAGGGAATTTAAGAATATTGTGTGTCTTTCATAAAGCAAAAATGAAACCTTAAGTGTCTAGCACAGTACACGCACATATACATGTAGACCAACTATATATAATTAGTGATCGTTAACAACTATTTACCACTGACAGTTTGCTAAACATTTTTACTTATCTAATCCTCATGATAAATTAAAGAAGGAATTCCTTTATTATTAGACCATGCTAGTAGAGAGAGAATGGCATACAGCTAGACTCTGGTGACAGATTTGGGGACCCAGGGGTTCAAGTGGTCATGAGATTCACCTGATATCAAGGAGACAGCATAGTGAAGAAAGTAGACTGAGAATCACAATATCTGGTTCAAGGTGTTAGCTGTGGGGCCTTGAGCAAACGTCTTTAATATTTTTGTTTTCAATTTCCACATTTCTAAATTATCCTTGCACTGGTGACAGTTTAAGTTTCTGCCCTATCTCCCCTCCTAAAGATCTAAGAATCTGTGGCTTCTCCACAGCACAAGCAGTAGTGTGCAACTGTTTGCTAAACAAGTGAATTTTGCTTCAGAAGTTAATAATAGGTATAAAGAATAAAAGTTACGAGGAGGCTAATGCTAGGAGCTTAGATGTATGTAATAAAGCTCTAACAAGCTGTTGCATGAACTTGCCCACACCAGGAGGAAATTAACTGAAGCCTCGATGACCATTTGTCAGGGATTTAGTTAAGTCCAGCAGTAGTTATTAACTGCTTACTATATAATAGGTACCTAGTGTCACGGGGTGTCAAAGATGAATAAAACCTGGTCCCTCCTCTTACGTACACAGGGTAGGAGAGGCTGAAATGTAAACTGATGCATCAGTAGAGGTATATGCAAGGTGCAGAAGTGGTACTGTGGGTTTAAAGAATGAGTAAGAATTTGTCAGGAGCCTGAGGAAAAGGGTGGTCCAGGCAAAAGGTACATTTGGGATATTACCAGTAGTAGGTATCACTGTAAAACAGATTCCCTCTTCGGGTATGAGAGTGAGAGAAGACTTTTATAGATAGAAGTGCTTTCAAAAACCAATTTTAAGCCCTTCAGAAGTCCCTAAGATCTTACCATCTCTGATAATAATTCTCTGGGAGGTCATACTCGGGCCAACTGCTTTAAATAAAATATGCCCAGTTCTCTACACATGATATACTAGAACACCAATATATAAGTTATATGGTCATAGAACACATTTGTTTAAGCAACTTTAGGCAGAAGGAAAGCAAGAATTAACAGATTTGAAAAATGATTAAGGGAGTGTTAGCTCGTAAATCAAATTCAACTTTAGTGTAATGCTTAAATTCTAGACTCCTAAAAATAATTTTTGAGAAGGGGCCTCTTACTCTAATAATTAAAACTTTAACCAATTCTGTCATTCTTTGTGACCTTACTCCATTTTTTTCTTCACAGCACTTATCCTTTGCTTGTGTCACACTGTAACAGAAGCTCCTTGAGGGTAGAGAATACCTGTCTTGCTCACTGTTGTTTTCTCAGAACCCAGAATAGTACCTGGCATATATTAGAGCTTTCATTTCATTTATTCATTGAATGAATGAATGAATCTTTAGCTGAAGGGATTGCCCCACAATATAAGCACTAGATACACTTAAGTTGTGATTTGGCTGCATGCCCTTTCTACCTAACTAGGCTTTGCAATTCTGCCCTACTTTCCATGTGGTTGAAGGCCTTTATTTTTAAGGCACTTGACATAAATGCCAGCATTAGTAAAAAGTAGAGATTTCTGGACAATTCACTAAACTCCAAGGGTGGCAAGAATAAGAGAAAAATTTGCACCAAGTACTTCTTTGGCTTCTTTAGCCCTGATCCTAGGATCCCTATGCCTGGTCAAATAGAATCAGATTCTAATTTTCATCTTCAGTGGTATTCACAAATACTAAATCCATTATGAACAACCTGTACATTATCTCCACAGATCCAAGAAACGACCGTAGAATAGTGACAAGATGTTGGAGAATAGTTCCTTCCTATTCTACAGCCAGTACCTATCAGGAGACACTGAATTCATCCTTTCAGAGGTTAGGGGACAGTCCATATGCTTTTCACATTCTGGGATATCAGAAAAGGTTTTGTGAGAGCGCCGGGATTTGGGACTAGAATGACCCTACTGAGACGATGATGAGGCAGTAACAATGACTCCTAGTGTGAAGATCAGAACTACTGAGAATGGGCACTCTTCCTCTCCTTTTTAGCCCACACTCCATTATCACTACTGTTATCAAGACTTACACTGGAATTTGTTAACTTTGAACTTAACCAAGAACTTGATTTTTCATTTTAGACAGTGCTTGCTCAGTGTGACTTGAACTGATCAAACTAAAAACCTTGGTGTCATCTTTGATTTCTCCTTCTCTTTCATTTCCTATTAAGTCACCAAGCCTATTGAAAACTTTTCCATTTGTCTCTCCTTTTTCACTTACTGCTAAAGGCTTATCAATTTATGTCTGGACTACTGCAACGGCTTTCTACGTAGTCTCTAGCCTCTCTCTCCTCTAATCCTTCTTATTTACCTTTACTCTATGCAGTTTTAAGAACATCCAGTTTCATCTGGTGATCCTCAAATAAAAAAAAAACACCCCCAGGATACCCTTACACCCAATGATTTCATAATGTATAATGGTCATTCCTCAGCCTGGAGCTCAAGACGTTCTACAGTCTGACCCCAGCTCTTCTAAATTGTGTTACCATCATCTATTACTACCATTATCATAAAGGAATGTCAACCCTCTATATTAGTCAGGTTGCTGTACCTAACATTCTCTGAATATACCATTCAACCTCCACATTCTGATGATGCTGACTTTATAGGGGGTTAACATTTTGAGGATATTTACAGAATTATTCAAATCCTATACATTCTTTAAGATCCAAATGAAGTTTCTTCTCTTCTAGGTCTTTCTCTACCATTTTGGGACTTCTTTCTACTCTAAACTTCTATGAAACTCACTGTCTATTCCATCCATTTTGCTAGGGTCATATTCCATCCTAAAATTTAACCAAATTCTTTCATGTTTCTATGCCATGTGTATGTCTTTAATCAAATAAACAGTAAGCTCCTGGTAAAGGTCCCCCAAGGATTTTTCTAGTCTCATTTGGTCTTCAAAGTATTAACCCATAGTTAACTGAACCCATAAACATTAAAAATGTTTCTTTGCATGTTAGGATGCCCGTCCTATATTAAGGGGAAAAGAGGACAATCTCCTTGGATATCATATAATAATCTTAAGAATTTACTTCTGCATATGAATAACAACTGAATATTTAGGAATACACAGATGACACAATTTTCTCCTTTGCTTTATTATTCTGTATTTCTGAACTGTACTTCTGAACTTATGTGTTCAAAGGTTGTGAACTGTTACCTTCACATAAAATAAGGAATTAATTTATGAATACTGGAAGTAAGAAATTAAAAATATTATTGGACAATTCTGTGAAAATAGCTTAGAATTCATTTAATATTTAGACCTAAGAAATCTCTTTCTATAAAATCTGAACATGTCAAAGAGACTATATCTGGGTCCTTTAGAATCTGTAGCCCCAACACTTAAAAACCAGCAGGAAGAGGTTCTGGGACCAGCAGAACACTCTTTAATGCTAAAGGCTGCCCAAGCACTAAATACAATGACACCAGGGAGGTGACTTGTATCAGTGATAGCACACTATGCAGTTTTCTAAGAGTTAAAATGTGCTGTTTACATGGAAGGAAATGATACCAAGTAGTTAGGGAGTGCTAGTTTAGAGAAGCACAGACCAACCTAATTCATATTATTTATAGAATAGAGAATGTTCTCAGCTAAAGTGCTGAAAAAAAGAAAAAATTGGTCCAGAAAGGCAGAATTACAACCAGTGCAAGATTTATAAAATCCATCATGTTCAGGGACTTCCCTGGTGATCCAGTGGGTAAGACTTTGTGCTCCCAATGCAGGGGGCCCAGGCTTGATCCTTGGTCAGGGAACTAGGTCCCGCATGCATGCCACAACTAAGAGTCTGCATGCCGCAACTAAAAAGAGTCCGCATGCTGCAACTAAAGGGTCTGCGTGCTGCAACTAAAAGATCCCGCATGCCACAATGAAGATCCCGTGTGCCTTGACTAAGACCCGGCGCAGCCAAAATAAATAAATAAATAAATAAATATTGTTTTTAAAAATCCATCATGTTCAAATATAATGACAAAAAACAAACACTTCTTTATTTAAAAAAACAAATTTCCAAAACTAAAACTTCTTTGTTAGCATTTCTTTATCAGTCTTTTACTTTTTAATGGTCTTAAATGCATTTGTGACAAAAATAAAGTGCCAAAGTTTTAAGAAACCATATGCTAACTTAGGATGTTATCTATATTTTCTTGGACCAATCAATGACTTTTTAAAAGAGATATTGGCACTTTTTCTCTTAAAATAAATGTTTATATGTCTCACCAATAACACCAGCCTGTAGCACAGAGCATCCCACATAAAAACACAATGCCATTAAAAACCAAACAGGAATCCTGAAAGAGAAAAGAAACTCTAGTTTTAATATAGTAAATTGTACCCAGAGACACCCTTCCCATTATCCTTTAGAATAACCAGAGAGTCCTTCCAACCTGCACCCTTAGCCCAGCAGAGTAAGAATAAACTCTTAATTGATAAATACTAAATTAAATATTATTTACAATACTTACAATATTTTCCTAGTTACACACAACTTTCTTCTCTTAGCAAATGTCAATTTCTTAAGATGATTTGTTTTTAAAAGTTCCAGTGTCAATATATTCCAATAATAAATTTACTATTCATACAATTTATTATTTCACACATAATATAAAACCTTAAAGAAATTTAAAATATACATTCAATGTAGCCAAGTTCTATTCTTAAAAACAACTTTTCTTCTGAGTTTACTTCTCCAGAAGACCAGTCCTCAAGGACTTCTGGAGTCTAGCAATGTTGGCATCCAGTGCTGCAAGGCCATTTCGGAAGTCTTGTTCATCACGAGAAGTGAACGTAGAAAAAGAAGAAGTGCTCCAGTCAGAGGTTAAATCAGAATTTAAAAAGCTACCATCAGAGACTGCACTACTTTTCACTTGAATGCTGCTGTTCTGACAAGTGGAGGGGCCATGACACGCAGCCAATTCCTCTGGCTCCTCAGCGGCAGGAGGGATCTTGCAAATGGTTTCCTTTATTTTCTTGAGGAGTTGCTTGTCCTCCATATCAGCTGTTCTGGAAAGGTTCTCAGGTGCAACTCCTCCCTCTTTGGAAGCGGAACAAACTCCAGGTGTACACAATTTATTTTCTTTTTCAGCAACAAGTCCACTGACCATCTGCGGTGGAGCAACACTGATCTGTGGCTGGGGGGATAATCTCTTAGATAGTGGTGATTTCTTTTTAGAAGTGCTTCTAGCAAACGGAATGTAAATTGTCTTATCCAAATTACACTCATCTTCTATTAAAGTTGTAATTTCACTCTCCTCATCAGAATCCTGTTTTGAAAGGGCAGAAATGATTCCAGGGGCTGATGCTTCCACCATGTTCCTAGCATTAGTATGTTGAGGGCCTTTAGAGGGCAGAACATTTTCATAGGGTCTATCTGGCACTGTGTTTTCCTCATTGTTAATTGTAGAAAGTGGCTCTGAACGTGTAATAATAGTGTGAACTGGTTCTAACTTATTTAGATAGCTCATTATGGAAGTGTGAGCAGGGATTGGGTCATGGTGAGGTTGTTTTTCATAAATGTTCAGAAGTGATTTCGTAAGATTATTCCCAGGCTTGCAGCGAGCAGTGTCCATACTAAGATCTGAGAGAAGCTTTGCCATACTGGTCTGTAAAGTTCTGTTAAGAAGAATTTAGTACACTAATTATTTCTTTGTACCCATTTCTTTCATTTATTTAAATATACCTCATCTTTAAAAGAAAGTATTTGAGGCAAGCACCTGGTTCTTAATACAGGAAAAAGCAACTAAAAGCACAAAATCACAGAATATGCTCTGGAAAGAGTAAATTAAAATAAGATGATAAAAGATCTTGGTCTGCATCAAATCGATTATTATTATATCTAAAAATAGAGGCTCAGAAAAATTTCTCTCTTAAGGTACAGAGATGCTTTATTTTTGAGCAACATTGCGAAATGGTAAATATATTACTCATTTGTTAGTGGATTCTGTTAGTAATTAAATTACTTTCCATTCAAAATATATATGCAAAGGACGCTGGAATAATGCTGGGTAAAAAAAAAAGGATAGAGATAATTATCTAGTATAATTAGGTAGCAACAGCTAGGCTCCAGGAAAAGTGTGATATAAGGAAAACCACACAGGGTTTGAAGTCAGACAGAAATGGAATCATATCTTCACACTATCGCTAGCTGTGATCTTGGGCAAGTCACTCAACCTTCCTGAATCTCAAGTTCTTCAATTGCAAAATGAAGGTAACTACTTCAGAATTAGAGTGAACATTAAATAAGATAAAATAATAAAACATAAGGGTAAAGTGCCTAGCACAGTTTCAGGCTAAGTGGGTTTTTATTTCGTGGCAGCTTTTATTAGTAGTCCTATTAAAACCATTTTATACCAAGGCTTTAGTCTATTTGAATTGAATCATAATACACTCTTAAATACAGATAAGAAAAAGAAACACACCAATTTTAAAAAAAGATACAAAGAACATCAACAGGTAATTTTAAAAGACTACAATTAGCCAATAAGCATGTTTTAAAAGTTCAACTCTTATCAGAGAAATTCAGAATTTTTAAATGTGATATTTTTTGGCCTATCAAGCTAACATAGGAAAATAAGAATATCCATTGTTAGAGAAGCTTGGAGAAGCAGGTATTACTAGTGGGAGTGTACACTCTCTGAGCAGACCAGCAATATATCAGAAGCCTTAAAGATTTGTATATCCCACACCTTTTGACCCACCAAGTTGCACTTTTAGAACTTTATCCTACTGATATTCACTAAGAGGCTGTACCCAGAGATATATTTACAAAGATGTAATTTATAATAGAAAATAAATGGGGTTAATATCCTCAAATACTGTGGACTGATTTAGGTAAACTATGGTCTTACTGCATCACAGCCATCTATAGCCATGTTGTAAAGAATATTTATTGATAAGAAAATGTTCATTATACCAGGTTAAATTTAAAAGATCAGACCATAAGCAACACAATAACAATATTATTTTTGGTAAAAACAGTTACACACATCCAAATAAAATACTAAAAGGAACCTTTATACAAAACCATTAGCAGTGATTATATCTTTGGATATAGAATGAGTGATTCTTTTCCTACAAAAGGAAAAAAATAGTTTTTTTCCAACCTGACTTTCACTGTCATCTTAAATATGCTATGTTTTGAGTTCCGATTACCATTCAAATGGCAATGGCTCCAGCCACTTTTTCCTCATACCTCTTTCAAGAAGCTAATGAGCTACTATTAAAATTAAAAAATATGCTATAGAAATGTATATTTAAAGAAATGCTGTAATGAACAATGATCCACTAGTTAATTCAACAAGACTGCACACTGTGCTTTTTATTTATTTTTAGTAAAGAAATCCTTATGTTGAAGTTCCTTTCCAGACCTAAAAATGTTATCTCTGCTGTGCACAAAATCTGCAATACAGAAAGGAAGGAAGGGACAATGTAATAAGAGTTTAATCTCTGGAAACTAATAGCAATCACTAAGCTTCTCATGTGTAAACAAAATGTGACTCACCATTGTCTTTGAAATTAAATCTCTGTAAGTAAAGTAAAAACATGCCAAAATTTAAGAGGAAGCAATACAAGCACCTAGATAGCTACAAAGTAGTTATATTTCTGTTTCTATTATATGAGACTCAGCTAAACACACTGATTTTTAATGCTTGGAAAACTGGCACATTTTCATAATAAGAAATGTAAAGTTCTTTCTTGGCTATTTATAAAAATATACTAATTTAAATAACTATCAGCACTTGTAAGAGTGCTCTCAGAAGCTATTAGAAGAATACTTACTACTTATTTACTGAAAAATACATTAATTTTCCTCACATTTTAATGGTTTTATAACATGTATTCTAGTAAAATATTTAAAAAGTGATAAAGATGTATTTCAAAACTATTGAAGGGGGCTTCCCTGGTGGCGCAGTGGTTGAGAGTCCGCCTGCCGATGCAGGGGACACGGGTTCGTGCCCCGGTCCGGGAAGATCCCACATGCCGCGGAGTGGCTGGGCCTGTGAGCCATGGCTGTGGAGCCTGTGTGTCCGGAGCCTGAGCTCCGCAACAGGAGAGGCCACAACAGTCAGAGGCCTGCGTACCGCAAAAAACAACAACAACAACAACAACAACAAAAACTACTGAAGGTTGAAGAAAGAAATGGTTTAGGAAATCTGTTTAGAACTTGTATGTGAAACTTCTAGTTCCATTATCCCTCCCCAGTAGTCTGAGAAAGGCATTACAAAATTTTGTGAAATCTCTGAGACTATTTAACACACACACAAAAATATATACCTATCTGAGGTGTATGGCTATAGGGAAAAGACATGGGATAGATGAACATGAAGATTTATCTGTATTGTCAGATGTCATTGCTTTACTCTCTAATGTCGAAAGTAAAATTTAAATGGTCACAGTTAGCCCAGCTATAGCACTGGAGATGTTCCTAATTAATTGAATTACATAGGGTACCACCAAACATATCATAAATCACCAGTGTGGGTGAATTTTGACAACTGAGCTCCAAGAGCATTTTTTTGTTGTTTTGCTCTTTAATTTAAAAGGCAAAACAAAAATTGCCATCAGTGGGTATATATACTTAGCATTTTGAAGCTAGTACTGAATCTTCAGAAAATGCAGTGGTAGAACTATAAGACACTGTGCTAAGCCTGCCTACTATGTTTCTATAATCATTCAGAGTCTAGTTAGTCTGACTAACAGGTGAAATAGTAGTCATGAGGCAGGATTTATGCTCAGCATAAAAAGAAAAGATCCTTAACAACAATGGAAAAAAACTGACAGGAAAGTTCTTGAGAGTCTTAAGAAAAGGAGAACAAAATGTCTATATCTAACATTTTAGATACAGTCTTTTCTAAAAGCAGATAATATATAGAATTAATGACCTTTCTCAGTTTCTATGTTAGGGTAAATGTTAAGAAAAGGCTCCAATTGGCAAACGAATCCATTTTAGTTCCTAATAAACACTGGAAAAGGCACACTGTGTGTTATTTGGGAAAAAGGCAGAAGAATCTCTTAATAATGGGTCATCTCTCAGAAAGAAGCTGTCCTTTGCAAAACAGGAAGCAAGGCTAAAGAGGGAATCTGAAGTCTTGGCTGAAGTCCAGCTCACATCCCAACTAGGTGTGAAAGTCAGGTATGTGCCTTCATTTCTTTGGGCTTCCATTTATGCTAATTTCTAGAATAACTGTACTATTACTCTGAAAACCATTCTTACATTTTTGTATCAATTTTCTTCACAAATGTACCACACATGTTTATCCTTAAAAAAAGATGTTATTTCCCTTCATACATCATCAAAGAACTAGAATAGCTTTTTGCTTAACGATGTGGATATTTAGCAACTAAAATGATTAAATATTTTTGTGTGTGTTTCACATTCATATATTTGGACCACAGAATACAATAAATGTTTGTTGAATGAATGAATAAGCAAATGAACCCATCCATTTATCCATCCATCTCCCTGGGGAAAAAATGCTAAGGTTTACGTAGACTAGATTAGGCACGGAGTCATCACCAGGAATAAACTGTTTTAGTTAAGACCATGCCATGTATGACGGTGAAAGAAAACCTGGCTAGGAATTATGAGATGTGAGTTCTAGTCCCAGCTCCGTTATTAACTCTCTATTAATATTTAACTTACATGGCCCCAGTTTCCCCAGCCATGAAAATGCAGATATTTAAATCTTCCCTCCATAGATGAGGGCAAATGAAATAATAAAGAGAGGACTTTGAAAAAAATCCAAGGGCTTTATAAATAAAAGATAACATCAGCTTCTAATGTCATGCCCATAAAGGAGCTGGGTTTAGTAGTATGAAAAAGAAATTGAGGGAAGAAAACTCCCAGGAAGCTAGATCTTCTGCTTGGGGCCGACAACCATGCCCCTTAGAATGAGGAGATGCTGCCAGTGACACCTAAGCAACCACTCATGGAACTTGACCATGTTACCTTGTTGTCCTCTTTTTCTTTTCCAAACTGACTATATACCATATATACTTTAATACATATGTTAAAAAAATGTATTAAAAAAGTTATTTTTTAACTTAAAAGAAGTTTACTGATATATAATTTATAAACTATAAAATATGGCATTTTAAAGTGCACAACGTAGTGGGTTTTTTGTATATTCATAGAGTTGTACAACCATAACCTCTACCTAGTTTCAGAACCCTCATAAGAAACTCTGTGCCCATTAGCAGTCACTGCCCATTCTTCCCCTCTTCTCTCAGCCCTTGGCAACTACTAATCTACCTTTTGTTTCCATGGGTTTGCCTATTCTGGACATTTCTTAGAAATAAAATCATATAATATGTGGCTTATTGTGATTGGCTTCTTTTACCATAAATATTTTAAAATAACAGAATTTTTACCCCAAATTACTCCTCAGAAAAAAGAAGACGCTTTTCTTTGGAGACCTTATAAAGACTTTCATAAGAAGGGACACATTCTCCTAATTACTTCACTTTGAACAAGAGTGGTATAAACCAATTTTTAGAAACTCTGACTAGAACCTAATTAATTATAATACTACATGGATACAAGAAGTATATTTTGTTTTTTTCACTGTTCAATAAAAGTTTGAGTGAAATTATTCTGTGAAAGATGAATGAGGAAAAAAAGCGATATTTCTATATTAACAATAGCTTTTATAAAGCCACTTCGAATACGTTTACAAAACAAAATATTATATATATTATTATTTATATATATATTTCATCTATTTCCCTAAAAGTTTATAGTTCAAAATTTGGAAAAAAAGTTTGTAATTCAAAATGGGTCTTCTCAGTTGAAGTATGAAGAAGATTGTTTTATATTCAGGATTGTTTTATGTTTAGAACTATGAATTTCCAGGATCATTCAAAGGCATGGTCAGATATGATGACATTCAGGCCTAAAATAACTGACTTCTCTAGGATTTTAAAAATTTGTTGAAAATCTAATTCTTGTGAACTGTCTCAAGAGAAAACTGAACTTTATAAGTGCATATCATTTAAAAATTGAGTGAGGTGGTTTTATTTATGTAAGACATGTTAAGGAATAAAGGGATCTTAGAAGTTGCTGCCAACTCCCTCATTTTACTGATGAAATGAATGAAGCTCAAACAGGCTAAATGACTTACCCAAGATCTTATGAATGAGGGCTTACTGTGCTAAGTGCTTTTCATGAATGATTTTAGTCCTCCTATCAACCCTAATCATGTCCCCACTTTACAGGTAAGGTTTAGAAAGGTTAACTATCTTGCTCAGAGTCATACAGCTAATACATGGTAGAGCTAGGATTCCACTCAGGTTTCTCTGGCTTCAGAGAGCTCTTAACCATTTTGCCAAATAAGTCTTTAGCTCCTCATCAGAGGCCTTTTCACATGGTTTAAAAAAGCAGTTAGCCATGTTTGGAATTTATCTTAACTGGAACAGAAGAAAACATCATTAGAAATTAGCAAAAACATTGAGAAAAGGGTAGGGGTCAGAAAGCAGGTCCAAAATTATTTTGAAGTTTATAAATACATCTAAAAGGTATGTTATTCAAATGATGTCAATATTACCTGGTTAATTCTCTTAGTCGAGTCACCTCAGCATCACGCTGACGTAATGTTATTCCCAAAATCTTATTTTCCTTTTCTGCAGCTTCTAACTTAAACCGGGAGCTTTTCACATTGACTAAAGCTTCCTCCAATTCTAAAACAACAAAAAAGTTTTAGTTTCCCTATTACTTTTTAAAAAGTGACCATAACTGTAGTTCAAACACATACCAATTTTCATTCTTCTTGTCTCAATGTCAAATTGCTGTTTATTTTCAAGTAAAGTTTGATCTTTCTCTTTAAATATACCAGCGAATTTTTTGTTTTCATCTTTCTGACTTTCAATCACTTTTAAAAGCTCTTCATTTTTACTCTGTAGTAATTCTTGGCTCTTTAGTGACTCCTGTAATTGATTTTGCAGTGACTTGTTCGATGATTGAAGAGAAAACACTGTAAGACAAAACAGATCAAATAATTATTACCTCAATTTAAAAACTACAAACCTGGAAAAGCTCTGTTTTTTTTTAAAAGAAAAGGCTTGGAATTTATTGATTTTGCTTAACAATTATATGCTTGAGCAGTTCTATGTAAATACTAAAGGTATTTAAAAAAACTGATTGGCAGAAGTCATATCTTTCTTCTCCAATTGATATTTCAGGCATAATTTTTTTTACCTTTTTTTAACAAAAAAATAATATATATACAAAGCAAAAAAAACTCATTTACCTTTTTTAACAAAAAAGTAATATATATACAAAGTAAAAAAACTTCAAACACCATGAAATAACAATGATACCAAATGATTCTCAATGAAAAGTCTCCCTTCCCACCCCACTTCTGCTCTCCCCCAAGAAGCAAGCAATATTAACTTTGATATCCTTCTGGAAAATACTTTTGCATAGAACATATATTTAAGTATAAATGAATCATAATACACCCATAGTTTCTAACCTTCCCTTTCCCCCCTCCATAAGATTGTTATGTATCAGCACACAGATCTATCACATTCTTTCTAATGGCTATAAAATGGAACCTTTCATTTAACAGTTGCAGCCTTGAGTGAAGTGGAATCTGGGCATACAGTGGTGAACAAGAGAGACATGGTTCCTGCTCTCATGGAGCTGATAGCAAACAAGTAATTATGAATAGTAATACATGCTCTCAAGGTAACAAGAAGGGAAATGGTAGAGAATAAAAAGAGATAGGCTGCTTAGAATGGCAACCACTGATCTCCTCACTTTCCATCTTGGCCTCCTCTCTCCCACCCATCCCCATGGTTTATTCATAATGGAACCAGAGTGATCTTTTCCAAAATTACTCTGAAGTTGAATGCGTTTATGAAGTGCATGTTCTGTTGGGTGCTCATATTTTTAAAATTTCTTTGTAAGAGATATTTTTATATATTAGGAAAATCAAGCCTTTGTCATCTCATACAAAAAAAATTTCCCCATTTTGTTGATGCTTTTTGAATGTATTTATAATTTTGTTGTACATAAAATGAAAAAGATTTCTGGGACATGCTTTATCAATCTTTCCTTTGTAGCATGTGAGCTTTTGTTGGGCTTAGGAAAAGTTCCTAAGAATACAAAAAAAGTTCTTATCTTCTCCTCTAGTACTATTAGTTTTTTTTTTCTTTTCTTTTCTTTTACTTTAAGCTCTATGATCCATAAGGACAACTTGGCAATATCTGTCAAAACTGCAACAGTATATACCCTTTGACTCAGAAATTCTATGGCTATAATCTACAAAAACAGTCACACATGTGCACAAAGACATATGTACAAGGATTTTCGTTGCAGGATTATTTGTTCTGGGAAAATGGGGAAAGTACCTAGATATCTATCGGCAGAGGACTTTAAATACATTATGACAGAACTACATAAACAGAATATCTACACAGTTCTTAAACAGAAAGAAACATATTTATGTATTTTGATAGAGAAAAATGTCCACTACATATTAAGTGAATAAATACAAGCTGCAGGAGTATATAGAGTGTAATCTCATTTTCACAAAAGAAGTACATATGTAGTTCTATTAGTGCCCATCTGTTAGTAGATACGCAGTATTTATGAAATAAATCAATTATATATGAACAGGAGATATGTGAAAGGAAATACAGTCTTTTTTAAAAAAAAAATAGAGGTATTCGGACTTCCCTGGTGGAGCAGTGGGTATGAATCCGCCTGCCAATGCAGGGGACACGGGTTCGAGCCCTGGTCTGGGAAGGTCCCACATGCCGCGGAGCAACTAAGCCCGCGAGCCACAACTACTGAGCCCTCATGCCACAACTACTGAAGCCTGCACTCCTAGAGCCCATGCTCTGAAACAAGAGAAGCCACCACAATGAGAAGCCTGCGCACCACAACGAAGAGTAGCCTCTGCTTGCCACAACTAGAGAAAGCCTGTGAGCAGCAACGAAGACCCAATGCAGCCAAATATAAATTAATTAATTAATTTGAAAAAATAGGGGTATTATCGGGAAGTCACAGCACGAATCTTTTATTTTTGTGTTTCTGCACTATTTTAAATTTTAATGAGTATTATTCTTACTTTTTTAATGTTGATTCTTAACAGAAAGTCCACTTAATACAAAGTAATTAAGAAAGTTCAGGGCTTCCCTGGTGGCGCAGTGGTTGGGAGTCCGCCTGCCGATGCAGGGGACACGGGTTCGTGCCCTGGTCTGGGAAGATCCCACATGCCGCGGAGCGGCTAGGCCCGTGAGCCATGGCCGCTGAGCCTGCACTCCGCAACCGGAGAGGCCACAACAGTGAGAGGCCCGTGTACCGCAAAAAAAAAAAAAGAAAGTTCAATTCTTTATCAACATCTCCAGAGCCACAAAGAATTTACCATCAGTTCTTAAGTTATTTTACCTACATTCAAGGTTGCATTCCAGAGAACCAGATGACTTTTGAGTTTCTTCTCGTTCTCTAAGTTGCTGGTTCAAAATTCTCAATTGCCTAAATGAAATAATGAAGAAACATGAATGCAAGAATCCCAAGCTCATTTAACAGTATACATTTGACAGCCTATTAAAATAGACAACACAAATAGTTGCTAGAACAGCAGAACTCCATCTTATCCCCCAAACATAAGACAAAAACCAAATAAACAAAGCAACAAAACCACACTACTGCTATTATTAGAAGGCCTGAGATAATTTTTAAAAGATTGTCTGGGATAGCATAAAACCACCCCTCACTAGAAAAAGGTTAATTTATTTTTCCCCTTCCCTTTTTTGTTCTCTTTTCAGTGATTTCGTTGTTTGTTTCTATTTCTTTCATTTCTATCTCCTCTTGCTATTTTCTTCTACTGTCGTCCTTCCCAGGAAGTATTTTCATTACGGTAGTAATTATCTACATTTTTTTTTTTTTTTTTGTGGTATGCGGGCCTCCCACTGTTGTGGCCTCTCCCATTGCGGAGCACAGGCTCTGGACGCGCAGGCTCAGCGGTCATGGCTCACGGGCCCAGCCGCTCTGCAGCATGTGGGATCCTCCCGGACTGGGGCACGAACCCATGTCCCCTGCATCGGCAGGTGGACTCTCAACCACTGCGCCACCAGGGAAGCCCAATTATCTACTTTTTAAAAGATCTGTCATAACTATGAACCAGAATACCTACGGGGACCGACTGCTATCAGACATCTATCTGCTTGGCTTGTCATGCACTGTAAAAATTGGAAAACACAAATTTATGCTTCTACTAATTTACTGGATGTAAAAGTTAATGGCTTTAAGTAAAGAGAATGCTAATAAGCAGCAACACTTTCCCACAATGAACTTCACAACATGTAGCTGCTTCACAAATAGGAACATACAAAAGGAAGTGTTTACTTCTAAGAAGTTAATACTTTAAAAAAAGGTATCTCTGGTATCTTTCCAGAATTACTTACCTGGAAATAATCAACACTAAAGTATTATTGTTACGAAATCTAAAATTATAGATCCTACCTCACATCATTTGTATGTATCAATTCAGAATGGATTAAAGAGCTAAACATAAAATATAAAAATGAACAAAACTTAACTATACAAGTTTTAGGTGGAAATCTACATGATCTTCAAAAGTGGGAAGGGCATTCCTAAGCAAGACTCAAAATCCAGCAAACACCAAGGAAAAAAACGATAGATTTAACTACATCAAAATATAACAGACAAAGGGTCTGTAACATTTAAGAACTCCTAAAGATCAGGAAGAAGGGCAATAAAATGTGACAAACGATAAGAATGGGCAATTCACATAAGAAATAGAAATGGCCAATAAGCATACGAAAAATGCTCAGCCTCACTAATACGAAGAAATGCAAATTTAAAACGAGATATTTTATGGCCACAGGATTGACAAAAATGAAAGGAAATAACACTTTTTGTTGGTGACGGTATAGGGAAAGGGATTATCTCAATTGGTGGGAGTCTACTGGTGTAACCATTTTGGATGTCAATTTGGCATTATCCAACAAATGTAAAATGTTCACAATCTGTGACAAAATAATTCCAGCTCTAAGTTATCTAGCCTCAGAAGTAGTTCTATATGTGCAAAATCATCTATAATCTTGTAGATATATATAAGGATGTTCTCAATAGCAATATTTAATAGAAGTTGGAAACAAAATACTACATAAATTATGATATATCCATACTACGAAATACTAATACACAGGTATTTAAAAAAAGAGACTGGCTTCCCTGGTGGCGCCGTGGTTAAGAATCCACCTGCCAATGTAGGGGACACGGGTTTGAGCCCTGGTCCGGGAAGATCCCACATGCTGCGGAGCAACTAAGCCCGTGCACCACAACTACTGAGCCTGTGCTCTAGAGCCTGCAAGCCACAACTACTGAGCCCGCATGCCACAACTACGGAAGCCCGCACACCTAGAGCCTGTACTCCGCAACAAGAGAAGCCACGGCAATGAGAAGCCTGCATACCGCAACGAAGAGTAGCCCCCGCTTGCCGCAACTAGAGAAAGCCTACACACAGCAACGAAGACCCAACGCAGCCAAAAATAAAAATAAATAAATAAATTTATTAAAAATAAATAAATAAAGAGACTGTCATGGAAAGATTTCCAAGAGACATTATATAGTGAAAAAGACAAGCTACAGAACAATAGTATAACATGATCTCATTTTTGTTTTAATAAAATTCAGCTTTTCTAAAAGGTTTCTCCTTTACAACAAAGAGGGCAGATTTAGAAAAGGCAGCATAGACTGGTAACCCATAACTCCAACTGGAATGCCGCTTCTGATATTTTCCAGAAAAACAGCAGGTCCTTGTACACACCAAGTGTGTGACAGAAGCTTTGCTTGACAATTCTGTATGTCCCTGGTCAGATTCTTCTCTCTTCTCTTTTACAAGTTCATGGGCCTGAGCTGAGAAGCATAATAAAACTACTCCCATATTTAGGAAAACATTCCCTCCAACCTAACTGTACCACTAGCTACTCTCTTCCCTCTCATTCCCAGTTTTTGGGGCCAGACCTATAAAAAAAATGATTGTTCTATAAAAATGATACATGATAATAAATAAAAGTCTTTTAAAAATGGATGTTACACATGCTATTTAAAAGTATTATGTATTATATTTAAGTTTACTTTCCATAATGGAAAAGAATATGAAAAAGAATGTATATACATAACTGAATCACTTTGCTGTGCAGCAGCAACTGACACAACATTGTAAATCAACTATACCTCAGTAAAATAAAATTTTAAAAATTATTCCTAAACAGGCTAAAATAAAGGAAAGAGGATATGAAAAACACTGATTTTGGAATTTTTACTGTCAAGATTACTAACAGTCTATTCTGAGCCCATAATTCCAGTTGTTTTAGTTCTATGTATAGATTCAATGTTCATCTCTAATCTACTCCTTTACCTGAACTTACCTCTTGGTTGACTAGACTCTGCCATTCAAGAATCTTTGTTTCTAAAGGAGGCCAAGGGTGCTATATTTCCTAAGTTTTCCCACACTTTAGAATATGACTATTACCTTTACACTAAAAGGATCACTGGACCACATATTTTCTTTTCCCTTAGAACTTTGTAAATGATGTTCTATAATCTTCTGACAATTAATATTGCTGTGAAAAGGTTGAGGCCAATTTGATATTTTTCTCCTTATGAGTTGCTTTGTCTTTTGAGTGTCTGTAAAAGCTAAATTTTTTTTGTCCTCAAGGTGTAGTAACTTCACCAGCATGTCTTGGTATTGATCGTTTTGCATAGTTTTCCTGAGAACTTCTATAACCTATTGATCTGCTGACACAGATCTTTAGATTAGTAAGTTTCCCTTTATTTATCTATCTTTTAATATTGTCTTTAATCTATTCGTTCTCTTCTCTTTTGCAGGAACACTATGCCAATTTTGCATCTCTTGTTTCTCTTCCATGTATATCATGTTCTTAATAATAATTTTTAGATCTTTTTCTATTTTTTTGTATGATTTCTTGAAGCGTATCCACCACACATTCAGTCATTTAACAAGTACTTATTAGAGTGACTGCTAGGCACAATTCTCGGCACTAGAAATACAGCAGCAAACAAAAAAGACAAAAATTCAGCCTTCTCAAATTCATTGAGACAAAAAAGAGCATAGAGGTTATCAGGGGCTGGGGGGAAGGGAGAAGCGGAGTTACTTTTAGTGGGCACAGGATTTATGCTGGGGATGAAAAAGTTTTAGGTACAAACAGTGGTCATGGGTACACAGTATTGTGAATGCATTTAATGCAACGTACACTTACAAGTAGTGAAAAAATAAATATTATGTCATATATTTTACCACAACAAAATTAAATTAATAAAAAATATTTAAGGGGTTTGTAAAGAGAAATAAGATAAGGCTTACAGGAGACAGTGAACTATGAATTTAGTAGCAACTGAAAGAGAAATATTTGGGGGGGAAAGCAAAACACAAAAACCAACAAAACAACAACAAAATTCAGCCTTCATATTACTTAGCTTCTTTTTTTTTTCCTTTATTTTTTTGGCTGCATTAGGTCTTAGTTGCAGCACATGGGGTCTTCATTGAGGCGTGCAGATCTTTCGTTGCAGTATGTGGGGTCTTTGTTGTGGCGTGTGGGCTTCTCTCTAGTTGTGGCACGCAGGTTTTCTCTCTAGTTGGGGCGTGGAGGTTTTCTCTCTAGTTGTGGCGTGCAGGTTCCAGGGAGTTTGGACTCTGTAGATTGCGGCATGCGGGCTCTCTTGTTGAGATGTGCGAGCTCAGTAGCTGTGGCACAGGGGCTTAGCTGCCCCACAGTGTGTGGGATCTTAGTTCCCCTACTGGATCGAACCCGCGTCCCCTGCACTGGAAGGCGGATTCGTTACCACTGAGCCACCAGGAAAGTCCCCTGTTTAGGTTCTAATGGAATACAATATCCCTGACTTGATGTTTGTTTGGTGTTAATTTATTTGTTTCTAACAGGGCTTTCATTTCTGTAATTTTTAGCTTTCTTATTTTTCCAAGGTCACCTAATCCACTTTTCTTCTTCTCTGTCTTTTCTTCTTTAAGCACTCTCTCTTTTCAATCTCTGTCTTCCTGCTTCTAAGAGAGACTCTATTATATTTAATTTCCTTGAAACTATAGAATACTGTTTCAAGTTT
The DNA here is from genome assembly GCF_949752795.1 of Hyperoodon ampullatus. NCBI lineage: Eukaryota > Metazoa > Chordata > Mammalia > Artiodactyla > Ziphiidae > Hyperoodon > Hyperoodon ampullatus. Next base: position 32,428,525 of record NC_136918.1, read on the forward strand.
TCCTGGGTTTTCCTTGGGTGATCTGTCTTGTCATGTTTATTCTTGACCTACCTTTGTCCCTTTTGTCAATTTGCTTATTTTGAATGTTATACAAACGTCTCTCCCCTTCCGTAAATTCTTTCTTCCCATAGCTTTTGTGGTATCACTCTCTCCCAGTTTTCCTGATCCTTCTCTACTTGTTCCTTCTTGGGTTTCTTTCACAGGCTCCTCTTCCTGTGTTCTTTCCTTAAAGAGCTGTTGTTCCCCAGCAATTGCCCTTTGGCTTTGTTCACACTCTATACCTTCTTGGGGAATTTACCACTTACACGCTGATAACAAATCACTTGCTTTTAATTATTATTGTCTCCAGTGTCTACACAGTGCCAGACCTGTAGTAAATGCTCAATAAAAATGTGGTCAGTGAATAACTCCCAAGTCTGTTTCTATCCTGGATCATACCACACATGTCTCCAGATGGTCTAAATGATACATCCAGCATATCTAATTCTTAATTCACTGGCTCTCCCATTACATTTTCTAACTCAAAAATAAAGTGACAGATTGGTTCAAGACGGCAGAGTAGAACGATGTGCTCTCACTCCCTCTTGCGAGAGCACTGGATTCACAAATAACTGCTGAACAATCATCGACAGGAAGACACTGGAACTCACCAAAAAAGATACCCCACATCCAAAGACAAAGGAGAAGCCACAATAACACGGTAGGAGGGGTGCAATCACAATAAAATCAAATCCCATAACTGCTGGGTGGGTGACTTACAAACTGGAGAACACTTATACCACAGAAGTCCACCCACTGGAGTGAAGGTTCTGAGCCCCATGTCAGGATTCCCAACATCAGGATCCAGCAATGGGAGGAGGAACTCCTAGAGAATCAGACTTTGAAGGCTAGTGGGATTTCATTGCAGGACTTTGACAGGACTGGGGGAAACAGAGACTCCACTATTGGAGGGCATACAGAAAGTAGTGTGCGCATCAGGACCCAGGAGAAGGAGCAGTGACCCCAGAGGAGACTGAACCAGACCTACCTGCTACTGTTGGAGGGTCTCCTGAAGAGGCGGTGGGTGGCTGTGTCTCACCATGAGGACAAGGACACTGGCAGCAGAAGTTCTGGGAAGCACTCCTTGGCGTGAGCCCTCCCAGAGTCCGCCATTAGCCCCACCAAAGAGCCCGGGTAGGATCCAGTGTTGGGTCGCCTCAGGCCAAAAAACCAACAGAGAGGGGACCCAGCCCCACCCATCAGCAGACAAGCGGATTAAAGTTTTACTGAGCTCTGCCTACCAGAGCAACAACGAACTACCCACCACCAGTCCCTCCCATCAGGAAACTTACACAAGCCTTTCAGTTACCCTCATCCACCAGAGGGCAGACAGCAGAAGCAAGAAGAACTACAGTTCTGCAGCCTGTGGAACAAAAACCACATTCATAGAAAGATAGACAAGATGAAAAGACAGAGGGTTATGTACCAGATGAAGGAACAAGATAAAACCCCAGAAAAACAACTAAATGAAGTGGAGATAGGCAACCTTAATGAAAAAGAATTCAGAATAATTATAGCGAAGATGATCCAGGACCTCGGAAAAAGAATGGAGGCAAAGGTAGAGAAGATACAAAAAATGTTTAACAAAGACCTAGAAGAATTAAAGAACAAACAAACAGAGATGAGCAATACAATAACTGAAATGAAAACTACACTAGAAGGAATCAATAGCAGAATAACTGAGGCAGAAGAACGGATAAGTGACCTGGAAGACAGAATGGTGGAATTCACTGCCACAGAAGAGAATAAAGAAAAAAGAATGAAAATGAAGACGACCTAAGAGACCTCTGGCACATTAAACACAACAACATTCACATCATAGGGGTCCCAAAAGGAGAAGAGAGAGAGAAAGGACCCGAGAAAATATTTGAAGGGATTATAGTTGAAAACTTCCCTAACATGGGAAAGGAAATAGCCACCCAAGTCCAGGAAGCACAGAGAGTGCCATACAGGATAAACCCAAGGAGAAACAGGCCAAGACACATAGTAATCAAACTGACAAAAATTAAAGACAAAGAAAAATTACTGAAAACAACAAGGGAAAACCGACAAATAACATACAATGGAACTCTCGTAAGGTTAACAGCTGATTTCTCAGCAGAAACTCTACAAGACAGAAGGGAGTGGCACGACATATTTAAAGTGATGAAAGAGAAGAACCTACAACCAAGATTACTGTACTGGGCAAGGATCTCATTCAGATTCGATGGAGAAATAAAAAGCTTTACAGACAAGCAAAAGCTAAGAGAATTCAGCACCACCAAACCAGCTCTACAATAAATGTTAAGGGAACTTCTCTCAGTTCACACAAGAGAAGAAAAGGACCTACAAAAACAAACCCAAAACAATTAAGAAAATGGTAACAGGAACATAAATATTGATAATTACCTTAAACCTGAATGGATAAAATGCTACAACCAAAAGACACAGACTCACTGAATGGATATAAAAACAAGACCCATCTATATGATGTCTACATGAGACCCACTTCAGACCAAGGGACACATACAGACTGAAAGTGACAGGATGGAAAAAATATTCCATGCAAATGGAAATCAAAAGAAAGCTAGAGTAGCAATACTCATATCAGATAAAATAGACTTTAAAATAAAGAATGTTACAAGAGACAAGGAAGGACACTACGTAATGATCAAGGGATCAATCCAAGAAGAAGATATAACAATTATAAATATATATGCACCCAACATAGGAGCACCTCAATATATAAGGCAACTGCTAACAGCTATAAAAAAGGAAATCAACAGTAACACAATAATATTAGGGGACTTTAACACCTCACTTACACCAAGGGACAGATCATCCAAACAGAAAATTAATAAGGAAACACAAGCTTTAAATGACACGAAAGACCAGATAGATTTAATTGATATTTATAGGACATTCCATCCAAAAACAGCAGATTACACTTTCTTCTCAAGTGCGCACGGAACATTCTCCAGGATAAATCAAATCTTGGGTAACAAATCAAGCCTCAGTAAATTTAAGAAAACTGAAATCATATCAAGCCTCTTTTCTGACCACAACGCTATGAGATTAGAAATCAATTACAGAGGGAAAAAACGTAAAAAACACAAACACATGGAGGCTAAACAATACATCACGAAATAACCAAGAGATCACTGAAGAAATCAGAGGAAATCAAAAAATACCTAGAGACAACTGACAATGAAAACACGACGAGCCAAAACCTATGCGATGTAGCAAAAGCAGTTCCAAGAGGGAGGTTTATAGCAATACAATACTACCACAAGAAACAACAAACATCTCAAATAAACAATCTAACCTTACACCTAAAGAAACTAGAGAGAAAATGGAACACTCTTGCACTGCTGGTGGGAATGTGAATTGGTACAGCCACTATGGAGAACAGTATGGAGGTTCCTTAAAAAACTAAAAATAGAACTACCATATGACCCAGCAATCCCACTACTAGGCATATACCCTGAGAAAACCATAATTCAAAAAGAGACATGTACCAAAATGTTCATTGCAGCTCTATTCACAATAGCCCGGAGCTGGAAACAACCTAAGTGTCCATCATCGGATGAATGGATAAAGAAGATGTGGCACATATATACAATGGAATATTACTCAGCCATAAAAAGAAACGAAACTGAGCTATTTGTAATGAGGTGGATAGACCTAGAGTCTGTCATACAGAGTGAAGTAAGTCAGAAAGAGAAAGACAAATACCGTATGCTAACACATATATATGGAATTTAAAAAAAAAAAAAAAATGTCATGAAGAACCTAGGGGTAAAACGGGAATAAAGACACAGACCTACTAGAGAATGGACTTGAGGATATGGGGAAGGGGAAGGGTAAGCTGTGACAAAGGGAAAGAGAGGCATGGACATATATACACTACCAAACGTAAGGTAGATAGATAGTGGGAAGCAGCCGCAGAGCACAGGGAGATCAGCTCGGTGCTTTGTGACCGCCTGGAGGGTTGGGATGGGGAGGGTGGGAGGGAGGGAGATGCATGAGGGAGGGGATGTGGGAACAGATGTATATGTATGACTGATTCACTTTGTTATAAAGCAGAAATTAATTAAAAAAAAAAAGTTACTAAAAAAAAAAAAAAAGAAACTAGAGAAAGAAGAACAAAGCCCAAAGTTAGTAGAAGGAAAGACATCATAAAGATCAGAGCAGAAATAAATGAAATACAAACAAAGAATACAATAGCAAAGATCAATAAAACTAAAAGCTGGTTCTTTGAGAAGATAAACAAAACTGATAAACCACTAGCCAGATTCATCAAGAAAACAAGGGAGAGGACTCAAATCAATAAAATTAGGAATGAAAAAGGAGAAGTTACAACAGACACCACAGAAATACAAAGCATGCTAAGAGACTACTACAAGCAACTCTATGGCAATAAAAAAGGCAACCTGGAAGAAATGGACAAATTCTTAGAAAGGTATAACCTTCCAAGACTGAACCAGAAAGAAACAGAAAATATGAACAGACCAATCACAAGCAATGAAATTGAAACTGTGATTAAAAATCTTCCAACAAACAAAAGTCCAGGACCAGATGGCTTCACAGGTGAATTCTATCAAACATTTAGAGGAGAGCTAACACCCATCCTTCACAAACTCTTCCAAAAAACTGCAGAGGAAGGAACACTCCCAAACTCATTCTATGAGGCCACCATCACCCTGATACCAAAACCAGACACAGATACTACAAAAAAAGAAAATTACAGACCAATATCACTGATGAATATAGATGCAAAAATCCTCAACAAACTACTAGCAAATAGAATCCAACAGCACATTAATTAAAAGGATCATACACCATGATCAAGTGGGATTTATCCCAGTGATGCAAGGATTCTTCAATATACACAAATCAATCAATGTGATACACCATATTAACAAATTGAAGAATAAAAACCATATGATCATCTCAACAGATGCAGAAAAAGCTTTTGACAAAATTCAACACCCATTTATGATAAAAACTCTCCAGAAAGTGGGCATAGAGGGAACCTACCTCAACATAATAAAGGCCATACAGGACAAACCCACAGCAGACATCATTCTCAATGGTGAAAAACTGAAACCATTTCCTCTAAGATCAGGAACAAGACAAGGATGTCCACTCTCATCACTATCATTCAACATAGCTTTGGAAGTCCTAGTCATGGCAATTAGAGAAGAAAAAGAAATAAAGGAATACAAACTGGAAAAGAAGAAGTCAAACTGTCACTGTTTGCAGATGACATGATACTGTACATAGAGAATCCTAAAGATGCCACCAGAAAACTACTATAGCTGATCAATGAATTTGGTAAAGTTGCAGGATACAAAATTGATGCACAGAAATCTCTTGCATTCCTATACACTAACAACGAAAGATCAGAAAGAGAAATTAAGGAAACAATCCCATTCACCATTGCAACAAAAAGAATAAAATACCTAGGAATAAACCTACCTAAGGTGGTAAAAGACCTATAGTCAGAAAACTGTAAGACACTGATGAAAGAAATCAAAGATGACATAGATGAAGATATATACTATGTTCTTGGATTGGAAGAATCAATATTGTGAAAATGACTATACTACCCAAGGCAATCTACAGATTCAATGCAATCCCTATCAAATTACCTGTGGCATTTTTTACAGAACTAGAACAAAAAATCTTAAAATTTGTATGTAGACACAGAAGACCCCAAATAGCAAAAGCAGTCTTGAGGGAAAAAAAGGGAGCTGGAGCACTCGGACTCCCTGACTTCAGACTACACTACAAAGCTACAATAATCAAGATAATATAGTACTGGCACCAAAACAGAAATATAGAACAATGGAATAGGATAGAAAGCCCAGAGATAAACCCACGCCCCTATGGTCAACTACTCTATGAGAAAGGAGGCAAGGATATACAATGGAGAAAAGACAGTCTCTTCAATAAGTGATGCTGGGAAAACTGGACAGCTACATGTAAAAGAATGAAATTAGAACACTCCCTAACACCATACACAAAAATAAACTCAAAATGGATTAGACACCTAAATGTAATACCGGATACTATAAAATTCTCAGAGAAAAACATAGGAAGAACACTCTTTGACATAAATCACAGCAAGATCTTTTTTGATCCACCTCCTAGAGTAATGGAAATAAAAACAAAAATAAACAAATGGGACCTAATGAAACTTAAAAGCTTTTGCAAAGCAAAGGAAACTACAAACAAGATGAAAAGACAACCCTCAGAATGGGAGAAAATATTTGCAAACGAATCAATGGACAAAGTATTAATCTCCAAACTATATAAACAGCTCATGCAGCTCAATATTAAAGAAACAAACAACCCAATCCAAAAATGGGCAGAAGACCTTAATAGACATTTCTCCAAAGAAGACATACAGATGGCCAAGAAGCACATGAAAAGCTGCTCAACATCACTAATTATTAGAGAAATGCGAATCAAAACTACAATGAGGTATCACTTCAGACCCGTTAGAATGGGCATCATCAGAAAATCTACAAACAAATGCTAGAGAGGGTGTGGAGAAAAGGGAACCCTCTTGCACTGTTGGCGGGAATGTAAATTGATACAGCCACTATGGAGAATGGTATGGAGTTTCCTTAAAAAACTAAAAATAGGGCTTTCCTGGTGGCGCAGTGGTTGAGAGTCTGCCTGCTGATGCAGGGGACACGGGTTCGTGCCCCGGTACGGGAAGATCCCACATGCTGCGGAGCAGCTAGGCCTGTAAGCCATGGCTGCTGAGTCTGCGCATCCAGAGCCTGTGCTCCGCAATGGGAGAGGCCACAACAGTGAGAGGCCCGTGTACCGCAAAAACAAACAAACAAAACAAACAAACAAACAAAGTAAAAACAGAATTACCATATGACCCAGCAATCCCACTACTGGGCATATACCCAGAGAAAACCAGAAATCAAACAGAGACATACACCCCAATGTTCCTTGCAGCACTATTTACAATAGCCAGGACATGGAAGCAACCTAAATGCCTATTGACGGACAAATGGATAAAGAAGATGTGGTACATATATACAATGGAATATTACTCAGCCATAAAAAGGAACGAAATTGGGTCATGTGTAGAGACATGGATGGATCTAGAGATAGTCATACAGAGTGAAGTAAGTCAGAAAGAGAAAAACAAATATCGTATATTAACACATATATGTGGAACCTAGAAAAATGCTACAGATGAACTGGTTTGCAAGGCAGAAAAAGAGACACAGATGTAGAGCACAAACGTATGGACACCAAGGGGGGAAAGTGGCAGGGGGTGGTGGTGGTGGTGTGATGAATTGGGAGATTGGAATTGACATATATACACTAATATGTATAAAGTAGATAACTAATAAGAACCTGCTGTATAAAAAAATAAATAAAATAAAATTCAAAAATTCAAAAACTAAATAAAAAGCTAAAAAATAAAGTGAAATAAAAGCAAACAATCTATTCTTCCTCCAGTAACTTCCATCTGGAAGAATTATGTTACCATATGTCAAATTATCAGGCCAAAAGACTGAAGGCCACACTCCAGCTCCTCCCATTGATATCCACTTCAGCTTTTGTTCTGTGTGGGTACACAACAGTCTCATATTTGAGTCTAATATCAGGAAATGGTCATGAATTCTAAGTTGCCCCTTGAATATTAGAGTCCCTCTCTAGCTGAACTGGAACCCCCACAGCCCTCATCCAGGAAAGTTTGTAACATGCCAGGCCTTTTGGTGGTCACAGTGAATAGGGCACTACAGACATTTTATGGGTAGGGATCAGGAAGGCTAAATGTTGAGCACTGTGTCAGGAGTCTCACATAAAAACTGCCCGGACCCAAATGCCAAAGAAATAATGCACCTAGCTATTTTTTTTTAAGCCACAAGATGGCAATAAACACCAAGAAAGTCATGAAAGATTAGTTTTCTGGCCATAAAGGAATAGGAAGTTTCAAAATGCCCAAAAAAGAAAGAAAAAAAATTTTTTGATTGAAAAAGTTGAAAAACACTTTTGAATAAGCTTATGCATTCCAACTTTCATTTGTAATGGAGATTATGGATGTTTCTTTCCAAATAAAGATTACCAAAGACGCAAAAAAATTCCTATACTTGTGCTGGAAATCTCATTCTGCTAAAAAGAGTATCTGACAAATTCCTCATTTTTCAATAATTTCAATTTTAGAAGGTCAGGTAAACAATGGCAGTAGCATGCTATTTAATCTTTGTCCTCTAAGGACACAGCCAAAAAGCTTTGATGCCAAGTCTGAAGAATTAGGTGAGACATTAAACTAATACCTTTAAAAAAAGTTAACAACAAGCAGTGACCAATAAAGTATTAAGTCTCATTTTCTTAAGTGGCTTATAAATTAGCTCCTAAAGCAATTTAAAAATGTTCTAAGGAATATAAATAAATAACAACTACTGATATTTCCCATGGTCACAATGTTAAAATAGATAATATCTGGAGACAAAGTTTTAGTATGCTTGTTTAAGAAACTAATTATTTGATAGTCATACCTTAAAAAACATATGTGTTTATTTAAAATGGATTACAGTATGTTCTTTTGTTTCACAAAATACACATAAATACTGAAGCATAATTAAGTTAGTCTCTACTTCCTAGCAGAAGCAATGCAGAAGCGTAGAAATTAAGATCAATGCACTCTAAAATCAAACTGCCCAGGTTTGAGTCTTGTCTCTGTTACATCTTAGGTATGTGACCTTGGGTTAAGTTACATAACCTCTCTGTGCCTTGGTTTCCTCATCTGAATAAGAATAACATAATAGGGCTTCCCTGGTGGCGCAGTGGTTGAGAGTCAGCCTGCCGATGTAGGGGACACGGGTTCGTGACCCGGTCCAGGAGGATCCCACATGCCGTGGAGCGGCTGGGCCCGTGAGCCAGGGCCGCTGAGCCTGCACATCCGGAGCCTGTGCTCCACAACGGGAGAGGCCACAACAGTGAGAGGCCCGCGTACCGCAAAAAAAAAAAAAAAAAAAAAAAAAAAAAAAAAAAAGAATAACATAATACCTACCTCATAGAGCTGCTGTAAGAATTTAAAGAGATGACATACAAAGGATAATAGATGGCACATATTATATTATGTCTTATGGCCTGGCACATAAGAAACATTCAATAAATGTTAGTAGTAGTATTGGCTATCACCATTATTATTATTTATACTTGGTCTTGCTTTTGAAAAACTAATGCTATTATAGGGATCCCTTAGGTCAGGACTAAAGACAGTATTATTAGAATTTAAACCAGCAACCCCACCACATACCACAGTATCTAAAGACTAATGACCTTTAGAGAAATAATCCTAAACGAGTAAATCTCACTAGGTGTCATGCCTTTGCAGGCTCCAGATCCATGAATTTAAGCTATCCTCCAACTAGGAATCCTATTTTGTTGCTTTCCAGTTTTTTAAAATTATGCAGGTCCTTGCAGTTCCCATCTGGTACAATGTCTATAGCTCACACAACTGTAACGCCCTCTCAGGGCACACTCACACACTGCAGTGCTGCAGAAGCACCTGAAAGTGTCCTCCCATCCTCTGCAAAGTGTACTGATAGACACTGGAGCAGGGGCCTTGGTGATCACCACTGAAATGTTCAAAGTTAAGATATCATTGATAACGTGTAAGTGATTTCTGTATTTCAAGATTAGATACCTGGTTTATATCTTTTCTAAACAAATGAAGGCCATAATATCAACATAAGTTAAGATAGCCAAAAGAAAAATTACCTAAGAATTAAAATGAGTTTTTTCCTATGTCTGAATGTAGTGGGGCGACTGGTGCGCACCCATATTAGGTTCTCCTTTCCTTTGGAGTATATGGAAGTATGAGAAAATTTCATGTCCCAGATCTTTATATTAGGCAGGGCCATATTCCTCATTTTAGCCTATAAAATACAAGTAGAAGTGAGACTATCATACTTCTGGGCCAGGGCATGTAAGAGTTGGTTTGTCATATCCATATTCTCTTTTTCCTGAAAAACATATACTGAGACAGTAGATCCTAAGACGGAGGGAACCTAAATCCTAAGTCACAGGATAGCCTCAGATGACCCATGCTGGTCTTGGTGTGAGGGAGAAATAAACTTCTGCTGTGCGATGCCATTGAGATTTTGGAGTTTGTTACTATATGGCCTAGACTGGCCTGATAAATACCCTGAGGTAGTTCATTTTCCTCTCCATTCACTACCAACCAAGTAACAGATGTAACAGATAACAGATGTAAAAAAATATGTACTAGTGGGCAGAAGTAACGGAAGAGTTAGAGAATGCCAGCAATATTTGGAAAATAGGGAAGAAAAAGTAGAAACATAGTAAGACAGTATATATCTATTTTCCTTATGAAGCCCTAGACATCTCATTAGGCACTTTTGTTCTGGCCACGGGACATCTTTGCATGGAGACAAAAAAATTCAAAGAGCAATTCTTACCTGCGTAAATGAGCATTTTCACTTCTTAGTGGTTGCATGGCCAGTGCTATTTCAACCTGAATATTTGTGTTTCCATTTACTGTTGGAAGCAGAGATATATACAGCTCCAGTTCTGTAATCAACCTCTGAATTTCTGAATCTTCTATAAAAGGCAGAAGAAATGAGTAAAGACAATATTATAAATTAGTTTTGGATAAGATTATTCATATGTATTACTAAAAAAGAAAATATTTCAGAAATATACATACATGCTATAAACAAACTCAACTCAGTTATTTATGAATTTATTATACAAATCCCATTTTCCTCTTTCCTGCCACCTGCATTTCCTTACTGAAAAGAATTCTAAAGACATCAAGTTCAGTAAACTAAAGATTAATCTTAAGTCACAGAATTATTATATCAGTGATTTTTTCAGTTAAAATGTCTAGTAGGGAGATGGTTTATATATATCTCCTAGTTCGCATTTACCAAAAGACTATATTAGACTCCTTTAATTGCTAAAGGGTTTCCTATAATTAATTACAGTATTAACATTTATAATACAACCTTTGATCCTGCATAAACAAATAACTCACTTTAGGTGATTCAAGTTGGCAACACATTGAGGAAAGGTCTACTAAGATAAGATTTTATTATTTAATTTTATAAAGTAGGTTAACACAATCAGCTACACTTCATTTGATGTAGCATCAAAAGCAGTTATCATTTTTGTTATTAATTGTGGGGAGTGGATGGTTTGGGAGGTGGCAAACAGCCACAGGTAGAAGGTAGATTTTAGATCTTTTGTCCTTTTATTTTTGTCCCCTCATTTCTATCCAAATTTTCTGTGAACTGAAAACATTTGATGAATATAATATTAACTGTCTGATATCCAAAAGAGGTAAGGTGTATTCTAGTTACAAAAATTTACTCAACTCCGTGAGTATTTTAACACCCTAATGGAATGTTTACATGCACACAGTAAACAACTGTGCCCAATTACAGAGCAGACTTCTACCAATCCTCCATAGAGGGGTTTTACTTGTAAGCATTGGAGGCCGAGACCTGGGCTCCACCATTTTCTAGCAATGTACCTTAGTCAAATTACTTAACTGCTGAAGCCTAGGTTTCTTCATAGTTAAATGGAGATAACAACAGTACCTCATGGGGTTGCTGAGAGGATTAAATGAAATACTGTTCTGCAAGCCTCAGTTTCCTCATCTGTAAAATGGGGACAATAACAGTACCTCACAGGGTTGCTGTGAGGATTAAATGAGATAATGCATATAAAACACTTAGCACAGTGCTGGGCACATGGTAAGCGCTCAGTTAATGATATTGTTACTATTATTATTGTTACCAATGATTAAGTATTTGGTTAAGAAAATAGTAATAAACTTAAAGTCTAAAAACACAAGAGATTTTAATATATTAAACCACTGGATCAACAGTGCTACAATCCTTTAGATAAATTTTAACATTTGGTACTTTTTTTGTCAGCCTGCAAATATTAGGTATTCAATCAGTGCTTCCACAATAAATTACTGTGTTTTCTAGATGACAAATCTGTAACTCACTCCAAATGAAAGCCATTATTTAGAATATATACCCATAATGAAAACATATGAATATGACCCGGCTCAAATGTCTCTTAACTCCACCCAAGACATTTTTCTTGATTTAATTAAAAAATCCCAAGAGTGAATTTAAAAGGGCATAAAAAGTTTTAGGTTCCTTCTCAAAGTGAGATTTGTTAAACATTATAACAGTTGGTTATTAAAGAAATGATGAGAGGAAATTTTCTGCACCTTTTTAAAATAGGAAAAAATTATCATTCTATTCTAGGGAGTTAATCATGTTTAGGGTCCTCTAACCCCTTGAAGTTTATCTCTATAACTGGTTGAATCTTTTCAAGGTCCTTTGAATCAAGCAGAATGAATACACACTTTCAAGTAAAAGACTGTTTGATATTCCCTAGCACATTTCAAATCCACAGGAAACAAGAGGGAGCAAAACCTAAAAAATAAGAATAAAACAGACAAAATTCATTTCCTCATTAGCACAAGACATATTTCTATGGAAAATATCACAAACTCCATGTCAGTTATTCTGAATTTAAATGACATGCCACAGGGACTTCCCTGGTGGTGCAGTGGTTAAGAATCTGCCTGCCAATGCAGGGGACATGGTTTGATCCCTGGTTCAGGAAGATTCCACATGCCGTGGAGCAACTAAGCCCATGTGCCACAACTACCAAGCCTGCACTCTACGGCCTGTGCCACAACTACTGAGAATGCGCACCATAACTACTGAAGCCCGTGTGCCTAGAGCCTGTGCTCCACAACGAGAAGCCACCGCAGTGAGAAGCCCACGTGCTGCAACAAAGAGTAGCCCCTGCTCGCAGAAACTAGAGGAAGCCCGTGCACAGCAACGAAAGACCCAATGCAGCCATAAAAAATAATAAATAAAAAAAAATTAATTAATTAATGCTAAAATTATAAAAAAAAAAAAAATGACGTACCACAGAAAATTATAAAGAAAGTCTTTATCTACCTTGTTCTGCTACCAGGGCCTTGAGCTCTCCCAACAAATACTTGATAGTTCTAACTTTTTCAGCACTCTGGTTCACATTTTTCGCATTCTGCACATCCTTTATTCTTGTATCTTGCACAGGTATGTTTAAATCCTTTCTTTCACTTCTGACCTCTCCAATTTGTTCTTTAACATATTTTTCTTCATTAATAGCCAAGAAATCTGGCTGTAATAGGGTGGGGCTGCAGCAAGTCTGACTGTCTGGATGAGAACCCAACAGTTTCATGTATGTTTGGAAACACTTCAGTAGGTCCGGTTCCTTAGGAACTCTTTGTTGTGGCAGAATTCCATTAGCAAGACCCAGCTGCTGAAATGTTGGAGTAGCTGGTTTGTCAGTTTGGGGCAGGCTCCATGGAACTCCAAGACTAGTACTGAAGGAATTCCTTAGAACATCATCAGTACAATTCACAGGAATTGTTCTACTTTGTGATGCAAACTGGTTGTCACCGTCAGTCTGAACGTCCTAAAGAAAGAAAAAAACAAGTTAAGCCTTCAAAAATGTGAGCACTGACTTGTAGGCATTAACTATAATAAACTCAAACGAAAAATGTTAGAAGATGACATTTGCAGGATGGAGTTATAGATTACCAGTAAATAAACTGAATTTCCCCTCAGCACAATATTCTAGCTTTTTAAAGCCTCTGCAATATGGGAACATTATAAAGCCATGACTAAAATAGATCATTTACAAATATCACACATGGTTTAAAGGCATCAAAAATTGGTCTACTTTGGGGCTTCCCTGGTGGCACAGTGGTTGAGAGTCCGCCTGCCGATGCAGGGGACACAGGTTCGTGCCCTGGTCTGGGAAGATCCCACGTGCCGCGGAGCGGCTGGGCCCGTGAGCCATGGCCGCTGAGCCTGCGTGTCCGGAGCCTGTGCTCTGCAATGGGAGAGGCCACAACAGTGAGAGGCCCGCATACCGAAAAAAAAAAAAAAAAAAATTGGTCTACTTTGGGACTAAACAAAATTCCACTTTGGGAAATTACAATGTAAGAAAATAAGGTGAAAAAGCTTTTGCACAAATATATTTAGAGAAATGTTATAGTGGTAAAAACTTCCTTAAATGTCTAACCATAGGTGAGTTAGTTACACAGACCATGGTATATCCACTACATAGAGTATTAACAACTTATTAAAAATTTAAAAAAGGTAAATTACAATAAAATGTTAAGTGAAAAAAAGCAGTATATAAAACGCTATAAAATTTAATTATGATGATATTTTTAAAAGAAAACTAACTTAACAAATTAAAACCAGAAAACAAAACCTACACAGAGAATTAAATAACTGGAACATGCTCTATCAACGTATTAACATCTTATTAAAAATTTAAAAAAGGTAAATTACAATAAAATGTTAAGTGAAAAAAAGCAGTATATAAAACGCTATAAAATTTAATTATGATGATATTTTTAAAAGAAAACTAACTTAACAAATTAAAACCAGAAAACAAAACCTACACAGAGAATTAAATAACTGGAACATGCTCTATCAACGTGTTAACAGCAATTATGCCTGGGTGGTAGGTATGGGTGATTTCTTTTTTCTAGTAATTTCTTTCCCTTTCCCCCTTCACCCTTTCCCCCTCCCCCAATTAATAGGTAAAACTTTTCTAATACAAAATAACTTGAAAAAATAATTGGTCTTTACATCCTAGGGCATTAAGATACAATCAGCAAATTCAATTTTCTCTCAAGATGACAATTTCTAAAAGCAAATTACTACTTATATAGTATATAAACTGTACTCACAGAATGAACCACTGGAGGGCAGGGTGGTTGCTGAGGTAACTGGACTGAGGTAGAGGTGGATAAGCTATAATTAGAATATGGAGATGCCTGAGATTCTAAAAGGGAAAAGGGGAAAAAAAAGTCATTCACATCTCAGACTGCTTATACAATTACCAGGCAACTTAATTAGAGCTTATAATCATGCTTTTTAAAACGTCATTCATACTAACCAGAACCAGACACAGTGTGGCAAGGTGCAGTAGGAATTCCTTTAGGGTTGTTCTTTGAAGCCAAGTTATTCATCAGTGACATCTGAGTCTGCACATGCTCACAGAGGGCTTGGTATATTATGGGTGAATACATTCTATAATGATCTTGTAGTGACCAATTTTGTGGTATATTTGATGAGTCTCTTTCACTTCCAGCAGAAGCATCATTAGGAATCTGTTTCTTATTATCTGAAGATACTAATGTGGAAGAAGGGAAAAAAGTTCTTGAAATACGATTCTTCAAAAACCTTTACCATAAGATATTAGGGAAAAAAGGACTCTCAGAAGTAGCTCAATTTATCACATACTTTACAGAACAGCTTTACCGCTATCACTCCTAAAGAAAATCACCTCAAATGATTTTCTTAAAGTAATGAATTAGGTTCTCCAGTCAAAAATCATCTACACTATGTCTTTAAAATCTTTATTAAACACTACTAATAAAATCTCTCTAATTATAAAGACCTCTCTTAGGGGGGTTACTTCTCTCTAAAATCCAGTAAAACTCTTTCACCTTGCTCCTTTTCCAGTTCATGCTCTTGAGAGGGGGAATGCAAAAGAAAAGAGAGATACCTTGTACAATTCTGATGCTTTGACAATAATAATAATAATAATAATAATAATAATAATAAATAAATCAGAGCTTTTAGAGTGAGAATAAAAGTGGATTTAATCTACATGTTGGGCTCTCAGACAAGACCTTAACCTGACATTTAAAGTCTCCAAAGCTTAACCACGACATACTTTTCCAACCATCTTCCCATCACCCTCAACTAAGAAATTTTTCATTCCAGTCAGGCCATTTTAGACACCTAAAACAAGCTTTTCTCACTTTCCCAAAACATTACTCATGATGAACCATTCTTTCCAATTCAATTCTACCTACTCACCAAAGCTCATCTGAAGGCTTCTCTCTCCCACGAAGCCTTTTCCAGTCATTCTAGTCTAGTGACTGCTCTTCACCATCCCAGAGCACATATTGTCTATACAAATCATATATCACTTGCATATTGTATTATATTGCTTATCTTTCATTCTCTTGTCTACTGACTAAACTATAAGCTTCTTTAGGCAGGACTGTATTTATACTTCATTACTTTCTCCCACAGAGTCTTGTATTAATCTATGTACAAAGCAGTACAAAGTAGAAACCTGGTATTAATAAACTAATACATGAAAAACAAGTTTTCTACATAGCACTACTCTATAGATCACTATCAAAATCTATTTCTTTGTCTAATAAGATCCCCTTCCCAAATGTTTTTTTAAAGACTATTAATAGAAATGAGAGTGTTCTTGGTAGATCATAGGTTATCAGTGTACAAAGTAAGTTTAGAAAAATATACAGCTTTTGGCAAAAGCTTACCAAAGCTAAATATATATTCTATGACATAGCAATTATACTTCTGGGTATATACCTAACAGAAATGAGTGTTTATGTCTACTAAAACAGTGGCCCCCACCCTTTTTGGCACCAGGGACCGGTTTCGTGGAAGACAATTTTTCCACAGACCAGGGGTGGGGGGGGATGGTTCAGGCTGTAATGCGAGCGGTGGGGAGCGGTGGGGAGCGGTGGGGAGCCATGGGAAGCCATGGGGAGCCACGGAGAGCGGCAGAGGAAGCTTTGCTGGCTCGCCTGCGGCTCACCTCCTGCTGTGCGTCCCGGTTCCTAACAGGCCGTGGGCAGAGGAATTGGGGACCCCTGTACTAAAAGATGTGTACGAGAATGTTCACAACAGCTTTATTTGCAGTAGCCAAAAACTGAAAACACCCAAATAGCCATGAATAGTAGAAATGGTTGAATTGTGGTATAGTCATCTGAAACTATACAGCAATGGAAAAGAACCACCTACTGATATACTCAAACTACCTATATGAAATTAACAGATATGTTGTTGTGTGAGAGTCAGACACAAGACTACATAGTGTACAACTGCATTTACATGAAGTTCAAAGATAACAGAACTATCCAATGGAGATAGAAGTCAGAAAAGTGGTTACTCAAGGATGAGGAGATAGGTGGTAGTGAGAATACTGAGGGGTAGGAGCCTGGTAGGGTACTGAAAATGTTCTATATTTTCATCTGGGTGGTGACTATATGGGTGTACCCAATATGCAAAAATTTATTGAGATTTATGCACTTGCTTTATGAGAGTTACTCCTTAATTATTTAAAAAGTGAAAACAGTTAAATTTTTTTAAATGGTATGGAATTCCCCAAATACATATACAATTTATTGAAAATAAAAACATTGCTAAAAGCATAAAACTTACAAGTAAAAGCAAAAAGTTAAAGGCAGATGAAATATTATAACCAATAAAGATAGAAAAATACTACTTAATTAATATTTGACTATGAAAATGGTTGGAGATATTGGATGCTTCCATTTTGACTTGGGCTATACTCTTCCTTTTGAGATAATCTATTGCTGTCAACATACTTCCTTGGCCTGAATATGAGCTCTAACAGTTACTAGCTGAATAACTTCTGGCAAATTATTCAACCTCTCTTGGCCTCCTCTTCCTCATCAGAAAAATGATGATAAGAGCATTACCTATTTCATAAGATTGTTGTGAAAAGTAAATAGCACATGTAAAGTATCAATGTCTAGCACATAGTGAGAACTCAATAAATGTTATATCTATTACCAAATGGCTACAAAGTCTTAATACGGACAAATAAATATTTCATATTCACAAATCTTCCCAACTGCTATCAATAAAATATCTCTAACCATGTCCCCTCTGAGGTGACATGCAGTAATGATTATTCTTCACTCTCTGAATATATGAGCTACAACAAATTGGTTAATAAACATTTCTGTAAAAAAAAATTATTTCTTAGTGGAAATACAATTTTATAATAAATCAAATGGAAAAGCATCCTCCTAAAATAGTTTAACTTTGAAATCTAAAATGATGAAGGGTGAGATCACAGGCAGCCCACGGCCATCCAGCACATTGCTCTTCCTTTCCTCCTGATTCCTAGGTCTCTCTTCTGCTCCTGGGTTTCTTTTGGTCCCATAAGGTAAGAATTGTCTGGTTTGAGGAATTCTCAGATTTTACACTCATAGTTCCCAAGCATTGGCACTCATTCACTTTTCAAGGGATCGTTTTCACAATCTCTGATGAAGCTGAGCTACAATATTATGCCTTTGCCAGCAGATGGCATCATCCAACATAAATTAATAAACCTCAAACACTTCTTAAAATTCAAAGCTTTAGAAATTAACATCACTTACTTTGCTCCTTTATTAACTCACTCTACGTGAAACTCTACTGAGAATGTTGTATATCTGTATTTAAGAGACAAAATCTTAAAGCAATTTATCTAAGACAAGTTAAAAACCATAAATGGATACACAATTTTAGAATTAAAAAAAACACCACCAACAACAAAATAAGCCTGTTACTACACAAGTACAAATGAAGTATATTTCTTGCTCTTGTTCACTATAACAAAGCACCCTACATAAACATTTTACCAAACAGCTTAGGACAGCAATGCCTAATTGGTGTCAGTTGATAACTATTTATTCAGTCCACAAAACTTTTTCTGTCCTTGAATTTTAGCTGCTGTACAGCACTGTTGCTTGGATGTATAAGCATTGTCTGATAGGTAAGATAGTTCCTGCCACCCAAATACAGAACAGACATCTACTGTGGATAAGAGCTGCTGGATGCCTATTATAATGTGAAACACGTAAAAGAACACCTGGCCTTGATACGGGCAATCAAAGCTCAAAATATTCTGCCAGTAGCAGTTTATTTCCCCAAGGTGAGGGCAGAAATGTATACATGATACTGAAAGTAGGTCACATGCCCACAGCATTCAACACAGTTATCAAAATGTAAAAAGTTGCTTATTAAAAAAATGTTTTTTTTCTTTGAGTGTCAGGAGCACTCTCAAGCAAGCTCTCAACGCATTTCTGGAACTGCCCTTCTGCCTCCTTCCTCCCAGTATGCAACGGGGTGGGTGAGTGTGACTCCACAGACGCTCAGTGATCAGGCAGGTACCAGACAGAAAGTAAGTAAGGACCCCAAGCCCCAGAAGACAGTTAACACCAAATAGTAAGATAATGTATGCTAAAGTTAAAATGATACATAGATGCCAGTTAACATGCTGTAGTAGATTCCTAAAGTTCTAGTTATGATTATCTCACTTATGGAGAGATGGAAAAGAAAGCAAGTGCTGAGTTTGGTTTTTGTGTATTTTGAGCACTGTGCCAACAGAGCAAAAACCTTGTACTGGTTAACAGCTGCTAACCACAAAAAAGAAAAAAAAGATGATCCTTTCTAGACAGTGCTACAGTTTGGTAAACTAAAAAAGAGTAATTTAAGCAAAGGGAAAGAGGCTTCTGTTTCTGAAGAGTCAACCTTAGGAGTAAGTCAATGAGAACCACTTCTAATACTGCAACCCTAAAGGAGACTGTCCTATGGGATATAGGTCCTTCCTTCTGAGGATGAAAGTGTAGGGGAAATGACAATAAGAATATTATATCCTGATCACGGGCCAGAACTGCTGATCTGACTCTAATCCAAAGAAGAATTTAACGCCAGGGACCCAGAATGCTAGATCTCTCTCATTTGCTTCCCCAAACCCATCTTCTACCCGTCTCCACCCTGCTCTGCTCTCTCTGGGATGCTCATCTGTATGGATTACATTGTTAAGAGACATTCCTTCATGGGTCTCTTCTGCCCCTACATGTCTTGCTGGGTCTACCAAAAAAGTAAGGCCTTGACCTAAGTTCTTTACCTGGGCCACTTCTCAGGGTTGTGTTTGTACTGAGCAACTTTGAGGGATAAGGTGATGTTTCCCCCGAGACAAGTATAGGCTTGCTTACTGCTTACTACAAAATCAGTGGATTCCCCAAGCTCAGCGGTTGTCAGCTGAAGCTTAAACCTACAGCATGTGCAGCATCCACCTGGGTCCATCCCATCATCCCAGTGGGAAATGACAGCGAGGGAGAACCAACACAAATATGCTGATGTGCATGAGTAATAAAGTCCTTTGTCTCTGACCCAGAGTCTCGTGTCTCCTGTCAACATGCATGACACAGTAAGGCTAAATTATTAGTTGTAAGAATGAAAATCAAATCCCAGACCAGATATACAACAGGGTTCCAGGTGGGTCCAATCCAATGGGAGTCTCAGCATTATCAAGGAAAGGAAGAAGCATGAATTCAAAGTATTTATTCCCAACTCCCTCTCTATGAGGCCACTTTGGGCTGGCTTTGTCACTGCTCTTCTCAGGCAGCCTACTCTACACAACAGTATCTCTTGAGTCCCAGTACCCTCTTCCTCACCTCATTCCTTAAGGCCTAAGGACAATAAAAGCTCTGTTCCTGCTGCTAGCACTGGGCTAGCACAATCCCTTGTGGTTTCTGTATACTCTAGTCACACCTTTGTAATGAGTTTCTTTGTAAATAAACCATCTTAGAATTATCTTAATTTGAGTGTAGCCATCTATTTTCTGTTGGAACTCTGATAACAAACAGTTAAGCTGGAATCCAACAAGTTGATACCACGGCACCACTGCCAGCCATGTACATTCTAAATGAGAGTTCCCTGAGGAAGGGTGGCCTGGACAAAAAATAACCTGCCTTGAGAAAAAAAAGTAAGAGACCGGAGGAATAGGTAGATGGCGCTACCACTCCTTTCTTTGTCCACTGGGCCCCCAAAATAGGATTCTACTTTAAGAATTAGACCAGGGGTTAGCACACTTTTTCTTAAAAGACCAGAGAATAAACATATTACGCTTAGCAGGGCTGATTGTCTCTGTCACAACTACTCAACTCTGCCACTGCAGCACAAAAGTAGCCATAGAAAATACATAAATGAGGGACTTCCCTGGTGGTCCATGGTAAAGAATCCGCCTTCCAATGCAGGCGACGTGGGTTCGATCCCTGGTCGGGGAACTAAGATCCCACATGCCGCCGGGCAACTGAACCTGCACACCACAACTGCTGAGCTTGAGCACCTCAAGGAGAGAGCCCACGTACTGCAAACTACAGAGCCCACGCACCCTGGAGCCCATGTGCCACAAGTAGAGAGAGAAAATCTGCACACCACAACCAGAGAGAAGCCTGCGCACCACAGTGAAGAACACGCGGGTCACAACAAAAGATCCCACGTGTCTCAACGAAGATCCAGTATGCCACAACTAAGATGCAATGCAGCCAAAAAATAATAATAAATACTTTTTAAAAAAGAAGAAAATACATAAATGAATTAACATGGCTGTGCTCTGATAAAACTTTATTTACAAAATAAATGACTAAACATTATTTATAAAGCAAAACTGGCTGTAGTATGCTGACCCTGGTTTAGACCAATGTTGTCCAATAGAAATATAGTGTAAACCATATATGCAATTTTAAATTTTCCAGTAGCAATATTAAAAAAATTAAAAATGGGTAAAATTAATTTTCATGTTTTATTCAAATCAATATAGCCAAAATATTAACATTTCAGTATGTAATTAACATTAAACATTAAGATATTTTATTTTTTGCATTAAATATTCTAAGCATACTGTGTATTTTACTATTAAGCACATCTCAATCTGGATGGTAAATTTGCATCAGAAATCCTTGATCTGTATTAGATTTAATAAAATTTACAGCTGAAAAAAGTAGATTCATGTACCCAAGTTATTCCAAACATACTTAAAAGTTTTCTAATAACTGGATCAAGTACCAGTTTTCAAATTAAAATTAAATTTAAGTAAAATTAAATGCCATTTACAATTCAGCTCCTTGGTTGTACTAGCCATACTTAGAATGTTCAGTGGCCACCTTTGGCTACAGACTGTCATCTTGAGCAGAGCAGGTCAAGACAATACAAGGCTAAATGCGACTGGCCTCCAAGATAGGTTAGTAAGTTGTTTCCTCTGCCTTAGTTCTCTGACTCAGGACCACCTGCAACATCAACCTCTAGTCCTATGAATGTTCTGCCCTCGTTTTCTCAGCCTCTTTGCCTGGATCCTGATCTCTTAATACCCAGGGCTATTGCTGTAGATAATTTTCTAGACTTCACTCCTTGCCTAAGCTGAATCTAAGCATGCACTGCTGTGTTAACATTTTTGGCCCACCTGTACTGTGGAACTAGCTGGTTCCATTCTTGACCATCTGAATTCCCATTGTGGACTTTTATTTTTTCTTTTTAAATACATTTATTTATTTTATTTATTTATTTTTGGCTGTGTTGGGTTTTCGTTGCTGCATGTGGGCTTTCTCTAGTTGCAATTAGTGAGGGCTACTCTTAGTTGCGGTGCGCGGGCTTCTCGTTGTGGTGGCTTCTCTTGTTTCGGAGCATGGGCTCTAGGCGCATGGGCTTCAGTAGTTGTGGCTCGCAGGCTCTAGAGCACAGGCTCAGTAGTTGTGGCGCACAGGCTTAGTTGCTCCATGGCATGTGGGATCTTCCTGGACCAGGGATCGAACCCTTAACCACTGTGCCACCATGGAAGCCCCATTATGGACTTTTTCATTTCCATTTTGGGCTATCTTGTTCTATAGGCCTCTATGGAACAACATAATCAAAACTTGATTATTCTAAACTGTTTGCTGAATTATTATACTTAATTAAGTCAGCAAGATTAACTGTGAGGGTATAAAACATCCTTGGCCACAGTCACCATCAATCAGTGGCAGGCCTTCTTTCCTTACATATCTTATCCAACTTGGAATTTTACCTTCCTATTACCATGTCTTCTAACTGTGCAGCACAAAAATTGAGCTATTGAACCTACTTAAAATATATATATATATACATAAAGTATTTTTAAAACAATAAATATACACATGAAACACAACCAATTTGTGAATATCTATGAAAACAAGGGGCAGGGAGAACAAAGATAACTCTATATACCTCCCAAATGTCAAAGTGAATTTGAACCTTTCCTCCTACAAACCTAGTCACTTTTTTTTCTACTTTTCTTCTTGGGAAAGTAACTACTCAGTGATTAGAAGCTGAATAGAGGGGAAAAAAAGCACAAGCACACACACACACCTGAATAACCAATGTTATTAAAATGAATCCAACTGCATAATCCCAATAATTTATCAAAACCCCCGGAATTAAGTATATTTAAATAAATAAGAGAAAAAAATACTTACAAATTTCCTTCCAGACTACAGAAGGTACAGTATGTTTTTCATGTCCTTTCTTTTTAGATCCATATTGTTTGCTTTCTACAGGTCTGGGGTAATATCTATTTTCTGAATATGCTATTTCTGAACCTACTAATAATTAAAACAAAAATTCATTAGCATTAAGAGAACTACTTAATTGAGAAAAGGTGATCAGCAAAGAAGCCTTTAAAAAATAAAACCTGAATCTTCATTTCTCAAAATGTCCCGCAGCAAAGAAGCACAACCATCAAGCCCTTGTATAGGTTCAGTCTGCAAGGAGAAAGTCATTTAGAAATTTGTACACAAAATTTTAATGCAGGAAAAAAAAACTGTAATTTAAAAATTTTCTTATTTAGAAGCAATTTATTATTGGTAGAAGACTTGTTTTAAAGCAAAAAGTCTTCATTCTTCATTAGAGCAATTAATACTTTACCTTTGAATTTTTATTCCCACTTCTTAGCTTTTACCTGAAAACTAATTAAAATAGCATATATTTTATCTATTCAGTTTAATCTTACCTGACTTTCTGAATCAGAATGAGTGGGATAGCCAGAATCTGCATTAAAACGGGATATCTTTCTCAAATGGGTCCTAGAAAACAAGTTTGTTAATATCTTTACATATGACACAAAAAGTTGTTTTCCCAAAATATATTATAAATAGACATTCTCTTTCCAGCAAAGGTTGGATAAGAAAGTTTGTCCAACCATGTAAAAGATGGATTTATGCAGGACTTTATGAAGACTGTAAAGACTAAAATGATCAACATGGGTAAGATATGAAAAGTTCCTCCCCAGACTTTTGTGAAGGTAGAGACCCATCTAGTTCTCTGGGGTAGGAAAAATTTAGTCTAGCCCAAACACTTGAAAATCTCTTGAGATTTCCTGAGGTTGTAAACTTCTTTATGTACTTACCCTTTCTTTCCACTTGTTAATTTAGCAGGTCCAGCGTGCTTTCCTGAAGATAATACCTATGACATAATGCATTATATTGTAGTATATATACAAATATTTTTTCTATTACATTCTCAGTATGCTGTTTGGACAAAACCTGAAATGTTATTCATTGTTTGCGTTCCCTTTTTTACTGTGGTAAAACATACATAAAATAAAATGTACCATTTTAGCCATTTTAAAGTATACAGTTCTGTGGCATTAAATACATTCACATTGCTGAGCAATCATCACCACCATCCATCTCCAGAAATTTTTCATCTTCCCAAACTGAAATTCTGTACCCATTAATCATTAACGTCTCATCCCCTCCTCCCCTAAGCTCCTGGTAACCACCCTTCTACTTTCTGTTGCTATTAATTGGCTATTCTGGGAAGTTCATATAAATGTAATCATACACTACTTGTCCTTTTGTGACTGGCTTATTTTGCTTAGTACAATATCTTCATGTTGTAACATGTACAAAATTTCCTTATTAAGGCTGAATAATAATCCTTTTTTTTTTTTTTTTTTTTTTTTTTGTGGTACAGAGGCCTCTCACTGTTGTGGCCTCTCCCGTTGCGGAGCACAGGCTCCGGACGCGCAGGCTCGGTGGCCGTGGCTCACGGGCCTAGCCGCTCCGCCGCATGTGGGATCCTCCTGGACTGGGGCACGAACCCACGTCCCCTGCATCGGCAGGCGGACTCTCAACCACTGCGCCACCAGGGAAGCCCCAATACTCCATTTTATATATGTACCATGCTATTAATTTTTAATAAAACCCACAATTACAATTGAACTCTTATAAATAATTTGCTCTATATAGAATGTCAAGCAAGCAACACATACATTTGTGTCAAGTCTATTTAAGCTGAAAATGAAGTTGAGATATTATTTTAATCAGAAGTATCTACTATAGTAAGTTTGGACTATACTCAACCGTTGAACATGTTCTACATTCCCCAGTTCTTCAAAACATACAAGTTAATTCAAGATACAGGGCAGAGTCCATAACTCTGATTCTATTTATCCACGTTCTTTAGAATGCCTGACAAGACTAGCACATGAAAACTCTACCATTCCTCTTTATCTATATCTCATTCTCTCAATCTTTCTTTTTAAACTCATATGTTTTTTTAATTTTTGATTAAAAAAATACCTTAGGTGGGCTACCTCTTGTATAGAATAAAGAAAAAAATTTGCTTCTACATGCATCCAATACCTTGAGAGTTACAAAAGAAATAGTTAATTGTAGTTGCCTCCAGGGAGGGAAACAGAATCTGGGAGACAAAGCAAGAAGGGAAACTTTCCATGGTATACCTTTTTATATCTTAAAAACTTTATATCATATAAATATAATGTCTATTCAAAATATAACTTTTAAAAGACACAATTATATTCCCTACTCACTCCCTCATTTTAGCCTTCAGGTGTAGTCACTGTTGGCAGTTACACTTAGGATTTTTCTTGACATGTTTACATATTTCATCTCAGGACAGCTTTGAGCATTAACTATTAAACTTTCTGGAGTTTTACAATATTCTATTATTTGCTTGAATATGTACACTCTCCTTCTAAGAATGCTACTGAGAATACATTTTTTTAAATTGGGTTGATAAAAAGTTTTACTTCTCCTTAAGATAACTTAGAATATGATGGAGTCATAAAGCCAGCAGTGAGGACCAACACTGGCGGAAGTAAGATCCCATGTAACATAGCTCCACTGGCCCCTGCATGACCCCCTCAGGGCCTTTCCTTTCACAATATCTATGTCGGTGTCCTGGCCAGGACCACAATAAAAAGCCAAACCATTGTGCTGCTAGGTCTAAAAACAACTACCACAATAATTATCTTTCAAAATTAAAATTAGTATACTATCTGAGATAAATAATGGCATAATTGTAAGATTATATACAGCATTTCTCCAAAAAACACACACATTAGATTATATTACAGAAAACCAGGTAAAGAAAATTAACCAAAATAAAGCACCCTGTAACAGTATCATACTGGCACATTTCCTTCAAATTTATTTTGTATTCTTTATTTTTAAATAATAGTACAAATAATTGTATACATGTCACCAAGATTCCCCAACTGTTGACATTTTACTACATCTGCCATGTTCTCTCTCAAAAAAAATGTATATAATTACTTTTTGTCTGAACCATGTCAGATTAAGTTACAGACACGATACCAGTTTATATTTAAATATTTATTCCTGGGACTTCCCTGGTGGAGGAGTGGTTGGGAAGCCACCTGCCAATGCAGGGGACACGGGTTCGATCCCTGGTCTGGGAGGATCCCACATGCCGGGGAGCAACTAAGCCCTTGTGCCACAACTACTGAAGCCCACGTGCCTAGAGCCCGTGCTTCACAAGAGAAGCCACCACAATAAGAAGTCTGTGCGCTGCAATGAAGAGTAGCTCCTGCTCGCTGCAACTAGAGAAAGCCCGTGCGCAGCAACGAAGACCCAACACAGCCAAACATAAGTAAATAAATTTATAAATAATATTTATTCCTAAATATTTCCTAAGGACAAGGTCAGTCTCTCATATAACCAAAGTATAATTATCAAAATCAGGGAATTAACACTGAAACCATACTATAATCTAATCTACAGATCTTATTCACATTTTGCCAATTATCCCAACACTGTACTTTATAGAAAAAAAATTCTGGCCTCCATCCAATCGAGGATCATACGTTGCATTTTAAGTTGTCCTATCTCTTTAGCCTCCTTTAATCTGTAACAGATCCTCCGGTTGTCATTCATTGTCTTTTACAGCCTTGACATATTTAAAGAGTATGAGCATTTACTTTGGTAGAATGTCCCTCTGGACATTTGGACTTGTCTGCTTTCCCATGACTAGTTTCAGGTTGTGCTTTTTTGGCAGGAATACCACAAAAGGGATGTTGTATCCTTCTCAATACAATATGAG
This sequence comes from Hyperoodon ampullatus, assembly GCF_949752795.1. Classification (NCBI taxonomy): domain Eukaryota; kingdom Metazoa; phylum Chordata; class Mammalia; order Artiodactyla; family Ziphiidae; genus Hyperoodon; species Hyperoodon ampullatus. The sequence goes on from NC_136918.1 coordinate 32,455,593, forward strand.
CAGGCATATGATGTCAGTTTGTCCCATTACTGGTGATGTTAAGTTTGATTAAAGATGGTGCCTATCAGAGTTTTCACTACAAGCTTACTATTTTCACCTTTGTAAATATTAAGCATTTTGTGGGGAGATACTTTGAAATTACACAAACATCCTATTAATCAAACTTTCATCCAGTAGCATCCATTGAGGATTCTTGCCTTAATCATTTGTCAAATAGTGATTTTTCTAACTTACATCATTCCTTCTACATTTATTAGTTGGCATTCAACCTTAGTGAAGTACTTCTTCACTTGTTAGTATGGACTTACTGATTCCTGTTTTACTTAATGGGTTATGATGCATTATTATCATTATTTATACTAACGCTCAGATTGCCCCAGATTGTCAGTAGGAGTGTTTTCAAACAGGCTCCTGTATCTTTTTAACATGTCCCCATTATTTTTTGAGCTATTGCTTACAATAACCAGGTTTTTTTTTCATTGTGGTAACATGAAATCTACCCTCTTACCAAACTTTTAAGTGCACAACATAGTACTGTTAACTATCGTATGATGATTATAGCAGATCTCTAGAACTTACTCATCGTGCATAATTAAAAGTTTATACTCATTGAATAGCAACTCTCCATTTCCTCCTCCCTCCAGCCCCTGGCAACTACCATTCTACTCTCTGCTTCTATGAGTTTGACTATTTTTAGATACCTTATATAAGTGGAATGATGTAATATTTGCCCTGTGACTGGCTTATTTCACTTAGCATAGTATCCTCAAGGTTCATTCATGTTGCATATAGCAGGATTTCCTTCCTTTTTTTAAGGCTGAATAACATGCCATTGTGTATCCACTAATCCATCAATGGACATTTAGGTTGTTACCACATCTTGGCTATTGTGAATAATGTTACATGAACACAGGAGTGCAAATATCTCTTCAAGATCCTGTTATTAATTCTTTTGGATAAATATCCAAAGGGGGACTACTGTATCACATGATAGTTCTATTTTTAATTTTTCAGGAAACTTCACATTGTTTTTCATAGTGGCTGCACCCTTTTACGTTCCCATCAACAAGTGTACAAAGGTTCAAATTTCTCCACATCCCCACCAACACTTGTTATTTTCTGGATTGTTTTTTGCTGTTGTTGTTTTGTGCTTTTCTTAATAATAGTTATCCTAACAGGTGTGAGGTGATATCTCATTGTGGTTTTGATTTGCACTTCCTTGATTAGTGATGTTGACCATCTTTTCATATACCTGTTGGCCATTTGTACATCTTCTTTGGAGAAATGCCTGTTCAAGTCCTTTGCCCATTTTTCAATCAGGTTATTTGGTTTTTTGCTGTTGAGTTGTAGGAGTTCCTTATATATTTTGTTTATGAACCTTTTATCAGACATATGGTTTACAAATTCTTCTCCCATTCCATAAGTTGCCTTTTCACTCTGTAGTTTCCATTTTATTTTTATATGTCTAGGTCTCAGCCCTAGAGTTGACCATTTCTCCCAAAAGTCATGGTTCCTTTTAGTAGAAAACAGTATTTAAAAACCAAGATCTAGGCAATAGCTGTGCTATTTGCTACTGGGGCTTCATATGGATTATTTATTTAGTCATCATGACTAGATAGTTGCAATTTTGAGTCTTGTGTTTTTATTTTTAAGTCTTTTTCCATATTAACATAGTCTTCAAATTTTTTAATGGTTGTATAGTATTTCCTTGAGTGGAAGTAATATAATGTGCCCTTGGTTTGCTTCATATTTTTCACAGTCAAAAAACAAACCTGAAATAAATGTTTTCATATACTGAAAACAGCCTTTCACATTCAAGATTAAAAGCTTAATTATTTGATAACAGGTTATTAGTTGTTTAAAGGACCTAGATACAAACTGCAAAACCACTTTCCAAAACAAGTGCCCCAAATGGCAATGCACGACAGAATCAGTTTGCTTTATCTCATATTTACTCCCACTAAGTATTATCATTAAACTTTCTACTTTGCTATTTGAGAAAATCATAAATATTTCTTAGGAGTCATATCTCCTACCAACAAGTGCAAGATAAAATTATATTTGTGGAATAATTTAGTGTACTAAAGCCTTTCATTTCCACTTAATCCACACCCTGTGAGTTGTTATTACTTCTGTGAGATGGGAACCTAATTTTCAGAAAGGTGGCTTGTTCAAAGTCATGTATCTAAGAGATGTTTAAAAGAGTAATGTTTAAAAGAATGGACTCTGGCACCAGCTATGTGGGTATCAATCCTGTCTCCACTGCTAACCAGTTGTGTAACTGTAGGGAAGTTATCTGAAGTCTCCATCCCTCAATTTCCTCATCAATAAAATGAGGAGTGTTATCTACCTCCTAAGACTATTGTGAAGATTAAATGAGAAATTATATGTAATATCTGTAGTAGTGCTACCCAAATGTTAGCTGCTATTATTATCATTGAGATGGTAATAAACTGTTTTTAAGGGGGCTAAATTGTGTTGCACAATTTATGCCAAGTGTGAAACAGATGTTTTATCAGGTTCTCTCATTTAACCTCCCCAATTCTTTGAGGCAGAATTTTACACCTATGTTATAGATAAGGAAAAGGAGGCCCGGAGCAATAAAAAGTACTTTGCTTACTATCACTATGACAGTAGTGGCAGAATTGGAATTTGAATCCGGAGGTGACTGTGACTACAAAAACCATGTTTTCCCCCCGTGCTGACTGCACGTATTCTGCGTTCATTCAATATAAAAGAAAGATCTATAAGGGTGGGGCTGCTCTGGAAGTACTCATGAAGAAAATCTGGAACCAGGTTTTCAAAAAAATGTAAAATTCACGTTAATGGGGAAGACAGCATTAAAAGTGAGTTGATAAATGAAGGAAGACCAAACAAAGGGATGCGTGTGTGGCTATACTTAAGGAGGAGTAAGAGCACTCTAAGTAGAGGGTCTAAGTGAGGACTTACTGATTCCTATTGGTTGACTGATTACCTGAAAATACAGAGATAAACTGTTTAGTAGCGGAGGAAGCCGAGCAATGCTCTAGGCTGAAAAATGGCTTGATAAGGGTTAGCAAGGGCACAAAAGAGGCGCTGGGGGGCACCCAAACGATGGAAATGTGAGAGTGTTGGACAAGACTTCTGTAAGTGGTCCTTGAGCTGAGGGACAAGAGACGGAAAGCGGAGATTTCAGGCAGAGAAGGGCATTCTAGGCAGAATAAAGAGCAAAGGCACAGAGGCCTGAGAGAACACGGGCGCCCAGGGCACTGGAGAACACACAGGTTAAGAGCTCTGGGTATTACTGGAATGGGGGTGGAGGCTGGTAAGGAATGCACGGGCCCGATCGAAAGATGGCTGTGTGGACAGGCCAAAGAACTGAGATTTTATCTTGGAAAAAAAACAGAAAGAAGTGTTCCAGAGCTGGATTTTAAGCAGAAAAGAGAATCGATGAGGGGTGTGCATTTGAGGAGGGGTAAGACTAAATGCAGGGACACTAACTGGGAGAGTTGTGGTTTCTTTTTTTAACTAGTAGTAAAATACCAGCAACTGTGACGGAAGATCCAGCTAGTAGCGGCACTTGTTGGAAAAGCCGAGAGAACCTGTAGTTGATGCAACAACGTCCTGAGACTCCGAGAGGTCAAGTCACCCACCCAGCGGCGGAGGCTGGACACGAACCCGGGGCCCACACCAAAGCCAGCGCTCAGGTGGACCCCAACGATTACAACAGAATATACATCTAAGGGCAGAGCGGCTGTGTTAGGGTGTTACGATTAGGTCCCCACCCCACCCCCGCCTCATCTCCTCTCCCAGCATTTACTTTTAGTGCGGCAGCACTGTCTCGGTTTTTACTTTTTGCCCCAGGGAGCTCTGCACGTCTCCCGGCCCGAGGACTCCCTCCGTCCCTCTCCACCCTCACAGTGGACTCCTCAGGTCCGCAGACCTCACCTGGCCCGGTCGAGATCCGGACCTGACCATCTCTCGCAGCTTCAGAAAAGCCCAAAAGGAGTGAAGCAGAGGCGCACCGTAAAAGGAATTAACCGCCGCGAACTCCCGGCCCCCCTTGGCCCGCCCCCTGAGCTTCCGCTTCCGGGAAGGAGCCCGCCGAACGCCGCGCCTCATTGTCTCTGGCGCGCAGACAAACCTTCTCTCCTACCCGCAGCCCAGCGCCCTTCGCTTGCGCAATAGGCCCCTCCCGGCCCCGGCTCGTCACACTGCGGCGGAGGGCGAGAGACGCACAGGACGCCGGCGAGCTCTCCGTGGCCAGGGGCGGGGCGGGGCCGGGGCGGGCGGGGCGGGGCCGGGGCGGGCGGGGCGAGCAGCTGGAGCGCTGGGCTGAGCGGGTTTTCTGATCACCTGGGAGACCTGAGTTCTCCGTCCTGCATCCCTGCAGCGAGAGTTTCCATGGAGGAGCGCTGCCCTGCAACAGCTGGGAGAAGTGGCGAAGGGGACCCGCCGGGACCAGAGGAAGGGACTGCGGTAGAGGGCGAACAGGTTTCTGAACAGGTTTCCTCTGGCTCTGGGTTTTGACTGTATTTTTAGTTGGTGTTTAGTATACCATTTTGAATGTATTTGTTCTTGATAATCAATAAAAATCAATCCTCGGTCTCGTTATCTCTGCGTAATTATGATGGCAGTTTCAAATTTTTCATTTTGTGGCCCTCGATGTCAGAACGGCGCTCATTAGTTGCGATTTTGGTTTTACTTCCAAGCATAGTTATTTACTCTTCAGTGGAGGTAATCACTGTTAATAAAGAATAACAATATTCTTACCATTGGCATGCTGCACGAATTTTAATGTGAATGTCTGTTTTTTTAAGGCATTTAGTTTTGGGTTAATGTTTTAAATCAAGTTGGGGAGAAATTAAAAATCTAATTGATTTCATTTTTTTTTAAGGAAAAAAATCTACCTTTTGAAAGTCTTAATTAGAATTAAAATAACCCAGAAACTGAAATCTGTCCACCAATATATTGCACACTCATACTGAGTGATTTGGGGAAACTAGGTATTTAATAAATTTAGCTTTGAGTTAGATTAAATTGTGGAAACCTCTCCCTTCTTCATCCCTCTCCTATAAATGTTTAACGTATTCACCTGAGGTTTCAGATGTTTTTCTTAGTTGACTAGACTTGTCAAAACTTATTCTGGGGCTTCCCTGGTGGCGCAGTGGTTGAGAGTCTGCCTGCTGATACAGGGGACATGGGTTCGTGCCCCGGTCCGGAAAGATTCCACATGCCGCGGAGCGGCTAGGCCCGTGAGCCATGGCCGCTGAGCCTGTGCTCCGCAACGGGAGAGGCCACAACAGTGAGAGGCTTGCGTACCGCAAAAAACAAACAAAAAACTTATTCTGATTTTTCTTAATTAATACCTGCTTATTTTAAGAAAGCATGTATTAATTAATGCATGCTTATAGATAAGAAATAAAAATCACCCATGATCCCACTACCCAGGGAACACCACTCTTAACATTGGTACATTCCCTTCTAGACTTTTTTCAACTGTGTACAGACAGTCCACACTTATGATAGTCCGACTAAGGATTTTTCGACTTTATGATGATATAAAAGCAATATGCATTCAGTAGAAACTGTACTTTGAATTCTGGATTTTGATCTTTTCCCAGGCTAGCGATATGAGGTAAAATACTCTCTCATGATGCTGGGCAGTGCAGGGAGCCTCAGCTCCCGGTCAGCCACGCAATGAGGAGGGTAAACGATGGATACTCTTTAAATATACTCTATACTGGAGTATAATTGCTTCACAATACTGTGTTAGTTTCTGTTGTACAACGAAGTGAATCAGCCATATGCATACATGTATCCCCATATCCCCTCCCTCTTGAGCCTCCCGCCCACCCTCCCTATCCCTCCCCTCCAGGTCCTCGCAAAGCACCGAGCTGATCTCCCTGTGCTTTGCTGCTGCTTCCCACTAGCTATAACTATTTTACATTTGGTGGTGTATATATGTCCATGCCACTCTCACTTCGCCCCAGCCTCACCCCCCGGCGCCCCCCACCCCGTGTCCTCAAGTCCATTCTCTATGTCTACGTCTTTATTCCTGCCCTGCCACTAGGATCATCAGTGCCATTTTATTTTTTTTTAGAGTCCATATATATGCGTTAGCATACAGTATTTGCTTTTCTCTTTCTGATTTACTTCACAACAGTGCACAAGGGTTCCAATTTCTCCACATCCTCACCAACACTTATTTTCTGTTTTTTGTTTTTTAAATTTATTTATTTATTTTTGGCTGCGTTGGGTCTCTGTTGCTGTGCGCGGGCTTTCTCTAGTTGCGGCGAGCGGGGGCTACTCTTCGTTGCGGTGCACGGGCTTCTCATGGCAGTGGCTTCTCTTGTTGCGGAGCACGGGCTCTAGGCACGTGGGCTTCAGTAGTTGTGGCACACAGGCTCAGTAGTTGTGGCACGCGGGCTCTAGAGCGCAGGCTCAGTAGTTGCGGCGCACGGGCTTAGTTGCTCCGCGGCATGTGGGATCTTCCTGGACCAGGGCTCGAACCCATGTCCCGTGCATTGGCAGGTGGATTCTTAACCACTGCACCACCAGGGAAGCCCTATTTTTTTGTTTCTTTAATAGTAACCATCCTAACTGGTGTGAGGTGGTATCTCGTTGTAATTTTGATTTGCATTTCCCTAATGATTAGTGATGTTGAGCGTCTTTTCATGTCCTTATTGGCCATTTCCATATCTTCTTTGGAGAAATGTCTATTCAAATCCTTTGCCCTTTTAAAAATTGGGTTGTTTGTATTTTTGTTGTTGATTTTCAGGAGTTCTCTACATATCTGGGTATTAATCTGTTGCCATATATATGATTTGTAAATACTTTCTCCCATTCTGTGAGTTGCCCTTTTACTCTGTTGATACTGTCTTTTGAAAAATGAAGTTTTTTATTTTCATGAAGTTTCCAATTTGTCCTTTTTTTTCTTTTGTTACCTATGTCTTTGGTGTCACATCCAAGAAATTATTGGCATATCTAATGTCATGAAGATTTGCCCTATGTTTTCTTCTAAGATTTCTATACTTCTAAGTCTTACATTTAGATCTTTGATCCATTTTTAGTTAATTCTCATATATGATGTTAGGTAAGGGTCCAACTTCATTCTTTTGCATGTGGATATCCAGTTTTCCCAGCATCATTTGTTGAAAAGACTGTCCTTTCCCCATTGAATGGTCCTGGCACCCTTCAAAAATTATTTGGCCAAGTACGTAAGGGTTTCTTTCTGGGCTCTCTATCTATTCCATTGGTTTATTTATCTGCCTTTATGCCAGTACCAAACTGATTTTATTATGGTAGCCTTGTGGTAAGTTTGAAATCAGGAAATGTAACTCCTCCAGCTTTGCTCTTCTGTTTCAAGATTGTTTTGGCTATTCAGGGTACCTTGAGATCCCATATGAATTTCAGGATGAGTTTTCCCATCTCTGGCACTGGGGTTGTGGTAGGGATTGGAACTGTGAATTACTTTGGGTAATAGTGACATCTTAAAATATTTTTCAATCCATGAACATGGGATGTGCTGCATTTATTTATGTCAATTTCTTTCATCATTGTTTTGAAGTTTTCATTGTAGAAGTCTTTCGCTTCCTTGGTTAAGTTAATTCCTAAGTATTTTATTCTTTTTAAGGCTATTATACATGGAATTATAATATTTATAACATTATACATAGTGGAAATTTCCATATTGTACATACATGGAAATGTCTTAATTTTCTTTTCAGATTGTTCATTGTTAGTTGTACAGGAATGTTACTAATTTTTGTGTGTTGACTTTGTATCCTGCTACTTTGTTGAATTCACTTATTAGTTCTAACAGTTTTTGTGTGTATGTTGAATCTTTAAGATTTTCCCTGGGCATGCATGATCATGTTCTAATTTTCCCTGTATAGCAACAATAGTTGCTTTTGAATATCCCAGTCTTTAATGTCTGACTCTCAAAAGAGGAAAAAGAGAAAAATGAAAGGAGGAAGAAAGGGTGCCAGCCCTTTAAATCTCATGAGTCACTTCATCCAGAGGGGGAGGGGCTTACAACAATGGAGGGATGTGCAACAACAGTGGCCACCCACCTCTTTGTCTGCACCTCTGTGATCAGGAACATCAATCAGCGCTCAGAGCACAGATATGCAGTATTTGGAGGACGGGGAGATTTTTGCCCACCCTGGCTCCCACAAGCTGTGTGCAAGGATGGCATCACTCAGAATTGCGTTTCAGCTTTAGGTTTTGTTTAGTCAATAGGAGTCACCTGGCAGAAGATAGGAGGGAAAGAGGAGAGAGATAGGAGGGAAAGAGGAGAGAGATTGGAGAATTCCTCCCCTCTTAGCACCATTCTGGCTGATGCCTTGGCTCTCTGAGACTACAACTCAGAGAAGCCACTGGGCTCCAGTTCTCTCCAGGCTCCAATAAAACATTTGCTCCCCTTGTCCCTTCAGGGTGATAATGCTTTGCTACTCTCTGGGTGTCTGCACACTCCTTGTTGGCTTCCTCATCCACAACTCTGTCATTAGAAGTCTAGCTGAGAGTGTTTTCTGTTTCCTACCATGATCAGAGTCATAGAAAGCCACCATATTGTCCAGAGGAAATACGTTAGTAGCTAGAATGGAGGGTGGTGTGTGGGAAGATGTGAGAGAAGCATAGGAGGTAAAATGAACAGGACTTAGTGATAAATTTGGGAAGTAAGGCAAAGGGGAGGTATTTACATTGGCCTTGGTTTCTAGGTTTTGCATCTGGATGGGTAGTGGGAGAGATGATATTTAGGAGGGAAGTTTATGAACTCATTTCCCCCCAACATTTTATTATGAAAAAAAAAGTACAAACTAGGAACTCTCATTTTGGGGCATGTAGATTAGAAGTGCCTTGGAGTCATACAAGTAATATCAAGTAGGCTACTGGTTATTTGAGTCTGGAGCTTGGTGGAGAGATATGGGCTACAGAAACACATTTTTCAGTCATCTGTGGTAACTGAAGCCATAGGCTTCTGAGTTTGCTCTCTGGTTACTTTCTCAAGAAAGCCTTTCCTTCCACCCCACTCCTGCAACCTAGTTCGTGTGCCCCTATACTATGCTGTTACAGCATCACTTTTCACTTATGTGATTAGTTATTTAATGTCTGTCTTCCCAAGTAGAATTTAATATCTATGAAAGCAGGAAACTTATTCAGTGTAGCATCCCTACTACCTAGCACAATGCGTTGCACAGAGTAGGAATTTTTAAATTGTTGAGTAAATAAGTGAACCAACCAGCGCTTGGACTGCTTTGTTGCACTGGGACTGCCAGCCACTTGAATGCTCCAAGACTCAGGATTATTCAGGACTCAGCCCTCTGAGCCTGATAGCGAAGGGTTTTGTTTTGTTTTGTTTTGTTTGCGGTACGCGGGCCTCTCACTGTTGTGGCCTCTCCGTTGCGGAGCACAGGCTCCGGATGCGCAGGCTCAGCGGCCATGGCTCACGGGCCCAGCCGCTCCGCAGCACGTGGGATCTTCCCGGACTGGGGCACGAACCCGCGTCCCGTGCATCGGCAGGCGGACTCTCAACCACTGCGCCACCAGGGAAGGGAAGCCCTGATAGCGAAGTTTTGTGTCATGGTTAACAACTCAGCTTGGTCTAGGCAGTATTTTATAATTTAGTATGTTGGACCAGTGGCTTTATCCAGTCAGCTCGCCTCTAAAGTGTGAAAACCTTTGTTCATGTTTAACCATGTTCCAGTTTATAGGAAAACACCAAAGTTGCAAAGTATATAAAAATCTAAACTAAAAACACACGTTAAGATCTGTAGCTAGGAGACAAGATTCACAAAAGCTGTGAACTGAATAATAAATTAAATGTTAGGAACACGAACTCAGTTCTGCTTGGAGAGATCTGAGACTGCCCTACTGCTTTTCCTCAAGCCATCTGGTGACATCTGGAATTAATTCTAACACAAGGGTTCTTAATCTTTTGAAATCCTATACAATTTTGAGAATTTGCTAAAAGTTTTATAGTTTTTCCTCAGAAAAATGCTAATGTGCACATTTATGAAACATACTGATGTATACAATTTTATCAGAGGCATTCAGGAGCCTCTCCAAGAATTTCAGGTTAAGAATCCTATTTTTACATAATTCAAAACCAGCTTTCAACACTTGAGTGTCCAGTGCCTTCTGCTGCAGGGCCCTGGTGGTCTTGGAAGCTGTTGGTTAATGAGGGAGAAAGAGGTGCCAGATTGAATAGCATCAAGGAGAAAGAGGGCATGGAACACGGAGAAAATGGAATTGAGCCATAATCTTTGCACTTCCAACAGAAGCTTTAAAAGTATCTGCAGTCTTCACTTTAATCAAAATAGCTTAATTTAGGAAAGAAATAGCCCACTTCTTTTTCTTAAAAAAAATCTTGGTTTTATTGCTTCCTGAGTGTTGTTCTTTTTAAAGGAGAAATACAAACCATATGTTACAGGGGTCTCAGTTTGACAGCTTAACTGAGGTCATCCTAGGATTCAGATATTTCTGGTCATGATAGGAAGGCCAGTGGGATGGGTCTGACGCAGCAAGGATCAAGAGAGCCCCTTCGGAATGATCTCATCTAGGGAAGTTACACAAAGTAGCTGGTTTGGGACAATGTGTCAGGTTTGAAGGTCAAGTGTGATTTTACTACAGCACAGTGTCAGTCACTTATTGCCCTGCAGCCCTTATGGACTTGTCCCTTACCGAAGGAGAGAAACAGTAGTGATTAAAATGCTAAAAATTATTAAAATCTCTGTAAGGCATTGTGCAGAGGTTGCTGGCATCCATCCATATGCTTTCAAAGGCTGCTTACTGGGGCTTCCCTGGTGGCACAGTGGTTAAGAATCCGCCTGCCAATGCAGGGGACACGGGTTTGAGCCCTGGTCCGGGAAGATCCCACATGCCGCAGAGCAACTAAGCCCATGTGCCACAACTACTGAGCCTGTGCTCTAGAGCCCGCGAGCCACAACTACTGAAGCCCATGTGCCACAACTACTGAAGCCCATGAGCCTAGAGCCTGTGCTCTGCAACAAGAGAAGCCACCACAATGAGAAGCCTGTGCCCCGGAACAAAGAGTAGCCCCTGCTCACCGCAACTAGAGAAAGCCTGCACGCAGCAGCAAAGACCCAATGCAGCCAAAAATTAAATGAATGAATAAATAAATAAATTTTAAAAAGGTTGCTTAATTTCGTTTCTTTTTATGGCTGAGTAATATTCCATTGTATATATGTGCACATCTTCTTTATCCATTCATCCGATGATGGACACTTAGGTTGTTTCCATCTCCAGCCTATTGTAAATAGAGCTGCAATGAACATTTTGGTACCACATAGCACAGGGAGATCAGCTTGGTGCTTTGTGACCACCTAGAGGGGTGGGATAGGGAGGGTGGGAGGGAGGGAGATGCAAGAGGGAAGAGATATGGGAACATGTGTATATGTATAACATTCACTTTGTTATAAAGCAGAAACTAACACACCATTGTAAAGCAATTATACTCCAATAAAGATTTAAAAAAAAAAACGTTGCTTATTGTGTACAAATGTGACTTCCTACCTAAGAGCTTTTTTTCTGGAGCAAAAGGAGCAAGCTCAGGCCATGAGCTGGGCAAACTGTTAATTCCAGAAAGTTAATGGCCCTGGAAGAAGCCCTCAGTCAATGACAGATGGGAACAGGGTGAGGAAGTAGCTCTTAGCCAGTGATGGAGAACTTCCTCACCCCTCAGGTTGGGGTAACTCTGAGGTGTGTTCTGCACTGTCTCCCAGAGTCCTCCAGCAGGACTGGGCTCCAGGGATAACTGGCTTGATAACACACCTCTATTTGCTTTCTTCCGTTCACCATCTTACTTTCCCTGCTCCCTTTCCACTGTTCCTGGGATTGCCTCCCATACAAACTGCATGCACTTAAATCCTTGTCTCAGATGCTGTTTCTCAGGGGAAACTCCATACTAACATAGGCAGTGTGCATACAGGGCACCACAAGTTTGGAATCGGACAGACCTGGATTCAAATTCCTTCTTACCAGCAACAATGAATAGCTTAATTTCTCTAAGACTTTTTTTTCATCTATAAAATGGGGGTAATCGTACTGACTTCGTAAGGTCAGGTCATAAAGAAAAATTTGAGAATGTATGTAAAGTGTTGTCCACAGTGACTTGCACATAGTAAGTGCTTAATAAATGTTGTCTATTATCATTACCACAGTATTCTTAGTATTGTTAACACAGCATAGCGCAGGTAGAGGGAAAAGTTTTACACCCTTGGGGTTACTGCTGAAGCAGGTTGATTTGGCAGACGTGCTGGGACCTGATGAGCGTCTGCGGCTTAGCAATATCAGTGGCTTAGAGGAAGCATCGCCACAGTGAGCCAAAGCAGGAGAGGAGGAAAATGGCAGACACCAAGTGGTGGCTTTGAAGAAAAGCAATGGGCAGTGCCCCACTGGTATTGCCAATCGCACTTAGTCTCAACCGATGGCTATAGTATCATCAATGATTTCATATCTGTGTTCAGGATTCACTCTGATGGCTGGGGTTTCATTAGCTTCACTCTTCAGGGATTATGCTCAGGGCTACTGAGGTTTGGTTACTAATTTCAAGCTGTTTCTCTCAAAGGTACAAAGGATCTTTTAACTTTTATTATTTTATGAACTTGTCTTAGGGTCTTTCACATTGGGGCAGTTCCCTCTGCTCCCGTTCACTCCTCACTCCCAGGCCAGATCATATTTAAATTCTTTGACTGCAGTGAAAGAGAAACAGAGAGACTGAGGCAGGTTAAAGTATTTCACTCATTCTCTAAACCTGGTTAATTACAGCTCAGGGTTTCACCTGCAGTGCTTCAGGCTTTCAAACAGCCAAAGGTCCCAGAGTGGATGCAGCTGATGGGCCACTTTGGGTGACGGCAAAGCCTGTGGTGACATCCCATCACAATCTTCTTTTACTTAGTTAGACACTAATAGACAAAAATGTCCCCAATTCCGTAGAGAGATGCATATATATGAAAAAAGCAACCTAAACATGATTTTTATACAAAAAACAACTCTAAAGAGGGGATAGTACTACAGATAGGAGGCACCGGGCAACCTGGGCACACCTGGCCTTAAGAACAATAACCAGACAGCCTGTGGTTCTCATTGCTTCCTGGGAGAAAGAAAAATCTTCTGGTGACCTTGTCAGAAGGTCTTAAGCTCATGCAGGGGATTTTCCTGAGAGGGTCTCATTACATCTGGATATGGTGTCAGACACCTTAATATAGACACTTCAATAATCATCTCTGAAATGCTTTTTTAGTGTCTCTCAGGGCCACTTACGTTAAAGTGATTTAAGTTCGTGTTAACTTCACGTTAGACTGTGAGCTCCTAGAAGGCAGAATTCACATAAGATTTATTTGTATAGGCCCAGAAGCCAGCATAGTTCCTGGCTAGGGTTGCTAGGTGTAGCAAAAGAATAAAACAGAAATTCCTAAAAAATTATTGTTTATCCAAAATTCAAATTTAACTGGGTGTTCTGTATTTTATCTGGCAATCCTATCCCTGGCATACACCTAACCTCAATAAATATTGGTGAATGAGTGAATGAATGACCATCAAAGCAACCAATGAAGAAATAAACGGGTAAAAACATGGATTGACCATGTAAAAGCTACTCATGTAAATTATGCCTAACAATTATAAAATATCAAAACTGTGTCTGGATAACATTCTACCTTTGAAAATCTGACAGCCTGGCTTTCACTTGAGATGCATTATCAATGCTTCATCAGCCACTTTACTCAGTGTCCATGTGGGAAGAAAACTAATCTTCTGTTAATGGACGTGTTTTGTTCCAACAATTTTACATCATAATTCCACACATTTCTGATTTCATATGTTTGCTTAATTGTTTATTCGTGTGTACCAGTTTCACAGGAAAATTGACATTGGATGGTGTATGGGGTTCAGTCATTCTGAAGCACAATCATCTCTGTATCTTCCTTTAAAATTGCCAAAACTGTGCTTTTATTCCAGCCGAACCCTGGGGTTTTGGGTAAAGTCACTCACCTTGATTAAACCATCAGGACCAATACTGTTTGGGAAAAAATATATATTTGGGGGTTAGCTCATTTAACAATTAATCTTAAGAAAGACAATATATAAACAACTCTCTCACTCCAAATTAATTCTGCTGTGGCTCCTGCCCTCATCACCCTCTTTTTCTCCGAACTCTTGACTGCCTGTTCCTCCTCCTCCCCTCCTACCCCACTGGTCAAACCTGAAAGGGAGCCAGAGTCACCTACTGTGCTTGCTGAGACACAGCCACTGGGCCCCGCCCCCAGAGTTTCTGATTTGATGGACTCAGGGTGCAGCCTGAGAAATCCCATTTCTAACACGTTCCCAGGTACTGCGGCTGCTGGTCTGGGTAGCACTCTAAGAATCACTGTTCTATACCATTCTTTCTCTTCTGTTTCTCCTTCTCTTTCTGATCCCTATTTATTGTTCTTCACAATATTCCTCTGTTCCCAGAGCAGTATAATACAGTAACCTCACTATATCTTGGCCAGCTAGATTTGTTTTCCGCATATTCTTTCCCCTCCAATTGGTAAATGTGTACTTACACTTCACGTTCAATGTAGTTGAGCATTCGACTGACGTGTGATGCAGAGATCTCCCCATCCACTTCAGCAATATACGTGTAGAGAAACTGGAAGGTGCTGAAAGGGATCCGGGGAGGGCCACCATCGTGGTCAGATGATAGCACTTCACACACTATCTTGAGAGTTTTGGCAATGGTCTGTAAAGCCATAACGTTAAATGAGGAGAAGGTCACTATTCCAAACTAAATTCCTAAGATCAGTTTAGATAACGACAAAGAAAACGAAAACCTTGCTCTCATAAAATAAAGTGGGGATGATGTAATATTCTGGAAAGCTTGAATTTTTTACACCCAAATGTCATTTAACTCAATCCCAAAATATTGAGTATCTACTGGGTGCCTTTCTTTTTCCTTTCCTTTCTTGGTTGGAGGGATACTTTCAAGGAATTAAGTTTATAAGCTGTTGAATGCTTTAAGACATTTATTACTTTAATTAGAACAATCTCACTAAAGGAGGGGAATTTGCTTTTGTAATCTACAAAATTAGAATGATTTCTTCTTACTGCCCTGCAGTCTTCTCTCTAAAGGGCTGAAGTGATTAGTCTAGCTTATGTACTCCCGTGAGACACTTGGAGCAATGCCACAGGAGGGGAGCAGACCGCTTTCATTTCCTCTCTCCTGCCCTTGGGAGTTCTCTCCTGGAGGCCATCGTGAAGCACTGTGTGAGGCAGTGCGCCAGGCACTTCCACAAAGGAGGGTGGGAGAGTGGGCACACAGGAGGCTGGTAAGAGGTTGTCAGAGAGGATGGGAGGCCACGTGCATGACTTGTGGTCAGCATGACAGTGATTTTGGGTAGATTTGTGAGCATGTGTGCCCTGAACTTCCCAATTTCCATCTATAGCTCATCCCCCCTGCTTCTAAAAAAACCTCTACTGCCCTATTGCCTTTGTTCTGTAGTCCTCTTCCTACAGCCTCATCCAAATTGGGGTGCTGTTATGGGCTGAGTTATATCCACGCAAAATTCATATGTCGAAGCCCTAACCCCTAGAACCTCAGAATGTGACTGTATTTGGAGATAGGGCCTTTAAAGAGCTAATTAAGTTAAAATGAAGTCATCAGAGTGGGTTCTAATCCAATAGGTCTGGTGTCCTTATAAGAGGAGAATAGGATGCAGAGAGAGAGAATGGGGGAGAGAGACTGACCAGGCACATGCATGCAGAGAGGGACAACCACGTGAAGAAAGAGGGAGACGATAGCCATTTACAAGCCAATGAGACATCTTGATCTCAGACTTCCAGCCTCCAAAACAGTGAGAAAACAAATTGCTGTTGTTTAAGCCACCTGGTCTGTGGTACTTTGTTACGGCAGCCTTAGCACACCAATAAAGGTGCTTTCTACCCGAACATCTTTTATTGATTATTCAGATAACTCAAATTCTATTGCCCTTATACGATTTTCAAATATTTTCAAATAGTTAATAAACAGATGAATGGATAAGAACTCTCTAGACTGGAGCTTTTTGGTAAACTTAAATAAATCGAAAGCAAACAGAGATCTGCATTCTGTTGCACAAGAATTTTGGGTCAGATGGGGATCCACTCCATAGAGATAGCCTGTAAGCATCTTACACGCCTCATTTTCAAACTCAGAGGCGAAAGGCTCAGGAAGTGAATTATTTGCTAACAAAACATGCCCTTCCTTCCAGTGAGCACGACTACACGATCTCTTCTTGTATATGATTGGTAGGTATTCTAGAGAAAGGAGTGGTGACAGGGAAGAGGAACACAGGTCTGCATACTGTAGCACTGTGAATCACATGCAGATTCGGGAAGTAAATGCACCTGCTTCCTAAAATTCCTGCCATTAGATTCTTCTATAAGGAGGGGGCTGGATTTTCCACATGGTCCAGAGATCATGGCTGGCTGGTGAACTGGCAAAGCAAGGAGGGCATTTCTGGGCTTGCCTCCAAGAATGTAGCGATTAGCAAGAGTGCCACCCTCCTCCAGATGGTGACACCCTGACCACCCTTACATTTAAGTTCCCAGCAATAGTCCAACATGAACCAAGTGGGCAAAATGGGATGGGCCCTGGATCCATAGGGCACCCTTTATTTACAGACTAGACTTTCATGCTGACTTCGCCTCTAGGTGATTTTTTTTTTTTCGCGGTACGCGGGCCTCTCACTGTTGTGGCCTCTCCCGTTGCGGAGCACAGGCTCCGGACGCACAGGCTCAGCGGCCATGGATCACGGGCCCAGCCGCTCCGCGGCATGTGGTATCTTCGTGGACTGGGACACGAACCCGTGTCCCCTGCATCGGCAGGCAGACTCTCAACCACTGCGCCACCAGGGAAGCCCTCTAGGTGTTCTTTGACATAGGGATGATGGGGAGCAAAGTCAGACACCTGAGTGCCTCTCAGAATTGGCGGGGTCCACTGTTATCCAGAGCCAGGCCTGATGGTGTCTCTGTGGAAGCAGAGAAGGTGGAATTGAACCACAGGATGTTAGAGATCAAAGGACCTCACGGAACATCTAGGCCAACCTCCCCGTTTTAGCAGGGAGGTAGAAAGAATTCACCTCATGGTTTCCTCTGCCCAGTTTGGATGGCAGCCATATCAAAGTAAACCTTACTGCTGCAGAGGGAGGGTTGGAATCGGTTTTTCCGAAGTCAACTCTTGGTTACTGTGAGGTATGTGGACAAGGAGAGGACTCAGACACCTCCAAGGTGCTGAGGGGCTGTGACACAGAGCACCAAAGGCAGGGAGCAGTTGAGGGCAACCCAGAAGAGACTTAAAGAGGCCCTGAGCACCAGGGAGAATGGAGGTGAGCTGTCTGGGGGACCATCGTGCTGTGAGAGAGACCAAAGACTTCAGCTGCACAGCTAGTGACCACACAGACGAGTATTTCCATGGAGACAAGAGATGCCAGAGAGTGGGCTTCCCTGGTGGCGCAGTGGTTGAGAGTCCGCCTGCTGATGCAGGGGACATGGGTTCATGCCCCGGTCCGGGAAGATCCCACATGCCACGGAGCAGCTGGGCCCATGAGCCACAGCCGCTGAGCCTGCACGTCCGGAGCCTGTGCTCCGCAACGGGAGAGGCCACAACAGTGAGAGGCCCGCGTACCGCAAAAAAAAAAAGAGACGCCAGAGAGGACCAAGGGATGTGGGAACCCTCCTCTTGGCTGCTCTGTGATCCCAGCATCACCACTTTCCTTGAACAACTGCCACCTTGAAGAGAGGAGCAGTGAGGACAAATCTGAGAGACTGAGCAATTCACCTTAAAGCTGTTTTCAGTTATTGCAGCGTGAAAAGTCCTGGGTTGGGTTGAATCTACTTATTTTCTTACTCCACCCTTCACGGGTAGGGTAGATGGGGAAGAGCAGGATTAACGACAGAGAACGTATTGGTGCACCTCCCCCCTCCTTGGATGTCTCTGAACATGGTGTGAGTAAACTTGTGACCCCATGAGAATTTCATAAAACGTGCCCATTTTTTATTTCTCCCCTGTGATTTTCCCCAGTCCTTGGGGCTATTTCCACAGAAGTGTGATAGTGCTGACTGGCAACGTATCTGCCTCTGCTGCTGAGAGTAGTTTATTCGTTGCATAAGGGTGCAAGAAAGGGCAGCAAAGAAGGAAAAACAACCCCACAAATGGCCTCTCCTGTCTAAAGAAATAATTATGCTGAAAGTTCAGCAGCATCCACAGGAAAAGTTGGACTACAGTATTTCTGGTAACTTTTCTCACAAACAAAAGTGTCTAATGTGCATACCCAGGATATTGGAGAAGAAAGAACAAGATTGTATTTAAACATACTGACTGATTCAAACTACCTTTTTCGTACCATTTAGTTTTGGCAGAGGCAATAATTTTCTCATTAAGTTTTAAACTTGTATGTATTTCAGGGATTTTAAAAAAATCATTTTTCTGACTCATTTTCATTTAAGTTATTATAATTGTGTTTAACAAGAGTGAGTCCACATATAAGATGATACCTAAATCTTTTAAGTATGTATATGAACTGGTTTCTTTAAAACAGGAAAACGGCTTTTGCCATTGTCAATCAAGTCAAATTTGGAAAAGGCATGAATTTGTATGAGCATCCTGCATCCATGGGGATGTCAGGACTCTGAGTCTGGAAATAGCCTCACCTCTCCTTTCCTGCTCTCTTCTCTCTGATTTTTCTATCCAATTATGCTTATCAAATAGTAGTTTTCGATAAGGCTGCACCTCTTTTTAAAAATCTATATTGGTGTATCTTCTAGGTGTCTGAAACCCAAGTATAAGCCAAGCTTCTACAGCTGGCTCTTGGTTACTTTTAGGAATATGAATGGAGGGAGTGGAGTGGTAATGGAAATAAACCTAAGTGCAATGTCTGAAATTCATAAATAATCCAAAACCTGCATTTTAGTCAACCTCTCCCCAGAGCCTGATGACAGCTTTCCCCTCTCTCCTCCTAATCCCTGCTTCTGGCTGATGAGCACAGAAATGACCTTAATTCAAAGAGGAGAAGGAGTAGACAAGAAGGAGCACACTCCTCATGAACCCTGGAGAGCTGACTGTGTGTTCTTACCAACCCTCCCCCCGCCAGGTCCCGAGAGATTTTCCCTTAAGGAACAAAAACCATTAAAGCTAACTTACAACTCCAAGAGAGCTGCAAGAAAGGGCGAGAAACTTCAGCCACTCGATCTCCTCCATGAAGCGGCCCACATTCATCACACTATTAAACAGGTCGGGTGGGAGATTCAGCACCTTCCACATCTGGGCCAGCTCATCTGCATGGACGATCAGTCTGCCAGCAACCTGCGGGGCCGGGGACAGACACAAGACAGGGAATGAGGGACAGGACAAGAGAAGGCCCTGAGAAACCTACCCCAGGGCAAGGCCCCGGTTCTCCTAGCACACAGCAAGGGGTGGGGGAAGGTGTCAGGGGTCAACAGAGACTCTGTTTGGCAGTTCTCTTTGTAAGGGTGGAGAAATATTCAGCATAGTGAAAAACGTTCTGAGGTATAATCATTCAAACTTCAGGTATCAGAGTTATGGGGAAAACATACATGTATATTACACTTTAGTTTTTTTCTAGGGCTTTTATTATCTGCTGTTTCATCCCTAGGTTGTCCCTGTAAGGCAGATAAAGCAGCCTGAAAATGAAACCAAGGGGCAGAGAACTTGTCTGAGACCACTAATTAGTGGTGAAACTAGAACTAGATGTTAAATGTCTTGCTTCTAGACTCCGCTGAGTTCTTTGCACTAGACCCTGAATGCATCGCCCATGCTTTCCTGGGAATAACATGGGGTCTGTGGTCTGGATGCCTAATGTTGCTTGGTCCCAGGTACTTCGGATCTCTGCCATGTCTACTGCACAAGGTGCTTGGTGGTCAAGAGGGAAGGGCGCAAATGGCCAGTTGTCGGCCAACAATGCAATAATGGTGCAGATGCCCCAGTGAGGTGCTACTACACCTTCCCTGGTCCTCTGATTCCAGTGAAATGCTAAGCCTCTGGGACCAAGGCAGTTGGTTGAGTCAGTCCTGAATCACCCCAAACCTCTTGGTCCTGGATCCTAAAGTAAGGTATAGTGTGCTAAGCCATTTTTCTTGGGAGTTGGCCAAACTGCAAGCTTTCTCAAGACAGACCCTCCTCATCCATTCACAGGACAGCTCCCAGGATGATATGGCTGTGGAGAGAGCCTAAAAGCTAGGCTATGTCTGCACCTGGGGTAACTGGGGAACTATAATATGCCCCTCCCCAACTGTGATTAGCATCGTATCTGGGCTTGATCAGTAAGGGAGACACTGGCAAGGCATGTGGACCTGCACTTTCTGGAGAGAAGGAATTCACATTGCATTGAGCCCCTGGACATTCTGCCAGCTTCAGGACGACGTGGGATGACCCAACTGACAGCTCAGCTTACAGCCTATTTCACCATGATTCCTATTTCCCCACGGGAAGATTTACTCTCAGTGCATGGTTTAGTGAATTTTAAGACAATGGTGAGTGGCCAGGTGACTTTTGTCTGTACGCACCCAACCTCGACATCGTCCCTACACTCCCCCTCCGTGCTGCCGTTTGACCCTTACCCGAGAATGCAGGATCTTTAACAGGTCCGGTGTAAGCTCAGCCCAGTAAGACAAAGTCACTCGCTCAGACGGCTCTCTCACTGGAGGAATCTCTCCACGGGACAGAGCCCCAAAATAACTACAAGAAAAAAAGTTGGGGGGCTAGGGGGAGCAGCCTCTACCTCAGTGGCCTCTGGATGCTTTAGGAATCCCCCTCCCTTTTCTTTGAGGGAAGGGATGGAGGAAAGAACATTAATTAAGTGGCTTCTATATGCCAGACACTGTTTTTTGTTCATTTATGTACAGGAAAAGCCTGAATGTGTTACTTTACACTTAAGGTATAGAGATGGCTTAGGGAATAAAAAGATTTGTTCCTCTCTAAGGATGAGGAGTACCAAAAATTTGGTATGGAATTCCCTGAAGCATATTAGGTCTGGGTATTTTTTTCAGTCATTCCCTCCTAAGTGTTTTATATACATGTGTGCATGTGCACACACATACATACACACATATAGGCATATATATTGAGATAGATAATATATTGACATAAGTATTGTATATGTACATATGCATGTCTATTTTATGTGTATGTATATTAAAGGAGAGAGAAAATTGTTACTTTAAATCCCCCACTCTTTTTTATGAAGGAAGAATCCTAGTACTTGGAGGATATTTTTCTTTCAATATAAAACTCTTTATGCTTGGTACGATGGCTATCTACATACTTAAAGTTGGTCTTAGGTAGTAGTAGGGGTATGTAATCTTGGAAAGAGAAGTGGGAAGAAAATTAAAATGACTTCTATAAGAAAGGGGAGGAGATGGGGTGCTCTGGGGGGTGAGCCTGAAAGGGTTTCCAGCTAGAGGAAGTGAGGCTTGGGGCTCCATCGGGGAGGGGAGAGAAGTTTGGCAGGGCACTAATAGAGGCTCAGGTGAGAAGACAAGCGAAAAAAGGGTTTGAGATGAACTCACATGGGGTGTGTGCTGTAAAATCCTCCTCTATCTTCCTTCAGAAATTTCAGTAACATCTGCCTGCCCACCAGTGCTTTGTGGAATGGACTTTGTTTTGGTGCAGTGTGGAAGAACACTGAACCCTGTTTTGGGATTGATCTATGATGGGAAGAGGCTGCCTGCAGCAGAGAATGGACATGAGCAGTTGATACTTGGGGCACCGATGCCATATGGAAGGGCCTGTCTTCATCAGAAGCCTTGTTATTGACTACCCCTGGATCACAGCCTCTGCCCCGTCTCTTATTAATTTTATTTTATTAATTTCTCCAGATCCAGGTAATATAAAAAGAATACAGGGAAATTTTATAAAAGCCATACAATGATGGGGCAAACCACTCTTTGTCTCTAAGCCACCGCACAATGCAGAGCAACGGCTTCCAGTACCGAAACACCTTCCAGGCACCCCTTGGAGGTCACCAGCAGGGAGAGCAGAAGAAATACTTTCAGGCGACCTCTACTAATGTGCATGAGCAGTCTCCGCAGACAGGTCAGTGGCCGGGTGGGTGTGGCTCAGCAGCAATGTCTTTGGACCTTGTAGCAGAGTTGGTTAGAGAACGTGGAAATGAGGCTGTAGTCACGGATTTCATCCTCTATGGGTTATTTAGCTTCTTCTGCAGTGAGCAGTTCCATGGTTCTTCAAATTTGTGTGGTCACACTTACCCACCACAAGACAAATTAGTTTTTTTCCTGCTGATGTCTGGTAGATGGTTTCTTCATGGACAACACATATGCAGGGAAACTTTGGCGTGTGGTAAATTAAGTAGACATTTCATCCTGGAAATACTTTGTGGAGTTTTACCTCTAAAATGCTGCAGGTTTGTAAGTTACATTAAACTGTCTGACAAGTGCTTTCCGTGTCTGAATACATGGAGAGTGTTCTTAGATCATGTTCTCCTTTTTCATTGTAGTTAAACTACAAACTGATTCTTCACAGATATCTAAGACATTTATAGCACATGATACAATATGGGGGAGCAAGCAGGTTACAACAGTGGAATGTTTTCTCCCATAAATGTCAGGGACAGTGCCAAGAAATGTCATTTTTCTTGCTATAAAAGCAGTGCAAGAACAATAAAATGGGGTTTTAAACTATTGTATAGTATAGAACAAAGTCTGTCTGAGTGTGTCAAAAGAAATTAGTCTTCTGACGCTAAAGTTCAATCTTAGAGGTAATATATAAAATTTAGACTAGAAAACGAAACAGAGTTCATTACTAGGCAAAGCAACCCCATTTGTGTCTGTTTTTATGAGCGCCACGGGCTTATTTTCCTTCCATTTGTAAAAGCTTCGTCCTAGCCCAGCCCAGGAGCCGGAGACTGTGTGAGGCTCCTCTTCGACTGCGTCGTGAGCCTTCTCAAAGGTGTCCGCACCTTC
This sequence comes from Hyperoodon ampullatus, assembly GCF_949752795.1. NCBI lineage: Eukaryota > Metazoa > Chordata > Mammalia > Artiodactyla > Ziphiidae > Hyperoodon > Hyperoodon ampullatus. Next base: position 32,478,552 of record NC_136918.1, read on the forward strand.
TTCTCACCACCTGCCCACTGCACCTCCTCAGCCTCATGCTGCGGACATTCTCCCCTCCCCCAAACCACCAGCTCCGCTCTGCAGCCTCTCACTCCTCGCACCCCTCTCCCACTGAAGCCCTACTGAGGAGGTCATCCCCAAGCAGTAAAAATCGCCTGAAAATGGTCCCCGGGAGGTCTGGTCAGCTCCTAACTCCTGCCCCAAGCCTCAGTCCCCCAGTTCGAGCAGGCACTTTTTGTCTAAGAAGCAATTTCGTAGCTGGGAGGCTTTGTGTGGGAAGCTCTTTCAGCCTCAGCCAGCAGTTATTGTGTAAGCTCCTTCCTTCGAGCAGCCTCTGGAGGTGTCTCCTGAAGGAGGACACCTGTGGTGGAGGCACGCTGTTTGCAGCCAAGCCGGTGCTTCGCCTGTCCCCATCACTCTTTTTTTTTTTTTTTGCGGTACGTGGGCCTCTCACTGTTGTGGCCTCTCCCGTTGCGGAGCACAGGCTCCGGACGTGCAGGCTCAGCGGCCATGGCTCACGGGCCCAGCCGCTCCGCGGCATGTGGGATCTTCCCGGACCGGGGCACGAACCCGTGTTCCCTGCATCGGCAGGCGGACTCCCAACCACTGCGCCACCAGGGAAGCCCTGTTCCCATTACTCTTGACTCGCTTCTCCAGGATGCAACGTGTACTGTATGGACATCCTTATGCTGAAGGAACGTATTAGTTCAAAGACACAGTCAAGAAAATAACAATTTCCCCAAAGACAAGATACAAAGTGTCTGGCTGGGGCACAAGAATGAGTTTTAACAGTGGTAGAGGAAGGTGTCCCATTCAAGGAGTAAACTCAGGAGCGAGGCCACTTGGACTGATCCCACACAATCCTCCACCTGGGCTCATCACATCGCTCCCCCACAGGTGCACTGCTGCCATCTAGTGGTTAAACCTGAGGATGAGGCCCTGGTTTACACCAGGGAAAGGCAGGCTAAGCTCCGCGGGATTCCGAACCCTTCTTTCCACTGGGACGGGGCTGGGGGAGGGGTGGAGGTGGAGGGCAGGGACAGGGTGGAGTGTGCGTGTGTGATGTGATGTGGTAATCTAACTCTTGCTGATTGCCCTAGGACACTTTGCCTATAGCCCTGGCGTCCTATTGCTCAGTCTCGTTCCCTTGGGGGAGGGCCTCCATCCTCGCCCGGTTTGCTGTATTTACGTGTGGATTTTAAAGCACCAAAGATTATGCCGATCAGTCCCGACTCCCAGGCTGCAACCGTGACAACCTCCTCAGGTTTCCAAGACCTTCCCTCCTCCACCCCCTACCTCCACCTCCAATGGGAACCAGGGGCTGGAGGTGAGAAAGGAGTACGTACTCGGCGGCCCACTGGATGAGATCTTGCGGCTGGGTCCGAATGGCGGCTTTGGTAAATTGCTTCAGCAATTCCGGCAGCTCCGGGGGGATGCATATTTGCTTATGTGTCTGAGGCATTGATTGGTTGACCTATTGTCGGGGTTGTGGGGGGGAGGAATAAACAAAATGAGAATCTTTGAATCATGAAATGACAGGAATCTTGGACAGGAGGTCATCCAGCCTCTGTTAGACATGCTCAGTACTGGGGAGTAAAGTACCCCACAAGACAGATATCCAAGGTTAGAAAGTGTTTCACTAATCCCTGCTTTTTGTTGTTGTTATTCCTTCATTTACATCAAAAACACAGAATACTATTTGTTCATTAAAAAGTAGAGATTAACAAGAGGTAAGCAAAAATATCCCTGATGATATCCCAAAATACTGGCTGTCTCCTTCCAGAATTTTTTCAATGTAAATATATATTTGTATATATAAAAATGGGGACATACAAAACAGCTTATTTACTCAACATCTTATCATGACCATCTTCCATATCATACAACTCTTATTGGCCCAATAAGCATCGTAGCAAAATTTACTCTGTGAATCCTCTATTACTTGATGTTGGGTTACGTATTTCCAAATAAAAATAATCATTAAACAGCCATTTGATGAACATCTCTTTGTACATTTGCAGGTACTCATCCACTTTAATTGTAAAAGAGAAACTTGTATATTTCACTCAAAAAGTTCCAGGACAAATTGAAACAAAACATGAAAATCCATAGATGGTATGCAACACTATACACAAATAAATGGCAGATGAAAAGTCTTTGCTTTTAGCAGAGAAAGAGAGACTAGATGTTCTGAAAAGCACTGTCTCTTCAAAACACCTGGATACGAGACAAATCCGAGCAAATATACCTTTCAAATTGCCTTGCTGAGCTTGCAAGAAAGTGAGGGAAATCCTCATGTGCCAGATAAGTGAGTAAGGCAGAAACCAGAGTGGAAAGCAAATGAAGAAATTAGGGCTGACTTGGGGGCAAATGTAGACACCAGGAACTTGAAGCTTTGAGATAAATGGCCAGGCAAGGACTGAAGAAGTAAATAGCTGAACAGAAGACTCTCTTATCCCCCCAAATCTGAAACCCTCCAAGGCTCACACACTTTCAGTGTGAAAGGGTGAGACTGAAAATATCTGCCTAATGGCAGGGGGAAGAGGCACAGAAATCTTTCTCTCTTGCTGCTACTTTTTGGGGGAGAAATAGTCTTCCACGAGTTTGTAGCCACAACCTAGGTCTAAGTTTTAAATTTATACCACCAACCTGGTTGGGAAATCCCAAGACAAGAAACCAAAGTGGCCTCAGGTTGGTGGTACTCCATTATCTTTTACTTTATGTTCTTTTATTTAGAGGAAGAAGAGTATAAGGATATTAATTTTAAACTTTGTAAAAAGTCAAGTACACATGGCAAAATTTCAAGGGTAATTACTATAAAAGTAATATAACCACCAAATCAATAGAAAGGAGAAGAGGAATTAAAAGCACTAACAACACAAAACAAATTGATTCAAAAGAAGGCAAGAAAGGAGGGGCTGGGGGAAGCATAGGAAAGGTGAATAAATAACATGATAGAGGAGAACCCATATATATCAGTAATCACAATAAAAAGGAAAGGTCTTAAATGTGCCAGTTAAAATACAGAAATTATTAGACTGGATTTTAAAAATATCCAGCTGTAGGCACCTCTAAAAAGACACAAGGACCAGAAAGACTGAAGGTAAAAGGATATATGGATAAATAGGCAAATAATAACCAAAAGAAAGTTGATGTAGATGTGTTAATACCAGACAAAAGAGACTTTAAGGCAAAATGCATTGTTAGGAATAAAGAGGGTCACTGCATAATATAAAAGCTTCAGTTCAGGGCCTCCCTGGTGGCGCAGTGGTTGAGAGTCCGCCTGCCGATGCAGGGGATGTGTGTTCGTGCCCAGGTCCGGGAGGATCCCACGTGCCGTGGAGCGGCTGGGCCCGTGAGACATGGCCACTAGGCCTGCACATCCGGAGCCTGTGCTCTGCAATGGGAGAGGCCACAACAGTGAGAGGCCCAGTACTGCCAAAAAAAAAAAAAAAAAAAAGAGCTTCAATTCATTGGGAAGATAGCACAGTTCTCAATGAGTGTGCTACAGACACCACCATGGATGAATCTCATGATGCTGGGTGGAAAAAGCCGTATATTGTTTAGGGTCACAAATATAATAAGAACAGTATTACAAGAAATTTAATTATAAAGAAATATAAGAAAGAGCAAGGGATGATAAACACAAATTCAGAATGGCATTATCCTCGGTAGGGGAGGGAGAGGGATATCATCAGGGAGACACAACAGGAGTTCCCACACTATTAGTAATGTTCTGTTTCAAGCTGGATGGTAGCTGCCTACATGTTTGTTTCATTATTTTTTCTGCCTAAATTTACATTATGCATTTTATTCATATGTATGAAATATTTCATAATTTAAAAAGAGTTACTGCTACAAGTTGATTGTTTCTGATAACTTTTCATTTTACCTAGCAAAGGACAGTGACTTATTTTGCTCATATTGTCTGATATATATATGTGGTAAAATATACATAACATAAAATTGACCACTTTAACCATTTCTAAGTGTACAGTTCAGTGGCATTAGATACATTCGTTGTTGTGCAACCGTCACCACCACCCATCTTCACAATTTTTTCATCTTCTCAAACTGAAACTTGTACCCATTAAACAATGACTCCCATTCCCCTCCCCACAGCCTGGCAACCACCATTCTACCTTCTGTCTCTATGAATCTGACTACTCTAGGGACCTCATATAAGTGGAATCAGACAATATTCATCCTTTTGTGTCTGGCTTATTTCACTTAGTATAATGTCTTTAAGGTTCATCCATGTTGTAGCATGTGTCAGAATTTCTTTCCTTTTTAAGGCTGAATAGTATTCTATTGTTTATATAGACCACATTTTGTTTATACATTCATCTTTTGATGAATTGTTGATGAGTTGTTTCCACCTTTTGGCTATTGTGAATAATGCTGCCATGAACAGTACCTGCTCCAGTCCCTGCTTTCAGTTCTTTTGAGTATACACTCAGAAGTGGGATTGCTGGATCAGATGGTAATTCTAATTTTAATTTTTTGAGGAACCATCGTACTGTCTTCCACAGTGCCTGCATCATTTTACTGTCTGCATATATTTTGACAGGACCTTTTAAGTTGTTGTGCAATTGTTTGATTTCTATTCTGAAGGCTCAGTGGCCTCATGTCAATAGAAGGATGGTCCAACTCTAATTAAATAGGCCTCCATGACAATACTAATGATAACCCTTTGTTGGTATAGAGCAAATATAAGAAATCCTTTACTTCACCTTACTGCCTCTTCTAATGACTGTTCTGTGATCTCTCTTCATTTTGGGGCAAAGACTGTCTAGTAAGTTTTTCATACCTAGTCTTTTTTCTCAATGCTCAATCCTTGTTTAACCTCTTGCAACTTTTTCTGCTCTCACCATTCCATTGGTCCCTTAAAGTCATCAATTACATCTATTAACTTCTTATCTGTGCCAGATGAGATAATCCTGTGCTAAGTATTCCGTATACATTTTTTTTCACTTAATCCACAACATATCCATATGAGGTAGGTGTATTATCACCATTTTACAGATGACGATGAAACTATGAATGACGATAAAACCTTTGAAACGACACGTAACTAATAAGTAACAGGCAGGATTTGAACATACACAGTCTGAGGCTGGAGATGGCCAGTTAAACATGACTGTCATTCCTTTCTTGAGGCTTTCTCTTTTTTTGATGGCATACACTATTCTTGTTTTTATATTTTCCTCAGCACCCCTCCTCTGTCTCCATAGCTCTTCTTCCCCCTTCCTCCTGCTAAGCAAGACTTAGTAATCTTCCCAAAGCTCAGTCTCTAGCATTCTGCCATTCTTGGAGAGCTCACATCTACCACGAAACGGTATTGATGACACTTGTTGGTCCATCCCAGACCTCAGACCTGTGCTACATTTCACACTCCTTACTGCTTCCAGGACATCTCCACTAAAACTCATTCTCCATCTCCCAACTAAGTCCTCTCTCCAGATTTGTTTCGGAACACGATACCACCATTTCCTCAGTCATTTGGCCTCTATTCTCTTTAATCTGTTGACTCTGTCACTGAATCCCATTGATGTTTCCTTGGAAATGTGTCTCCAAACTCATCCCTTCCTCTCTTTTTCCACTTCTTTTAGTCTGGTTCGGCCCCTCGCCTCCTTATGGGCAACCCTGTCTCGGGTCATTCTCTGGTCTATTCTGGCCGGTGTGTCGGGATCTATCTTCTACTGTTGTTAATAGGTGAGAGAGCCCGGCTCACAAAATGATAATCATATCCTGACTTTCAAGGTTCTCCATGATTTATAGATGTAATTTTATACTATAATTTTTTTAATATAATTTTTTACTAGTATTTACGAACACAAATTTCTAACACATAGTCTACTCTGGCCACTTTCCAAGAAATTATATATTCAAAGCTTAACACTTTCTCATCCATTGCTAGCAGTACCCTATCCTCAGGATGTTGCTAATTCTGGCTGGCTTACTTGAGGTGCCCTCCCTCTTCCTTTCCGTCTGTTAAAAACCTGCACACCCCGGCCAAGGTTCATCTTGAGTCCATACTATGCCATAAGCCTTCCTACAAAACTTGAGTATCATCAAATATTATTTGTAGTACACATTTTACCATTTTATCCTATTCTGCCTTTATAGATCTCTAAAGCTGAGCTTCCCACAAGTGGTCATGGCAGAATGGGTTACAGGTGTGCCATGAGAGACTCATGGTTGTAAACTTTTCATAGTGATAACAAAATTTACAACCATTTTATAACCCTTCACAAATTTATAACAGTTGAAATTATATTTGGATACATATTTTGCTCAGTCAGTAAACTTCCAGATTTCAGTAATTATTGTTTTTGCACTTAAGGTTTTATGCAGAGCACCTGCCAGCAGAGATGCTTCTATAGAATTTCCCCCTTTAACCACCATGTTAAAACCATCTCTGTAAGTCTGATTATTGTTTTAATTGCAATGTATTTATTGTCAGTGAAAACTTTTGTGCATAAGTGTTTCAAATACTTAGTTCTTCCTTTGATTTAATTTGCTCTTATTTTTAAAATTATTTTCTCCCCAAAAAGAAGGCATATTTTCATCATCATCATCATTTGTCTCTGATAAAACATAATTGATTTTATTTTTTTTAATTGTGGCTTGATTTATAGGTTTATTTATCCTTGGCTTTTGATGTAAAATATCCAAAATCTGATTCTGAATGGAATTTTATAATGACATTATTTGCTTATAGAAATAAAAAAAAGTTTGCTTCTAAAAGCAAATAATAGTGGAAAATTTAATTGGTTCAGTAAAGGGACTGTAGGCCTTTAATATTCTTATAAAAGTATTTTTCAAAATATTTTAACTATACTTGAGTATAAGTAATATTTATATTTTGTGGAAAATTTAGCATTTTAATTATTAAATTAAATGGTAATATTTCTAAAAATTCCCCTTATCAAATGCTTAATTTTTCAAAAGTTTTGTGATTTATTTAAAAATATTCTTAAGAAAATGGACAATCGTATTTTCTCTGAAAATTGATTTGTTATAGTAAAAAGTTCTGTAGTCTCCTTAAGTATTTTAAATACACGATTTATTTTCCCACTATAAAGGGTAATTTTAAATTAAATATTAAAGTTTAATTATAGTTTCATACTTTTTAGAGTTTCACAGACATATACATGTAGTCAAAAATATAAATTTAAATCACTTATTAGACAAAATAGTGAGGATTATTTCAAATTTTGATTTGTTTGCTCTGATAATTTTTTTCTTTACCCAAATATCTGCCTAAATATCTCATTTTCATGGAAAAGTTATCAAATGAAAGAAATTGTGCCAGGTAAATTATGCCAGAGCCTTAATAGAAAATATCTATATTATACAGATAGTCTTTTGAGAGATTAATTCTTAAAATTTTTGATCTCAGCACCCCTTACATTCCTAAAAGTTATTGAGGACCCTAAAGATCTTTTGTTAATGTGGGTTATATCTTGCAATAGTTATCATTTTAGAAATTCAAAAATATTTATTTTAAAATAAAAATAACTCCTTTACATGTTAACATAAGTAACATTTTTATGAAAAATAACTATAGTTTCCAGAAACAAACAAAAATCCTTAATGAGAAGCATGACATTGTTTTACATTTTCTGAAAATCTTTTAATGTCTGGCTTAATAGAAGACACTTAGATTCTCATCTCTGCTTTGCATTCAATCCGTTTGATTTAATTCAATTACACATCATATAGCTTCCGGAAAACTCCACTGTACACTTTTAAGAAGGAGAGTGAGGAGGACATACAATGTCTTAGTATTATTACCAAAATAGTTTTAACTTCATGGATTCCTACCCCCTAAAGTGTCAAGGATCCTCAGAAGTCCCTGAAACCACACTTTGAGAACCACTGTTCAGTGGGACTGTTTATTGCAGTGTTTACAACTACAACAGTAGTTTACATCAGATTGGGTTCAGGAAGAACTCAAGCCAAAATGTCTCCCACAATTACAGAATCACTCATTTTAACAGCCTGCCTAAGAAATGGCCATGTTTGGAACCAAATGAAGCAAAGGAAATATAAAAATGGAATATTACTATTAGAAGATGCATTGATGACAGTCTCTACAAGACCAAATCAAAGTGTTTCCCTGAAGGGTGATGAATCTACAGATGTTAGTAACAATGTTTAGTTAATAGCAGTAGTTAGAATCCCTGGAGAGGAAGGCTTGGAAGAATATTGATTTGCCAGAAAGTACCAAAACAAACTACTCAGGATCAGGTATTTGGAGTAGGAACTAAACACTTTAAAACAAATAAGATTTTCTGGATTATGCAAGCAAAACGGTTTCTGTACTGGTGGGAAAGCTGTGATGGCAGGGAGGTGGGAAGGCTTTATGTCATATCTGTTCTCCATGTTCTGAACACCTGAGATGCAAGCCATTGTTTTGTTCACATAGAGCTCTTGTCTGTACATTTGCCTATAGATGTGAATTCCATATTAAAGGATGTTGCTAATAAAATCCACGCTGCTATGGTTCTGTCTGTTTTTAGCTTTATGTGAAGAAAGAGTCTGCTGTCTCCTACTAAGTCACTATCAAAGGAAAAGCTTTCCCTCCCCCACCCTGGAGGTTAGGAGCTAAAAGAGGAATTGAAAAATGTCAATGATCCTTATTGCAGAATTGTTGAGGAGAGTTTCTTGTCTTCAGAAAATTGGCTTACTCGACATTTTCGAGCACCAGAATGAACTTAATCAAAATCACAATGAATGTGTGAAAATATAATAAAGTGTACCAACAATGCTCATAGATTCAAAGAAAACATGAGGTTAGAAGTAGTTCGGGGGAGATTAATATTTCTAACTTCAACTCTAAAGAAGACTGGTAGCAAAACATCTGTTAGGTGTCACGCTACTTGGAAATACATGATATAAAAAATTTAAGTGCATTAGAAATCCATTCACATTATCCTAAGAATTTCAAAGACAGAAGAAATCAAATTATTCAGATTCTGGTTAATAGTGAGAAAGGAGTTCCTGTTAATTGGAGAAAACCCAATAAATACCATTTTAACATTTGCCAAGACCCATCTGTGAGGCAAGCTTTCTCACTGATGGTGACTATCAGAATTTGAAGAAAACATCGTTAAAAACTTTTGATCAGGAATTGCATGTAGTTATTTCAACACACAACTTGATATAAAGCAAAATCATGATGTGAGCTTTATTTCTCTCTAAAAGGTTAAAAATTTTTTAATTGGAAGTTTTATTCAAAGTAAACATTTAATATCTTCACTCTCACTTTTTTTTTTTTTCTTTTTGCGGTATGCGGGCCTCTCACTGCTGTGGCCTCTCCCGTTGCGGAGCACAGGCTCTGGACGCACAGGCTCAGCGGCCATGGCTCATGGGCCCAGCTGCTCCGCGGCATGTGGGATCTTCCCGGACCGGGGCACGAACCCGTGTCCCCTGCATCAGCAGGCGGACTCTCAACCACTGCGCCCCCAAGGAAGCCACTGCATTGATCTTTGCCATCACCCCAAAACACATTTCTACTTCTTATTTAATCTCCAGGGAATGACTTTCCCCTCAAGCCCTACCTGAATGAGATCAAGGATGTCAGAATGAAGTCACACTGCCATCTTCTGCCACCAGTCCATCTCTTTGACCTCATAGTCTTTCCTCTGCTGCTTGAGCTCTTAGTTCTTGCCTTGTCCAAGACCTGAGGAACCAGCGTTTGACCCTCTACATTCTTCTCCGGGCACTGTCTGGCCTTCTCTTTAAAAACATTTTTTTTTTTTTTTTTACTTTACTATCTTTCCCAATGGTCTAATTCTCTTTTTCACTGTCAGACTTCCCAAGTGCACTAAGGACTGACTCTCTTTCCTCTCCACGTGATCCCTCCTCCTTTAACCTCCTATAAAGCTTCCATCTTGATTATTATTCTGAAACTGCTTTCACAAATGTAAATATCACCAGTCTCCCTGACTGCTAAATCTAGTGAGTTTCCTCACAACACTTCTTCTTGGCTTCTGCATTGCATTTGAGAAATAGATCTCTCTCTGATCAAACACCTCACTCCATTGGATGATGGTTGTACAGAGTCTTGCTTGCCCCAACTCTTTGCTGTTCCTTGTTCATTTCTGTTGCTCACCTTTGTCTCCACCACTACTTTTTAGAAGTATTGCCTAAGGCTCAGTCCCTGGATGTTTGTGTTTTCTAAGCTATACTTCTTTTTCTCAAATTGTTTGTTTTTAAGAATTTTGATAAATGCTCCATGTGTACCAGAAAAGAATGTTTACTCTGCAGTTGTTGGGTGTAATGTTCTATATATGTTAAGAGGTTTAATCATGTAGTTCAGATCTTCTATATCCTTATTTATTTTTTTGTCTGCTTATTCTATCAGTAACTGAGAGAAGTGTTTTTAAAATCTCCATCTATAAGGTGGTTTTGTCTATTTTTTCTTTTAGTTCTGTCAATTTTTGCTTGATAAATTTCCAATCTCTGTTATTAGCTGCATAAATATTAAGGATTTAAAAATTTTTTCCTCTTGAATTTAACCTTTATCATTATGAAATGCCTCACTTTATTTGTCTTAAAGTCAACTTTGCCTGCCAGTTTTCTTTTAATTTTTGCAAGATTAAAATTTTTCCAAACTTTTCCCTTCAATGTTTTGGTATCCTTTTGTTCAAGGTGTGTATTTTGTAAACAGGTAAAAAAAATACTCTGAACATTTTGTCTATTAATTGCCTCCTTTCTTTTAAAGGGCATATTCACTGAGTATAGAATACCTAGGTTAGCAACTTTTCCTTTCAGCACTTTATGTAATCCCATTGTCTTTTGGTCTCTGTTGTTAAAAATAAACCAATTCACCTTGGAAGGGCTCAGCACTCTCCTGGAATTTGAATTGATCCAGTACTCGTTGCTTCTAAAGCTCCCTGATGTATTTACAATATTTTAAAAAATAATTTTTCTAGATTTTTAAATTTGTTGCAGTGGGTGGCTTGAGCTGCTGCAACCTCCTATATTCTAACTGGAAGTAGAGGAATTTCTATGCTGATGACTCCCAAATCTGCAGCTGTAAACTCTCAACCATGCTACAGTCATATCCACCACGTACCTACTGTAGAATTCCTCTTTTCCATAAAAGCATCCAAAACAAACTTCTTTTACTCTCTCAGTTGCATTAGTCTGATATATCATGGCCATTTTTATTCATCCTTCTCTTTCATTCCCCACTTTACTCCCAGTGGACTTTAAAAAAAAAAATCTGTCTGGAAAATAAAAAGGAACATCTTTTCCAAAAAAGGAAGGGACTTAATTTGACTTACAATATAGTTCAATATCTTCAATTTACAAGTGAGAGAATTGATGTACAAAGAGGTGAAGTGATTGGCACAAGCTAACAGTTTCTGTTGGAGCTGAATCAAGAACGTAGGTCTCCTTCATTGCTCTTCCCACACTATACCATACTGCTTCTCTCAGAATAAGGCAATTACACATCATGGATTTTTCTCTAGGGCAATCCTACTTTCAAACATCATGTTTGACTCTCTCCATAAATTACTGAAATATCCTGGATATTCCCATTTGCATCATGAAAAGTACATTTTTAGCACCCTGAAGTGGAACAAAAATTATTTGTCAGAGCATGTTGTAATTTTTTGTCCTGAAAATATGATTATTGTCTTGTTAGCCATATTCCATACAGTTCCAAAGAATGGAAGGGTGCCCAGCATTAAGAGAGGCTTGAAAGTCAATGCACATTCCTTATCTCATTTAATCCTTAGATCCATCTATAGGTAGGTTCTAATATTATAATCATTTTCCAATGCCAGGAAGTCGAGGTTTAGTTTTCCCAGATAAAATGTCTTAACCACGCATGTTATCACATCACTTTCTAAAACCTTTAGTGGATCTTCATTTCTTTTCTCATCAGAATGATGCCCTGTCTGACTTTCTAGCTCTCCATGATTTGTCTTATTCATATTAGCTTGCCTCTCCAACTTTATTTCACAGAAGTCTGGATCTTTTTCTACCCTGGGCCAACCCCTGGATCAAGCCAACTCAGCATTTGGATGCCAACAGCAATATTGCTAAGAGCAGTCCTACCTGACCTTGTCCTTTTTTTTTGTTTTTTGCATAGTGGTTTTTGGCTCTGTTATTAGCAAATTTCTCCAAATTGCTTATATATCATGCTAGTACCACCTCTTGAAAGTTATGAGTTCCACATGTTTATTATTTAACAAGTGAACAGTTACCTCTTTCAAAGTGTCTTAACTTAGGCATGTTCATATTTCAAAGATTTCCCCCATGTTCATATCATGGTCCACAAGCCCAGGGATACTGTTTACAGACTGCTACGTTAACTGTGCTCCCTAATCACAGTCATGGAGCATATGGAACCCACAAGAGAAGCCCCTTCTTCCTCCGGGAACACACCCCCTGACTTTGGGACCTGGCATACAAACCTGGAGCCACCTTAACCTTGTCTTTCATGTAAATGAAAGTCTCCATTTCCTCAGAGTGAAGAGTCAGAATATTCCCCTACATCATTTCATCCATTTACTTGTTTTCCCTATTTCTGATTTCATCATAGCATTCCTATGATACGGGACTCAGAGTACATAAGGGCTATGTGGGGTGAATGCACCACAGTTTTCAACAAAAGATCAGGGCTATGTTTCTCTCCATTCTTTTATTTTTTCTTTTCTGGCTGTGTTGGGTCTTCGTTGCTGTGCACGGGCTTTTTCTAGTTACTGCGAGCAGGGTCTACTCTTCGTTGCAGTGCGCAGGCTTCTCTTTGTGGTGGCTTCTCTTGTTGTGGATCACGGGCTCTAGGTATGCAGGCTTCAGTAGTTGTGGCACACGGGCTCAGTAGTTGTGGCTCACGGGCTCTAGAGCACAGGCTCAGTAGTCGTGGCGCACGGGCTTAGTTGCTCCGCAGCATGTGGGATCTTCCCAGACCGGGGATCGAACCCATGTCACCTGCATTGGCAGGTGGATTCTTAACCACTGCACCACCAAGGAAGTCCCTCCACTATCATTCTTGATGATGTTTAACATTGCACTTGGCTTCTCTGACACAAAACACAGATTCCATAGGGCAGATCAAACTCTAGTGAAGAAGCACTCTTGACCATGAAATAGGAGACCAGGACTCTGGTCCTGGGTCTATCTTTGACTTAATTATGTGATCCTGGACAAACAATCCAATAAAACCTATGTGTCAGCAATAGCACTGAATAAATACTGGGATACAGAAATAAGTTAGTCACATACCCTGCCCTCAGAGAGCCCATAGTTCAGTGGAAGAGACTAACAGGAAAATCAGTGATTACAATAGGGTATGGTAAGTACTAGATATAGGAGAACAGAAACTCCTAGATGAGGCATCTAACCCATCTGAAGACTGGAGAAGGTGGTCAGAAAATACTTCCAAAATAGTGATGATATTTGAACAGAGACTTGGGGAAGCCTGGTTTGTTCATTGCTGTTATTCCCAGCCCCAGAACAGTGCCAGGTACAGAGTAGGTATCTGATCAGAGCAAGGAGCGAATTCTTTGTGGCTAGGACTACTTAGACAAAGGGGTGGAAGTGTCAGAGAACACGGAGAATTCAGGGACTTGTGAGTAATTATGGAGGGCTAGAGTGGATAAAGGGGGAGTGGCTGTGCCTAAGGCTGGAAATATAGCCCAACATCAGAATATAAAAGGCCTGGTTTGCCATGGTAAGACTTTTGAACTTTATCTTAAAGGCAATAGGGATCCACTAGAGGATTTAAACACTAGAGTCACTCGATCAGATTTTGGTGTTCACTTGATGCTCCAGTTATCAATTGATTTCCTCTCTGCTCCACATTCACCCTGCATTGCCTCCTCAGCAAAAACAGAACTAGGTCTTTTAGTTTTCCTTTGCCAGCTGGCATAATGTTAAGCTTTGTCAGTAGAGGGCGCTGGAGGGATACTGGAGGAGGAAGGGGCTTCTCTTGTGGGTTCCACATGCTCTTGCTGTTAGGCTCCAGGACCGTGCAGTTTCCCCAGTGCTGGGATCCTGCAGTGCACAGCTTCTGGACCATCTGCAGTATGTAATCTCTTAAGTGCCCGATGGCTGCAGTGCATAGCAGTCAGCAGTGCCCAGTGGCTAGCTGCTTCCCCTGACACCTCTCTTGGGAAGGCTTGCAGCAGAGTACAGCCAGTGTACTTTCACCTTTTCATGAATGGCTTCTTTGGCATCCCAGACGGTGGATTTCTGGCTGCCTGGAACCTCAGCAACTTCTCTGCCATCTAATGAGTTGTGGTTACACCCTCTGTGACACACTCTTGGGAGGTCATCTCTCTCTTGGATGATCTATCTCATGGGTAGTGATTGCTTCGTATATCTGTGATTCCTGTATACTTTGGATCTTTATGTCTTGCTAACCAATCTTCCATTACTCCAGTCGATTATAGTTAAAAAATAGTTATATTGAACTGTCTTTGTTAAATTGTTGTATGATTTCTTTCTCTTTGCTGGACTCAGAAACACACATTGACTGAAAGCTGTGGAGATGCGCTGAAGAGAGTGGAGTGAAGCTTTATGCAGGGAGCCTGGTTAGGAGAATATGGCAGCACTTTTGGTGACAACTTTGTAGAACATCATTGCCTTGAAAAGCAATTACAATGGGGAGGGATAGGAGAAACAGGGGCTACAGGACTTGGTAACCACTGGGGGAGATGGATGAGAAGAGAGAAGAGTTTAGGGTGACTCCCTACTTTTCAAGCTTTGATGACTGGGTAGATGGTGGCACCACAGTAGAAATGGCAAACACAGGTCAAATTCCCCTCCCGTGTCCCCATGGATCTCTCAGGACTTCCATGCACTTTTGAGCCACAGAGACTTAGGATCATAGACTCCTTAGGTTGGAAAGGCAATGAATCCCAATGTTTTCTTTTTGGCAATATGGACCATTTGTTCACATCTGATAAAAGAAGTGGGGAAAGGTCCATTCTATCTTAACATTCCATGATTCCAATGCTTTGTGAAGTTCTTTTCTGTTCTTAAACCTCTCGTTATGGTAGGCCTTCCTCAATTGTCCATCCATTCTAGCCCTGCCTCCCCAAATCTTAAAATTCAACAGATTTCCTCTTATGCCTCCCAATGTGGAAAGGCAAGCCAACACGTATATGCCGAGTGCTGAAGAATATAGGTCTTATCCAATATGAAATATAGATTTGTTTCTGCAATTTATTTGGTTTTATTGGTGTGCCCTTAACAGGGCCTCAACTATATAAACGAAAGCCTGCAGTTACCTGAATGAAAGGCTCCAGACACCAGAATCTCGGAGGGAGTTTCTACGAACTGCTCTTAGAACGAAGGACCAGGCAACTGTATGTACCTGCTTGGGTTTGGAATAGGAGGTGATGTGTTTTGGACACATGGTTACCCTTGCCTGGATGCACTCCTCACCTTTCCATAGGTTCTCTGGGTCTCAGATCAGCTTTCCCTGACCTCTCTGACTGTCAATTCCCTTATACCCTCTCAGAGCATCACTTAGTCACCTCTCCTTGGCAGCACTTAGTTCAGCTCTAATTTTACATTATTTGTGTGATTTTTTTGATGAACACCTGCCTCTCCCAATAGACTGTAAACTTGAGGGCAGGGACGGTCACTTTCTGCTCACAACAGAATCCCCAGTGCCTAGCCTGGTGCCTAGAATACAGTCAGTACTCAATATATATGAGGAAAATGAATGAATGACAGCGGTTTATAAAGTACTAGTCATGTCCTTTGGCCCTCATGGTAATCCCGCCGTAGGTATTCTTATATCTATGTTAGAGATGAAAAAGCAGAGGTTTGTCTTGTCAATGGGAGGATCTGATCCCAGATTCCGTTATGTTTCCAAATCACTGCCCCCGTGTAAGAAATCATAAAATGGTAGCTCTGAGTATAAAATATACATATACTTTGGGTAGAGAGCAGTAATCACCCATGGTTACGTTCTCTTAAGGATCACAGTCCCCTCCTCTTGCTTTGTGAACAAGAGGGGTTCAATCCAGGTGGGCCCATCGGGCAGGACTCTTCCCTCCGACCCGGGCGGTCGTCGGGGCGCTCAGGGTGCTCCCCTCCCTCCACTTCCCCTCGGGGTGGTTACCTGAGGCTCGCTCCCAAACTGGCTATCCGGCACCGGCACCGGCACCGGGCGACACCTCGCGCCTGCCCTCAGGCGGGAGGTGTAGGGAGAGATCCAGCGCCTCGCACCTTCGTCGGGCGCAAAGCAGCAGAATCTGGGCGGAGAAGGGCGGCACCGGCCTCAGTCTCAAGGCGCAGGAGAGGTGGGGCAGGACCCGGCTTTGTTAGCTCTTCGCCTTCGCCTGGCAACGCGGACGCCGGCTGCGCTGCCTGGCAACCGCTGCCGCGGGGCCGCGGGCGCGACCTCACCGAGCCGCCCCCGCTCCCCACCCCGCGGCTCCGCCCCTCCCGTCTCGCCCAGCCCCCTCTGCCACAGCCTCCCGCTCAGTCTGGGTTCCCGAAGTTCCGCCCGGGGCGGGGCTAGGAAACTGAGAACTGCTTCGGCTTCTTTTTTTTGTGACAGAAGGACCAGACCGCCTAGCGGTTTAGGGATGAGACTGGGGGCGTTGAGAAACCTGGGGGAATGTGTAGCAATTTACAGTGGGCTTTTGTACATTAGAGAGCGGAAGTGGAGGAGTTTTCAGTGATTTTTTGGCTTGCGGAAAGTGAGCACGTGAGGGGAAGCCCTGGGGAACAATTGTCACAAGCGCTTCTTGCAGTGTCCTCCCCCCCCCTTTTTTAAACATACTAACTCGCTCAGTCCTTATAATCACCCCATGAAGCAAGTAATCTAATTATCTTCATTTTTACAGGTGAGAAAACAGCACAGAGCACTAAGTAACTTGCCCAAGATCACAGCAAGTGATAGGGTTAGGATTTGAACCCACATTTCGTGGTTCCAGACTTCTCACTTTTTTTTTTTTTTTTTCCTTCTGTACGCGGGCTTCTCACTGTTGTGGCCTCTCCCGTTGCGGAGCACAAGCTCCGGACGCGCAGGCTCAGCGGCCATGGCTCACGGGCCCAGCCGCTCCGCGGCACGTGGGATCTTCCCGGACCTGGGCACGAACCCGCGTCCCCTGCATCGGCAGGCGGACTCTCAACCACTGCGCCACCAGGGAAGCCCCCAGACTTCTCACTTTTTTTGTTTGTTTGTTTTTTGCAGTACGCGGGCCCCTCACTATTGTGGCCTCTCCCGTGGCGGAGCACAGGCTCCGGATGCACAGACTCAGCGGCCACGGCTCACGGGCCCAGCCACTCCACGGCATGTGGGATCTTCCCGGACCGGGGCATGAACCCGCGTCCCCTGCATCAGCAGGTGGACTCTCAACCACTGCGCCACCAGGGAAGCCCCAAGACTTCTCACTTTTAACATCTATAATGCTAAGGAAGGGGAATGGAGCTAGTGTGGATAGGAACAGAGCTCAAGATGCCAGAGGCAACAGGGAAAGAAGGAAAATAGTCACGTGCAGAATGGCATCGAAGTCTCACAGTAACTCCGGAGGTAGGTATCAATATTTACCTTCACTTTAGAAATAAGAGACAGGCTTAAAAGGTTGAGTAACTTGCCTATGGTCAGACAACTGGCAGTGAGGCCAAGTTTGACAAGACCTTTGCCAAAGTCTTCTGATTTCAAGATTTTTCTTTCTTAAGCTCCCAAGGAAGCAAGAAAAGCCCCCTCTTTCTCTGCTATAACCCTTGTCATTTCATACCCATTTTTAAGGTGCCCATTGCGTCATCCACTCTTTCAGTCCAACAGTAGTGTGCGCTGGTCTAAATCAGTGAGTTAGTTCATCCAGGGCCTTCACAGGTTTCTATAGTTGTGAGATGAAAGCTGTTGTCTCTCCTTAAAGCAATTTCAAGCATCTGTGAGCAAGTAGGGGAGCTGGGTTTTTGTTTTATGTATATGCAGAGGGCTTTCAGAGCTTGCTGTCATCTATGTGTAAAGGGTCCAGTCTGTTGGCATTTGTCAGAGTCTTGCAGGTCCTTGCACACGTGGAGAATTCTGGATAACTTGAGGATGGCCACTTGTCCACAGGCAAGTAGGGGATAAAAGAAACAGAATCGCTGGCCATCACTCACCTTCCTGAGCCCTCTGTTGAGGGGCCACCAGCTGTTGGTATAGGCATCTGCTGGGCAGTGTGTGCCTTAGGATTGGACGGGGAGGCTGGAGGTTTGAGGGCTACAGGTGCATCTTCTAGGAGAAAAAGAATGCTGTGGCCACTAGAGTCGGTCTGTTCTGTGTGTGTACAAGGGAAGAAGGTGTGCTGGGCCCTTCCTGCTTTAATGCAGGGTAAATGATACAGAGAAGAAAGAATAATAATGATCTTCATGCAGAAGAAGGGGAGTTTTAGGCAAAGCTAGAGATGGAAGATGAAAAATGGAATTTCAGTGTGGGAGGTTAGGTGTAAGAAAGTAATTTCATGTTACTGTCTGACCGAAGTGGTGTGACAGTCTGCAGGAGGCCAGGTTGAAGTTCTGTCAGTCAATAAATACAACAGAATGTAGTGAAGAGAATATAACTTTACAAGGAATTCACAATCATAAAATTCAGGAAAGTTGCCTTCTTCTAAGAGAGAGGCAGGGGGCATGGAAGAGAGAAGAGCACATGAATAGATGTGACTGGTGGTGGTTTAGCTCTTGGTGTGGGTGGTGGGTTTGTGGGTGTTTATTATGTTTCACAACTTACATACACTTTAAAAAATATGTTTCAGATATTAGTCCATAAGATCTTTTAAAGTAAACTCATCAAATAGGTCACACTATTTTTTGTCTGTTTTCTTGTGTAATTGAGAATTGACTATATCTGTTTTCATCATTTCATTTTCCCCTTGTTCTCATCAACATACAAATATTCTGCAGTTTCTCCCATCATATTCTCCTCCAGCTTTGCCCCGTTTCTCTGCTCCCCTTATTGCAAAGTTCTTTAAATTTATTTATTTATTTTTGGCTGTGTTGGGTCTTCGTTGCTGTGCGCGGGCTTTCTCTAGTTGTAGCGAGTGGGGGTTACTCTTCGTTGTGGTGCGTGGGCTTCTCATTGTGGTGGCTTCTCTTGTTGCAGAGCATGGTCTCTAAGTGCATGGGCTTCAGTAGTTGTGGCATGCGGGCTCAGTAGTTGTTGCTTGCGGGCTCAGTAGTTGTGGCTCACGGGCTCTAGAGCACAGGTTCAGTAGTTGCGGTGCACAGGCTTAGTTGCTCCGTGGCATGTGGGATCTTCCCGGACCAGGGCTCGAACCTGCATCCCCTGCATTGGCAGGCGGATTCTTAACCACTGTGCCACCAGGGAAGCCCAGCAAAGTTCTTTAAAAGAGTTGTCTGTACTTGCTGCCTCTAATTTTTGTCCTCTGTGTCTCTCTGGAGTCCACTTGAATCAGGCTTTCATCCTCATTACTCCACTGAAGCTACTCTTGTCAAGATCTCAGACAACATGATGTTAAATCAAAGGTTGTCTCTTAGCCTCGTCAGCAGCATTTGACCCTGTTGATCACTCTCTCATCCTTAAAACTCTTTTCTTGGTTTTAGGATATGACACACTCTTGGTTTTTCTCCTTCCTCATTAGCTCTTCCTTCTCAGTCTATTTTGTTGGTTGCTGTAGAATGAATGTTGTGTCCTCCCAAATTCATATGTTAAAGCCCTAAACCCCAGTATGATGGTATTTGGAGGCAGGACCTTTGGGAGGTGATTAGGTTTAGGTGAGGTCATGAGGGTGGAGCCCCATGACTGGATTAGTGTCCTTTTAAGAAGAGGGAGGGACCTTCTCTCTGCCATGTGAGGGCACAGCAAGAAGGTTGCAGTCTGTAAGCCTTGAATCGGGCTCTCACAGGGACCAAATCTGCCAGAACTTTGATCTTGGACTTCCCAGCCTCCAGAACTGTGAGAAATAAACTTCTGTTTTTTAGGCCACCCAGTCTATGGTATATTGTCATAGCAGCCTGCTATTCTGCATCCAGTTCCAATGTGTGCAGTTTTTTCCCCCACACAACAAGCAATTCTCTGACACCAGCTAGGTGTCCTACAATTCCACTCAATTCTGACACTATCTACCCGGAGAGAGCATCAGATTCCACAGGTAAGGTCTCAGTCCCACAAGACTGCCCTCCACTTCAGATGCTAGTCTCAAATCCAGGTGGTCATCTGTGCTTCTGACCAACTGGCTATAAATCACAGGTCCCACAACCCCCTCCTTGGGTTCAATTAATTTGCTAGAGCAGCTCATAGAACTCATGAAACCAGTTTACTCACTAGATCAGGATTATTATAAAGGATACAAATCAACAGTCAGATGAGAGATACATAGGGTGAGGTCCAGAATAAAGGAGCTTCTGTCCCTGTGCAGCTTGGGGCCCTGCTCTGTAGCACGTGGATGCGTTCTGGTTCATCAACCTGGAAGCTCTCTGAACTCTGTCCTTTTGGGGATTTATGAAGGCTTTATTACATAGGCATGTTTGATAAAATTATTACCCACCATTGGTGATTGATTCAACCTCCAGCCCCTTTCCCCTCCCCAGGGGAGTGGTACTGAAATTTCCAACCCTCTAATGACATGTCTAGTTCTTCTGGCAATCAACCCCCATCCTTAGTGACATCCCAAAGTCACTTTATTAACATAACAAAAGTCACCTTTGTCATTCTCATCACTTAGGAAATTCCAAGGCTTTTTGGAACCCTTGGAATTTCCGAGGGTTCCAGAAACAACAAAGACCAAATATGTATTTATTATAAATCACGATATCACACAACCCAAACTGACTAAGACACTGGTCCTTCCTCCCCTCCCTGATACCTTAATGTGGAGTGTCCCAGGATTTACCCTTGGACTTGCCCATCAACACTCACCCCCTTTTTTTGTCTCATCCAATCTCATGTTTTCGATTCCAAAGTTATATCTCCAACTCTAATCCTTTCCTGCACTCCACACCCGCATATCCAGCTGTCTACTTGATAGCACCACTAAGAGGCTTCTGGAACTTAACACGCCCCGCACTGCACTCCTGATACTCCTTTCCAAACCAGTTCCTCCAGTCTTCCCCATATCAGCAAATGCATCTCCATCCTTCCAGTTGCTCAGGCTAAAAACCTTGGCATTATCCCTGGCTGCTTTTTCTCTCACACCTTACATCCAATCTGAGCAAATACTGTTGGCTCTACCTTCAAAAGGTATCCAGAATCTGAGCGCTTCTCACCTTCTCTACCACCAACACACTGGTTTGAGTAAACCTCATCTCACACCTGGACCACTGCAGTGCCTTCCTAACTCAATTCTCTGTTTCTGCCCTTGCCACTCTATAGTCTATTTTCAGCTCAGCTGCCAGAGCGATTCTTTGAAAACCTGACTGATCTCGTCACTCTTCCATTCAGAGTCCTCAGTGGCTCCCACCTCACTTTGTCAAAAGACAAAGTCATCCGCAAGGCCTTAAATTCTCTGGACCCATCATTTTCTCCTTCCTTATTTCCCTCCAGCGGCACTGGGTGTCTTGTTCTTCCTTAGCAAGGCCAGGCCCTCTCCTGCCCTAAGACCTTTGCACTTGTATTTCCTTTGCCTGGAATGTGATTTGCTCAGATAACCGCATGGTTCACTCCGCAGCTCCTTTGGGTCTATTTCAAACGTCAACTTTTGGGGGAGACTTCATGGACCTCCCCCCTCTATTTAAAATTGAATACCAGCCTCCTACTTTACTATCACTACATGCTATGTATTTTTAAAGATTTTTTTAATCAATTTACTTATATTCTCTCACTGGAGTACATGGGTTTTTGTTTCATTCATGTGTGTTTCTGGGGCCTTGAACAGGACTGCACATATAATGGGCACCATAAGTATTTGTTTACTGAATAATGTTCTCCTTTTTTTCCTCTCCTTGCACTTTTCTTCCTCCTCCTTCCTACTTCCAAGAGGCCCTCCTGAAAAGTGATACTTCAGTGTCCATTCAGCCTTTTTAGCTCAGTGTCTTAGGGGCTAAAGTTGTATTTGGTCAAGTAAGGAAAGGTGTGGCATGAGGGTAAGACTCCTGACTGTCCTTGTGTCACGACCATCTTAGCTCAGAAAGTAAGTTCTGCCTCTCCTGTGTGGCTTATGTCATGGTTCACATTCCTAGATCTTAAGTTTACGTTTGCCATTTCCAGGAAATGAGATGTGACCCCATCCTACAGGCTGCTTGGGTCACGGTGAGGCTGGGACCGAGTAGGACTGATGGTCGCACCCCAGTCTGGTCTCCGCTCAGGCCCCATGTACTCCTGGGGCTCAGCTGTGTGGTGTGGTTGTCAGTCTACTTGTGGAGCCAGTACCCACTGTGGACATGACATCTCTCCATAAAGGCATTCGTTTTATTTTGTTGTATGGCAAATTATCACAAACAACATAAATTTACGATCTCAGTGTCCTTGGGGCAGGAACCCAGGAAAAGGCTAGCTGGGTCCTCTGCTAAGGGTGTCATCAGGCTACAATTCAGGTGTCAGCTGCATCTGGTATGAGGCTTGGGGCCCATGCTCACTGGTAGTCAGCAGAATTCAGTTTCTTGTGGCTGTAGGACTGAAGTCCCTGTGTTCTTCCTGGGGGGGGGATCCCTCTCCACCCCTAGAAGCTATCTTCAGGCCCCAGCTATGTAGCCCTCACAGCATTTCACAGCATGGCTGTTGGCTTTCCTCCAGTCCGCAGAGAGCATCTGCTTGTCTGTATTAAAGACTCACCTGATCAGGTCAGGCCCATCCAAGATAATCTCCCTTTTGATCAACTCAAAGTCAACTAATTGGGGACCTGATTACATCTGAAAATTCCCTTTTGCCACATGATGTTACTCACGGGAGTGGTATCCCATTGTATTTATAGGTCCTACCCACACTCAAAGGGATGAGACTATACAGAGAACATACACCAGGGGCCCACAATCTTGGGAGACATCTGAGAGTTCTGCCTACCACAAAATGAATCTTTGTGAGGGAAAAAAGCAAGAAGATCCATCATCTTTCTTCAGAGAGAAGCACAGAGACAGTGAAGCACAGATACCCCTTGTGTTTCTGGATCCCATGATCCTCTTGCTTATATCTGTGCGTAACTTTTTCTTCAGAACTCTGGAGGGGTAATACCTCCTATTACCACTCACTTATGGAGAACCAACTGTTTATTCCACTTAAGTGAAAATGTCTACATAATCAAAGTCTACTACTTTACAGATTTGAGTGATTAAAAAAAAAAGAGGACCATTAACCACTGGGGAGGTGGGACCAACAAGGCTCCTCCCTCCTTGACTTTCCTCCCTCCTGTGGCTTCTGTGGGGGGCTTTGAGTCTCTCAGTACCACCCCCAGCCTACGTGGCACCTTTGTCTACATTAGAATAAGGTGGTCTCTCCTTTTTAGGCAGGCATAGTCCCTGGGACAAAGGAACGGATGAGTGGGGCAGGAGCTGGACTTCAGCCCATTTCCCCCTCAGAAAACTGCCTGATTTTCTTGTCTCTGGAACCTTTTGTTTCCATCCCACATTCTTCTTCTAAATAGGAGCACCATTCCTCCCCACGCCCCCCCTCCTCCCCTGAAAAAAAAGAAAAAAGAAAACCTTAGTCCTTGGTTTTCTCTACTTTTCCTTCTCTCCATAGGAGGGTAGAAGTCTGTCTCTGTGTGGATGACTCAAATTTACACCTCTAGTCCCAATCTCCCTTCTCAACTCAGTGCCATGTCTAAACATCCTTGGCTTCCTTCAAATAAGTTCACAACAGGCATATCATTTTGGCCTAAGACCATCCTCAGCCCTTCCTTGCTCTGTCAGTGGAGACATAATCCTCCCTGCTGTCCAATCTGCAAACCTGAAAGTTACCCTCGACCACTCCCGCCTCTCCGCACACAGCCTGCCTGCTCCTCTTTTTAAGGGTGTGTGTCATTTGTCCTTCTCCTGTCCGTCTTACTGTTCCACATTGTTCTAAGCCTTTAGAATCTTCTGTCCGCCCTGTGTTTCAACAGATTTCTGATTATAGTCTCGTTTCCTTTCTTTTCCCAGTGGTTCTCAGTTGGGGACAATTTTGCATCCCCTTAGAGAACATTTGGCAATGTCTGAAGACACTTTTTGTTATTCCAACTGGGGGTGGGGTGCTATTGAGGCCAAGGATGCTGCTAAGCATCCTACAATGCACAAAGTATTATCCACCACAAATGTCCGTTCCTCCAAGCTTCTGGAACATTACAGCCTGCCTCTTCTTAAGAAAATGCACTCTGCACACATTCCTTGGCGGAAAGATACATTATTTCCCATTTCTTATATATGCATGTCTTCCTTTGCTCAAGGTGCCCTCCCCCTTCCATGTTTATGCCAAGAAATCTCCCTTTTCTCTGAAAGCCCATAGTAAGGTGTCCAGACTGTGCGCTGGGCTAGTCTCCATTTGTCCCCCTGTGTCCACTCTCCACTCTTGTCTCTCCTGATCCGTGCCCCACGGCTGCATCTCCCGGCTCCCTTGCCCTCCAGTTTCTGGTTGAGCCTGTGGGAGGCATCAGCAGGTGACCAGAGGTTGGGGATTTACTACGCAAGCCCCATCCTGAGCTTCTGGCCTCAGCTCCTATGGAGCACCCCCTCTTCAGGCAGCAGCACTCAGTGGGGTCCATGACCTTGGTCCTTGCTGTGCTCCTTCAGGCCAAGAGTGGTAGCAGCATCCCACTGCTGCTAGACCTGTTGGCCACTGTGATCAGTTGGCTAATTCTGCCCACAGCCCAGTCAGTATTTTCTTAAACTCTCAGTTAAATCCTTTGAGTGTGCCATCTGCTTCCTGCTGAATCCTTGATGACGCGTCAGTCACTTGAGCATTCGCCTTTCTCTTGGCTCCCATGCAGATCTTAGAGTCAGGACTGTTCCCGTGTCACTCAGCGTGTACGCCCCACACTGCTGTGATCCATTTACATCTGGTATTTCTCATGTTTCCCAAACACATTGCAAACCCCTGTGGCTTGAGCTATTGAGCATATCGTGTACACTCTCTTGGCAAAGTGCCCTGCTCTATAAATGTTTACCAATGAAAATTACAACGAAATGTATGAAAAATCACCTCATTTTATAAACAAAGCATTTGGAATTTAAATTACTTATTTCCTTTTGTACCACAGGTATTTTGGTGATTTGAACTTAGTAACTTTTCCTTCATGTTTTAAAAATGACTGAGGGGGCTTCCCTGGTGGCGCAGTGGTTGAGAGTCCACCTGCCGATGCAGGGGACATGGGTTCGTGCCCGGGTCCGGGAGGATCCCACATGCCGCGGAGCGGCTGGGCCCGTGAGCCATGGCCGCTGGGCCTGCGCGTCCGGAGCCTGTGCTCCGCAACGGGAGAGGTTGCAGCAGTGAGAGGCCCGTGTACCGAAAAAAAAAAAAAATGACTGAGGCTTGGGCTTGGGACTTGCCTGCTCAGCTGCTCTGTTTTGCTTACTTCCTGGTAGCTGATGGCAGTCCGTGTATTTGTGGCTGCTGAATAAGGGACTCCAAGTAAAACTGGGGGTTTTTGCCCTGGCTTCCTCTCTTGAAACCAATATTCTCTCCCTTCAAAAGTCTTTGCTGCATTATTCTGTCGCTGGTCTGCAAAGACCAAATGTTCCACTGGTTCCCTAAGTCTAAAACTTGTGCTGCATTGTGCCCAAACATGTGCTTGGTAAATGCCTGTTTGTCCCACAATTCAATTCGAGGTTTTATTTAAATATTAATGATGCAAAAATTGGTGTAAGTGCCTCCTTAGGGAATCTTAGGAAACTACAGGGATGTAGTCAAATGGTTTGCAAGTTGTACTTACTTATTTATAACTCTAATTTGAAAAGAAGGACCAGAGTTATTAAAGGGGGTGTTCACATTTTACAGAAACCTTATCCTAAGGAATAAGGGATAATCATTCTTAAGAAAAGGGAGAAATGCCAAGTTATTTCCTAGAGTTATGGCTTCTTGTCCTTCCTGTGTTATAATGGTTGTTTGCGTGGGCAATTAAAAGACCTGTTTCTTCTGCTCTCTGCGAAATATGTCTCCATCTGCCTAATTCTACTGTGGAGGTCTCAGTCTCACCTCACAGTTCTGGTTATTTGTCCTGCCAAATATCCACACTCAAGTTCTGTTTCCTTTGTACCAGAAAGATAAAGAAGAGGAATGGTAGGCATTCTGGTCCACAATCCACCTTGGTGATTTCATAGTGGGGCCCGGAAAAAATGAAGCTGACGTAGGCTGAGTGGGACCACATTATGACTTTCATGGATCTTGGGCACCTTTGCTTTTGTGGGCCCCTTCCACCATTAAAAATATCAAAACTTATATTTTACAACTGTGTTGGTATATGGCAAATACATTAATATAATATATTAAAACATTTTTATGGACCCCTAAAAGTATTTTTGTCCCTAGGCACTGTGTCTCCTGTGCATAATGAATTAGTCAGCTCTGTAAGTGAGCAATGGGAAAAGAAAGTAGCTTGACTCCTTTTTTCAGGGTCTAAAGATACCTGGGTTCCAATCTGTTCTCAATGATGCCTACGTAAGGAGGTTATGATCATAAATAAGGTGAATGAATGCTCTTCCTCTGAAAGGCTTGGTGGGGGTGGGCTCTGGAGGCTTGGGCAACTGTGGACCACGAAGCTCAGCCACCTCCCAGATCCAGGCTGCTAATCTCTTTACCTTGTCCCATATACCTTCTCTGCATGATAGTGATGGTGTTACACTCTCTACTCTGAGAGGGTCCAGGGTGATTTTCCCATTAGATGGAGAGCCTGAAGCATGGTGAGATGAGCCTGGGTGGCTTGCTCTTCTGCAGCTGGTTCAGATTCTAATGCCTTGCTGCTTTCTTGGCAACACAGAGAAGAAACAATTACAATGATTTTTTTCTGGCTATAAAGGTGATATTGGTTTATTATAAAATTTGGGGAAAAAAAGTTAAGAGCAGATTTTTTAAAAAACTCCTTTAATCCTAACTCCTAGAGCTAACCACTGCCTATTGCCTCATGAAGTTGTATAAATGGGTATATATGTATAAATGAACCCTACCACCAGTGGGACAGGGCTGGTCCAGCTCCCAGGAGCTGACCCAGCAGTGCTGGTTGTTGTTGCTGTTTCTGCCTGATATCACCCTCAACTCTAAAATGGCTGGATTTTACCAAATCCTCCCACCCTCCAAGGCTTATAAACTACAGTGTTAAGTGAAAAAGGCAGATTGCAAAATGTATATACAGTATGATCTCAATTGCATAGAAACATGCATAAGAATTGAGGAAGGCAATAGACAATTATGTCAATAGTGGTATTAGTCCATGGAAGCTCCAGTGTGGGTGAGGGACAGCTTTTTGGGAGGATGGTAGCTTTTCAGCACCACACAAACCCTCCTCCACAGGCAATTCCTATGCATAGGAAATTTCCTATGAAATTTCCAGGCAGTTTCCTATGAATAAACTTCTGCTGTTTATACTCTTAGGAGAGGCGAAGGGGACAGTGATCCTTCCATGCATAAACCCCACACCTTTGGAGGTAGCTGTCCTCCCTCATCACCTTTCTCCTGTGCCCACCCATTAAGCAGCAGTTTCTGCAGTCTCCTCTTTGTATTGGAGGCTGGGAGTGGGTTTTCCTAGCTATCCTCTTGGGAACATGATTCTATTCTCTACATAAAAGCAAGGATACAATTAAAGCTACGCATCAGAGAGCAATCAAGGGAACTAACAACTCCACATTACTGTGAAGAGGGTGCCATTGAACGAGGGCAGTTTCTGCAGCACTCTTCCTACTGTTACCACAAGTGCAGAAGAGCAGCTTCTGGTGCCTCTGCAGACCCTCAGAAGCAGAGCCTTCCCAGCAGGCAGGAATCTGGCTCATCTCAGAGAGATGGGGATCTGCAGACAAAACATTTGGTTTTCTTCAGTGGCCCAGTCCAGTATCTTACAGTGTTTCCTTTAGTTCTGACCTAAAACCTGCCTGTTAAGGTTTCATCCCATATCTGTTTTCCTTTATGAAGACAGAAACATTGGCCTGTGCATCCCCATCTGATAACCCTCCAAAGCTCGATGTTGGGTTTCTTCTGACGTGTGTACGTCAAGCCCGGAAAATTAGAATAATGCCAGGTTAAGAAACTGAGTCTAAATGGTACATTCAATAATTTAATTCAACAAATATTTGTTTGAGCATCTACTATGTGCCAAGCAGGAAAGAAATAGACAAGGGGACACGCACTGAACCAGAAGTTATTAGCGTGTGCTACTTTAGATGCTGTGTTCAGAGACCCCAAATCCTCTCTCAGTTTTTAAGGTGAGCTTTGAAGGCACATAGCTTGGGTTGAATTCACTTACTCTTTCTGTGACCTAGGCCAAACTGCTCACCTACCTGAGTCTGTGTTTTTTTACCCCCAAATGAGGATACTTTCAGTACCTATTTCAGAGGTTGTAGAATAAATGAAATCATTTAAGCAAAGTACACTTCCTAGTAGTGGAAGTTGCTCTGTAAATGTTGCTCCTTCGTTCAGGTTTTATAATGATTTGGAAACATCAGCAATATTGGATGTAATATGAAATTGGTTTTTATTTATTTATTTATTTTTTGTGGTACACGGGCCTCTCACTGTTGTGGCCTCTCCCATTGTGGAGCACAGGCTCCGGACGCTCAGGCTCAGCGGCCATGGCTCACGGGCCCAGCCGCTCCACGGCACGTGGGATCTTCCCGGACCGGGGCACGAACCCGTGTCCCCTGCATCGGCAGGCGGACTCTCAACCACTGCGCCACCAGGGAAGCCCCGGTTTTTATTTTTAAAATGTGAATTTTAATGTGTATTGTTCACTTTGACGATCAGCTATAATTCCAAATTGGCTTCCTACAAACTCAGTTATGACCTATTATTAATATGCCAACATTCATTCACCCAACAAGTATTTCTTAATTATCTTTTATACTGTAGTCAGGGTACGCTAGGGGAGTAAAAAACACCTTTAATGTAAGCTGGTGCTAACATGATCAGGAAGTGAAATCTGCTGGGAAGAAAGTCCTCTATGGGAGGAGTTTCCAGGACAGTGGAAGATGGGCTCAGAGAAGCACAGATGCAGCAGAGACACTTCTCCAGTGCTGGCAGCAACACTCCTAACAAATGCCTGCCTACAGAAGAATCCTGGGAGCCTGGACTTGCCACTCATTCTTGAATTGCATTTATTCTGGGAACCAAGCAGAGTGCTGTGTCAATCTGCTAAGAAGGAGGCAGAGTTATAAATAGGATATGTGCTGAAATAGGAAATAAGATGAAAGATGGCATTTGGGGCTTTCACGGCTCCCCCCCCCTTAAGTAGAAGGAGGAAGGCCATCCATCTTGATGGGGGCAAGAAATTCAGGGGCCATCATTCCAAGAGAAGTGGAAGGGAGAGAGGAAATGGGAAGTAAGACAGTGGTGAAAAGTGGAGAGGTGGGAAGAAGTGAGTGAGACGTGAACAGAAGGGTGCGAAGGTAAGCTGCTCCCCGCACCGTACCCCCCAGGCAGGTGAGATGAAATCAAAAGGAAAAGCCTTGTGCTAGGACAAAGAGTGGAGACTTACCCAACTGGAAAGAAACTTGAAATAGCAGGATAGTAATCACACATGGCCAGAAACAGGGATTGGTTAGGAAAAGAATTAAAAAGCTTAAGCCATAAAAACAGAATTAGGTGGGAAGGCTAACACAGTCGTGAGATAAAAGACCAGACTTGGTCAGTGCATTCCCAGGTAGCGCCATTTACCCTTTCGCCCAAAGCAGACCTTGACCCTCAGCCCTCAAGGTGAATACCTTCAAAGGCATTAATGAATCAATAATGGGGGGGTCCTCCCATCAGGGGTGGGCAGTGGTGTTCTAGCTGTGGTTGAAGGAGGCTGTAGTGGAAAAAAGTCTTGGAGTTGGGTTCTCGACTCAGTGTTGCTATCAACTGGACATATGACCTCAAACAGGTCACCTGACCTCTGTGAGCTAGGTTTGGATATAGACTCTGCCATGAACTGCGGTTGATCTTGATCTACTTACTCCCCTCTGTAGACTTCCTTTTCTTTATCCATACAGTGATGCATATTAGACTGTGTCTTAAAAGCTGCTGCCAGGGTTAAAATTCTATATTTTAATACTTGGATGAATGCTGAGGGTAGATCAGGGGGCCCCAGTAGTGTTAGCCCATACAAGAGAGTTTTTAGCAATTACCCACCCAGGATAAGGTGGGAAGGAGACCTAGAGAGAACATAAAATGGTGGGGGCTCCTCAAGGAGGCCTTGGGGGGAACAACATAACAGCACTCGGCCAAGGAGATGAGATGGACCTAGCTATCTTGCAGATAGAAGGTATGGAACTGCAGGTATGGATCTGCTTCATTTCCCCAATGTGATCTCTTTCTGAGGCCAAAACAAAGATTTGGAGAAGTCATAGGTCAGAGGACATCAAAGTGCATCAATACTGAGAAGTGTTCCCTGAAGTAGTATTGCCCAAGCTCAGGAATCAGGAGCAGCCATGTGGTATATACAGGAACACGCTGCATTCGTTTACCTTACACATTACATTATCAATTCACCTTGATGCAATCATGTGTCCTCTCATTGGCCCCTGAACTTTACTAAGGTTGTTTCATTGGCCAGAGGTCCCTATCAAGATGATCTCTAAGCTACCTGTAGAGATTCTGTTGCTTCTTGCTCATCTCTCCCCACTGCCCCAAAGGAGCTAGTATGCAAAAGCTCAACCCTGTTCAACAGATAACTTTGAATCTTAAATCAGTCTTTATCCCCTTGTCTAGGGAATCCTTAAGTAGCTCAAATCTTGTAAATTTCCGACAATATGTATGAATCCAGGTACTGGGTCACTGGGTCACTGTCTGGGGGGTGTCAGCCTTGGATATTGGAAGTCTTGGTCTAGGAGACAAGCGACTCACTATTATATCAAGGATTGTAAATAGTATGCTCCATATCTAAGGATAAATTTGAGTCTTGGTCAGAAACCTTGGTGGGAAACCAAGGCCATTACTAATAGGCAGAGTGTCCCCTCTACTACAGGTGTTTTGTCAGTAACAAAGTGTGATGTTTTGGCAAACTGATTGACTACTATAAACTCTTAGATGGAGGCAAACCCTTCATAAGGATAGATCGGTGGCAAGGTCAGACTAAGTATTGCTTAGGGTTAGAGCTTTATTTGAGTTAGGGCTGTGCTCCTCCACCTGGCGACCTGGACAGGCAGCATCAGTACCACCTGGGAGGGAGCTTGTCAAAAAGCAGAGTTTCAGACCCCATGCTACACCTACTGGATCAAAACTGCATTTGACAAGATTCCCAGCTGTTTTGTATGCTCATTAGAGGTTAAGAAGCACTGGGTCGGTGCTTTGTGACCACCTACAGGGGTGGGATAGGGAGGGTGAGGGGGAGATGCAGAGGGAGGGGATATGGGGATGGATGTATATGTACAGCTGATTCACTTTGTTATAGAGCAGAAACTAACACACCATGGTAAAGCAATTATACTCCAATAAAGATGTTAAAAAAAAAAAAAAAGAAGCACTGCGTTAGGGTGCTCCTTTAAAAAAGAATGTAAACGTCTCTTCTAGAAGGTTACCATAGGCCAGTCATTTACAATGTAATGAGAATGGTTTAAGCATATTACTTCTCATTTATCCCTTAGCTAAAATAAGCCAGAATGGGAATTTTGTTTGAAAGGGAGGGAGAAATCCTCAAATCCCCAATTCCTGACCCCTACTCTAACCTCAGCTCTTATCACAGGGATCTGGCATATAGTAGGACTCAACACACTTTTGTTTTGTTTTTGTTATTTAGCTGAATAACTGACTTAAAATAACAAAGGACATGTGGTTTTGTGCTTATCATGATTTTCCATATGCCCAGGTGTGGGAGGCAGAATAGTGGATCCCAAAATGTCAACATGGAACTTGTGAACCCCTGAAACCTGTGAATATGTTAACTTACATGGTATTGGGGAATTAGACGATTTTAGGTTATGGAGATATTTCTGGATTATCCAGGTGGACTCAATGTAATCACAAAGGTCCTGAAAAGTGGAAAAGTAAGGCAGAAGAGAAGGTCAGAGTCAGAGAAGGATATGTAAGAAAAATTAGACCTGCCTTTACTGGCTTTGAAGGTGGAGGAGGAGAGCCATGAGTCAAGGAATGTGGGTGATTCCTACATGCTGGAAAAGGCAAGGAAATGGATTTCCCTTAGAGCCTCGAGAAAGGAACGCAGCCCTGATGACATTTTGATTTTTGCCCAGTGAAACCTCTGTTGGACTTGTTACCTGCAGAACTGTACAACAATAATTTATGTTGTTTTAAGCCACTAAAATTGTGGAACTTTGTTACGGCAGCAATAGGAAACTAATACACCACACCAGGGAACAGTTAGTTCTTTCATTTTGAATGTGAAAGGCAAAATTTATCTATCTATCTATCTATCTACCTATCAGTCATCTATCTATCAATCATCTGTCTACCTATCATCTATCATCTATCTCTAATTTTTTTCTTTTTTGTATCCTTTGGGATTCAGGTGCACATGCTTGAGTTAATCCCATTCTTAGTTCATGGAATATCATCATCTATCCATGGAATGACCCTCTTTCTTTTTAAGAAAAAATATTTAATTTTAATGTTTTTTCCCTTCACTCACCATTCCCAATCTTCCTGCCCTCCTCCCATAGGCATCCACTCTAATATATTTAGTACAGTCCTTCCAATCCATCTGACAGATGTTTATTTAGATATATGAGCACCCTTACAAAAATACACAAAGCTGTTTTATGTGGGTGTGTAATACATAAATGGAATTGGCTATAAATCTCATTCTGTTTTTACTTTTTTTCTCTCAACTCTGTTCTTGAGATCAATCCAGATTGCTGTATGAATATCTAGTTCATTACTCTGCTGTATGCATATACCAAGTTTTACTTGCATGTGCCTTAGAGATGGACATCTAGTTGGCCCCCAACACTGAGGTAATGAACCTCCTTAGGCACATCTCCTGTGTTCCCCAGGAAGAATTTCTCTGGGGGTATACCTAGTAGTGGGCTTGGTAGATTTTAAGGTACTGAGTTCTCCTTCAGAATGGCTGCACCAGCTATGGATGAGGGTTCGATTTCCCTACCTCCTTGCCAATGCTTAATAATAGCTGACTCAAAAAGCACGTATATTTATGGGCAACAGGTAGCTGTGAAAGGAAGTATAGGTGATTTAGTGGAAATCATGCTGTGAATGCAGAATGGTTGGGAATAAATTAGAAAATAATTCTTGGAGGAAGAGAGTCTTACAAGAAGTGATGAATGTGGCTGGGAAGAGGAAAGCCTTCCAGACAGGAAGGATGTGTGCAGGGCTCACAGGGGCTCGGACTGATCACTGTTGAGTGGTCCTTATTGGCAGAGGTGATCTCTCCTCCTCTGACTGTAGTTATCTGGTACTCAGTCCAGCCTGTTTCCAACCTCCCATCACCCTCACATCCAAAGAAAGAGATCTTCTCTGAATTTCCCTGGGAATATGAGGGGCTCTCAGCTTCCAACTCCCCCTCTTCCTTAACTCTTTCTGCCATTTTGAAAATTTATACAATTTGATGCATTTTGACAGATGCATACCCCTGGGAAACCACCAACACAATCAATCCACAGGAGATTTCCAGCATCCCCCAAAAGTTTCCTTAGACATGTTTGCAGCCCATCTTTCCCTCTGCCCCTAGCCCCATGGAACCACTGATCTCCTCTCTGTCACTATAGGGAAGTTTGCATTTTCCAGAATTCTGCATGAATAGAATTTTACAGTATATACTCTTTTGTGTCTGGCTTTTTTCATCCAGCATAATTTTTCAAAATGCATTTATTAAATGTCTATTTTGTGCCAATGGTTAAGTATACATTAGCTTATTTTAAAAAAATATTTACTTATTTATTTGGTTGCGCCGGGTCTTAGTTGCAGCAGTCAGTCTCCTTAGTTGCGGCTCGCCAGCTCCTTAGTTGTGGCATGTGAACTCTTAGTTGCTGCATGCATGTGGGATCTAGTTTCCTGACCAGGGATCGAACCCGGGCCCCCTGCATCAGGAGCTCGGAGTCTTAACCACTGTGTCACCAGGGAAGTCCCTCATCCAGCATAATTATTTTGAGATTCATCCATCCTATTGGCATATCAATAATTTATACTTTTTTATTGCTGAGTAGTATTCCATTGTATGAGTACATGACATTTTATCTGTTTCCTTGTTGAGAGACTTTTTTTTTTTTTTTTTTTTTTTGCCGTACGCGGGCCTCTTACTGTTGTGGCCTCTCCCGTTGCGGAGCACAGGCTCTGGACGTGCAGGCTCGGCGGCCATGGCTCACGGGCCCAGCCGCTCCACGGCATGTGGGATCTTCCCGGACCAGGGCACGAACCCGTGTCCCCTGCATCGGCAGGCGGACTCTCAACCACTGCGCCACCAGGGAAGCCCGAGAGACATTTAAGTTGCATTCTGTTTGGGGCTATTACAATTAAAGCTGCTATGAATATTCATATACAAACTTTCATGTTTACTTTAATTCTCTTGGGTAAATAGGAGTTCAATGATTGGATTAAATGACAGGTGTATGCTTAACATTTTAAAAAATTGCCACATTCTTTTTCAAAGTGCTTGTACCATTTTACATTCCCAACAGTATTACAGGAGAATTCCAGTTTGTCCACATCCTTGTCAGCAGCTGATATGGTCAGTCCTTAAAATTTTTTGCTATTCTAATGGGTGTGAAATGATATACAATTATGATTTTAATTAGCACACAACTAATGATATGGAGCATTTTTCATGTGCTTATTGGCCATTCACATATCTTCTTTCATGAAGTGTTGCTTCACATTTTTTGCCCATTTAAAAACTGCATTTTTTTGTATTTTTATTATTGAATTGTAAGAGTTCTTTATATGTTCTGGATATAAATCCTTTGCCAGATATGTATATTGCAAATATTTTCTCCCATTTTGTGGCATAACTTTTCATTTTTTAAACAATGTATTTCAAAGAGCAACATTTTAAAATTTTGATTAGGTCCAATTTATTAACTTTTTGTTTTATCTTTTGTGTACACTAAGAAATCTTTTTGTACCCCAAGGTTGCAAAGATTTTCTCCTATGTTTTATTTTAGAATCGTTTAAGATTTTATAGCATTTGTGCATAATCTTAACTTCCTCCTCTATTCTCTGATATCCTTGGGTCGTGGGTCTTTCCTGGAAAGGTCAGTAGCATCTCTTTTTATCTGTAATGGGAATAACTCTTAAGACCTAGTTGGAGTCCTTTGATTATGTCATCAGCCATATGGGTTCGTGGCCACACAAACATATAGAAGAAAATTCAGAAATTTCACTGAGTGGTTCTCTCCTACTTAGGACTGTAATGTAGAATATGACTAGTTGTCCCATCTGGAGCCTAAATGAATTTCATATCCCTCTGAAGAAAAGTGGGCAGGAGTGCTAAGAACTGATTTGGCTAAAGGAAGAAGGAAGGTGTTTTTGCTCAGGCCCCTGGAAAGACAAGGGAGATCAGAAGAAAGCAAGGTGTCTATCCTGGATATTTATGATGAACCAAGTTCTTGAGACTCAAGCAGAAACTGAAAAACATGATTTCACAACTGATGCTGTGAGGCAGAGGAATACAAACAGAGGTGCTATCTTGGCACCCAGGGGAAAAGTGCCCTACAGAGGTGGTCTTCTCCACCTGACATAGACCCAGCATGGCTTTAACCAGGGAAGATTCTGGGAAGTGTAGGGCATCTTTGGCACCATGGGAGTTTGCAGATCTGGGAGCTCTGAGAGCCACCAGCCTTGGCACAGACGTTAGTGTGGTCACAGAAAAAAAGAAGTGGGGACAGAGTTGAAAAACAAGAGAGAGGTTCTTGAGTGCATGAGAGACTCCCCTGGGGAACTCTCCAAAATTCAGGAGTAGTAGGTTGTTGCCAATAACAAGACAGGAAAGGGGAGCTGGGTAAGCTTTAGGGACAGTTACAATGGAAACGACTGGCCCAAGTGAGTGCTATGGATTACTTATGGCCATTAGGAAGGAGGTTGGGGAAGGTCAGGCATAGTGTGTTTTCTGCCTGTTGCAGCCATGAAAAAGTCAAGGGCTAAAAAGGCCAAGAGTTATCTGAACTGCCCTCCTTAGAAAGGTCATGCATTCAGGATTTGACTCATTGATGATTAACCTTAGTGTTGATCTGTAGATGTTGGTTTCTCTAAGAGGGCTAAGAAGGTTTGATGATAATTAAAAAAATATTCTGGTAAAAAGTGTCATCTCACAAATTATTTGGAAGCGGCAAAGGCAAAACTATACTTTGTAATCCAAATATATGAAAGTTACCACTTTAACCAGACAATCAAACTTAGCATCACTATTAGTGGAACAACCTGAAATTGTATACCTCCTGCTGGGATACACTATGAAGTACACAGCATCATCTGTAACATATTCTCACCCAAAGTGAATCTAATCAAACTTTCAGGCCAGCACTGTCCAACAGAAGTATAATGTGAACCACAGGTAATTTAAAATTTTCTAGTAGCCACCAATGGGCAACAAAAGAAAAAAATAAATTGGACTACAGCCAAATTAAAAACTTGTATGCATCAAAGGATACAATTAGCAGAGCGAAAAGGAAACCATGGGATTGGAGAAAATATTTTCAAATCATATATCTGATAAGGGATTGATATCCAGAATATATGAAGAACTTCCACTCAACAACAACAAAAGTAAGAACTAGATTAAAAAATGGGCAAAAGACTTGAAAAGATATTTCTCCAAAGAAAATATACAGCTAGTCTATAAGCACATGAAAATATGCTTAACATCACTGACCGTTAGGGAAATGCATATCAAAACTGCAATGAGATCACACCGATTAGAATGGCTATTATTTAAAAAAATGGAAAATAACAAGTGTTGGTGAGGATGTGGAGAAATTGGAACCATGGCTGATGGGAATGTAAAATGGTGCAGCCTCTGTAGAAAACAGTATAGTAATTCCACAAAAAATTAAACATAGAATTACCATATGATCCAGAAATCTCACTTCTGGGTATATACCCAAAATAATTGAAAGCAGGGACTCGAACACATATTTGTGTACCCAATACTCATAGCAGCATTACTTAATATAGTCAAAAGGTGGAAGCAACTCAAGTGGACATCAGTGGATGAATGGATAAACAAAATGTGGTATATATGTTAAATGGAATATTATTCAGCCTTAAAAAGGAAGGAAATTCTTACATATGCTACAGCATGGATGAACCTTGAAGACATTATGCTAAGTGAAATAAGCCAGACACAAAAGGACAAATATTGTATGATTCCACTTATCTGTGTTACCTAGAGTAGTCAAATTGCATAGAGACAGAGAACAGAATGGTGGTTGCCAGGAGCTAGTGGAAGGAGGAATGAGTTGTTGCCTAATGGAAGAGTTTCAGTTTGGGAAGATGAAAAAGTTCCAGAGATGGATGCACAACAATGTGAAGGTACTTAATGCCACTGAATTGTATACTTAAAAATGGTTAAAATGGTAACTGTGATGTTATGACTTATTTCCAAATGGTTCAAAACAAGAAAAAATAAAAACACCCCAAACATACACATGCAAACATACCATACATATAGATAAAGCAAATGTGGCAAAACATTAACAGTTGGTGAATTAAGAGGCCAGGACACCTTAGGAAATGCCCAAATCCTTTTCCCAAACAAGGGACATAGTCTTCTCTCTCTCTCTTCTCCATAAAGTTCCTAAGGATAATATACGCACAGGGAGCAATGACGAAGGAGCTTGCATTTGAAAGCTCTGTTAGGTGGCCTAGAGCACAACGCAGAGGCCAGAGGCTTCCGTATGCTGTTCCTTCGCCTAAGCACAAACCCAAGTTTGGGGACCTTCATGGGCCAAGACGCCAAAAAGATGAATGCATGCAGCAGGCATGGGAGAAGAAAACTGTGAGCCAGATGCCCTCTTCAGCAATGCAAAGGGAACAGGGAGAAAGGAGGTGGCAGAGAGGGGCCCACCATCTTTTCTAAGCCACTCCCACTCAGTGTGCTAAGCTCTCTCCATCACACTGGAATGACCTCTTCTTGAGGTACAGAGGTGAGGGACATGGGGAGAAGTAAAGATGGCTTGCGTTCCTTCTCTTCCCAGGGATAAAGGGTGGATGGATGGAGGTTCTTAGTCCATATCTGAAAGCCACTCTTCCACTCTTGTAAGTATCTCTGGCATTATGAATGGTGCATAGGCCATTGTCTTCAGAGGAGCTGTGAAAAGAAGTTCCAGCTTGGAGAGGTCAGGATCAGGCAAAGCAGTATTGTTGCTGCCTCCCTTGAAAGCTGTATCCAGGAATGAAGATGTCAAACAAGAGAGGAGGCACCTTGAGTTAAAATGCTTAGGAACTTGGAGAGAAAATTATAAGCACCGATGACTACTTTTATTAAGGGCCAAAGCATCATTTGATGTAATGTTAGTAAAAGAAGCACAACTTATGTGGAGGAATCTCTACCCTGGCCCTTCCTAAAATGCTGCCTTTCCTTCTCTTTATCTTATTTTCCATAACCTGACAAAATAGAGGTTCAAACCATAGGTATAATCAGGTTTTATAATTTGGAACACTGTGGAGACAAAGTAACTGAGTTCCCTTCGGTATAAATTACTGACATTGCTCCAAATTTAGCCACATCTGTAAATGTTATATAATAGGAATGAACTCAAGGAAAGAGGAAGGGTAGCAGGTAAGATCTGGGGAAAGGGGAACAGAAAGTAATAATCCCTTGAACCAGAACAGGGAACCTCTGACTTTCAACTTAACTGGATGTTGAATGATGGTCTCAACTTGAACAACCATAAATTGAGTCAATTACAATTTTGCTTGCAGCTTCTCCTAAACTCTGGTCTTTTGCCAGCTTCTTGAAACACTCAAACATCCTTGGCTTACAGTAAAAACTTCTTCCTTTGCTGCCGCACTGTAACTTTTCTTATATGTTTAGAAAAAAGAGATGCCTTCAGCTGAAATAGTTGCTGGTTTCAGAGGCACATTGACCTGCCTCATCTGATCAGTCATTAGCCCATCCTATGTTCCTATTACCGCTATCACAATGACCTAGCAGCAGGTGTGGGAGTGAGGCAGTCATAGAAACATATTTTAAGTACAGATTCTGCCCCCCTGGATTCCCATGCACAGCTCTGGTGGAATGTAGCTTCTCCTCATCTTCAGCTGTTGAGAATCACTGCTTGTAATGAGCAATATTAGTGATGCGGAGCCAGAAAAAAGTCCAATAGCCACTGTCTCAGGGGGAAGAGGAGAGGTGGTCGCCTGTGTTCTCAGCTCAGTTATCTTCTTGGCCTGGGACTATAGACTCAAGGTCATGTTCTGCCCACCCTGCACCTCAAAAATACCTGGAACAGCTGCTCAGGAAGTAAGGGTACATTTAACTTTCTTCAAACTTTGTTTTCCCATCTGAAAATACAAAGCAAGTATGAGACACTGTGAGGCAGACCCATATCTCTCAGGTTTTATCATTTTCAGTGGGCTCCAGACATCTTCCAACTGCATGTATCTACAAGTTGGTGCTTGAAGACCTTATCTGGAACCCTGGAAGGTTACTATGCCCAAGATACATGGCGGCTCAGAAGTTCTGGAAATATAACTGCCCTGCACCCCACCCCACCCCCACCCCCACCCAGAGCATCCTTCAACCAACAAGTGATGGGAGATGATGTGTGACTATCCCAGCAACCTCATCCCGTGGGTGGGATAATTCTGAAGTGTGTGTTTTACACTGTTTCCCTGTAGGCTTAAGCTATAGCTGTCTACTTAAGCTATAGTTGGCTTAATAATTCACTTTTTATTGGCTGTCTTCCCCTTCCTGACTCACTTCCTCACTCTCTTGCTGGTATTTCCTTGGATTAACTCCCAAACAAACTACTTGCTCTCAAATCCTTGTTTCAAGGTCGGCTTCTGAAGGACAGCAAATGAAGATGATTCTCTAGTGTTAAGTTAGCATCATTAAACACACATTGCAGAAGAGCCGCTAAATGAGACAGGCACCCCTTCCTCTTTTTGTTCCTCTGTTTTTGTCTGAGGCAGTGGGGACTGAACCCAGAGATCTGTGGGGTGTGCTGTATATACTCTCCCCTGTGAAGAGCCTGGTATTGTAACAACATGTTCACAGGAGTTGGGGGTCTCCTCATTGTGATGTGAGTGTTTGATGAAGGAACACGGGTCACAGTGGAATGATTGAGTGTAGATCCGATTCTGTGCTGATGGTGAGTGAGAGGAACTGTGGATATTGAGAATGGCACCCACTACACTGTGTTCCCTGGTGTTCTGGGAGCTGCTTAGTAAATGGAAACCCCAAAATAAAGTTCCTATGGTCAAATGTTTGGGAATTGCTGGATCAAGCAGAGACTATTTTATGATAGGACTTCTCAGGACCTTTAAGACAAAGTACATTATGATTCCCTGAGGGAGGGATCACATATATGGTGTTTTCCAAATCTCTCTGGCCACAGACTTTTGGAGGAACCATCTGTCAATACCCCACTGAAGACAGTTTGGGAAGTGATGGTAGAGAGACATGTATTTTCCCTCTCTCAGGTCTTTCAATGATGAGTGTTTTGAAATGAGTTCTGGTCTCCATCCGAGTGACTGAAATGTCTTTTCCCTTTTCTCTTGTCTGTGAAGCTGGCATTGGAAAGGGGCTGTTCCTCCTTATTATATTTAAGGTACCATAATCATGATAAGACCCAGCAATTCCTTGGCCTTTGCAGTCTCCAGACTGCTTTCCCACACATTAATCCTCATAACAACCCCAAAGGTGGGTCATATACATCCTTATTAAATAGGTGAGGAAACTAAAGTTCAGAGGTTTCTCCAGGATCGCTTGGTAGTACATCATGGCAAGAAGACTGCGCCTTGAAGCAAGCAGCACAAGTGAGGGACTCTCATTTTCTCTGCATTGTCTGAATTTTGAGTAAAGATTCAACTAATATAGCAGACTTTTCTGACTTTGGGGTTTGAAAAGCTCATGGGACCAGGCCAAGAAAGAGAAAGAGGAAAACACATCAATTCTCAGAGCATGATATATGGGATTATTCCACGTGGTCTGTGGCTGGTTCTACTGCAGCCCAGAAGGTATTGGGTAGGCTGTAAGATGTTATGGAAAAACACAAACTTTTTGGCCAGCCCAATAGATGGCATCCTGGATAAGATAAGGGCTTTCAAAACAAACTCTGGGTTTGAACTTTTGCTCTATCATTTACCAGCTGTGTGACTTGGGGTGAGTTACTTAAACAATCTGAACCTCATTTCCTCATCCGTAAAACAGAGAAAATAATATTTCTCATGGGGCTACTGTGAAGATGAAATTAGATAATGTACTTAAAGCTCTTCACCTGGGAGGTACCTGGCATGTAGCAGGAATGATAAAGAAAAGTTAACTATTATTAGTAGCATAATATCCATAACTTTTATATTTTGCCATGAATTAATATTTTAACAAAAACTAGACATCATTTATGTTGTTACCTTACTGGAAACAGTGCTGTTTTCTAATAACTTCTGGCAGTAGGTTTTGTTTTTTTTAAATGATTGTTGTTTGGTTTTGGTTTTATTTTGTGTAAAAATAGGACTAAATGTGCTAGGTCTTTGCAGTCTTTTTCTCTCCAACTGAATAGCCTGTCAACACTCCCTAACACTCCACCTCATCCCCTGAGAAAAGGAAAAAGAACAAACTGAGAACGCATGGAACCACAGCTCGGAAACCTGAGCATTTCCCATTTCAGCTTTCCTTGGAATCATTTGATGAAAAGCCTGTGGTGTGGTTTTAAATGGCATTGGGATGCCCATCTTCTTTCCCTACCCCTAAGCTCCTGAACATGATTTATATTTCCCTATTTTAAGCTAGTGCAGATTTATGAGACTTTAAACACCATAGTTGAAGTTACTGGAGGTTTAAAGGGATTAAGCAGGTCCAGCAGCACCTGGAGCTGTAGGTGGTCGAAAAGATTTATCAGCGTTTCCTTGTTAAAACCTACGTTTCAAGGATTCTCATAGCCTGCGTCTGAATCTATTTATTTGGATGGAGGAGTGAATGTAAGGATTTCTCTCAGAGTGAAAGGGAAGTCCATCCCTCTATTCCTGCCTGCTTTGTTTTTCGGGCTGGGCCTCTGCCCCTCACCTCTTCATCTCTCACGTCTAGCTTGCTCTGTCTTTTCTGGGGTTTCCCTTCTCTCTGGTCCTGTCTTCTCTTAAGCGCTTGAACTCTTGGGATCCCTGTACGTTCATGTATTCACAAGCTCAGCTCTGACCCATGAACCTAACAGCAGCTGGAGGGAGCTGACATTCCAGGGCAGGGCTGTGGTGGGTGATAGATGGCTGTGGGGTGGGAATGCCTCATGCCATGGGGGTGACAGATCCCTGTGTTTACACCAGAGGGTGCAATGACTCCATGGCTGAGAGAGGCTGGCTGGAGGCTGGAGTTTCCAAATAAAATGCCCATTCAAGGCAAAGCAGGCAAAATTCCCAGGCAGTTAGGTTTTGGAGAAGCCGTATTGAGCGACACTGATAATGGGTTCGGGGCACAAAGTGGTCACACACTCTTGATCATATTCTACCAATGCTGGGAAGAGCCAGCATTCTTCTCACTGCCAGCAATTATTTTCATCAGCCTCTGCTTCTTACCTCTCAGGTTTCCGCCAAGTCCTTGCTCTGCCTGCCCTGTCAAAGCAGTGTGGGTGCTGGAAACATGAACTCATTTTAATATCAGCCTGAACCAGACATCACTGGGAAGGAAATCAGAGAAGCTATTTCAAAGTCAAGTAAAAATAACTTTTGTTGAGTACATACTCTCTGATTCCACTTACATGAAACCCTAGAGAAGACAAATCTAATCTATAGTGATAGAGAGAAGATTGGTGGTTGCCTGAGGCCAAAGTAGGGGAAGACTGACAGAGATGAGACACAAGAGCACTATTGTGATGCTGGAAATGTGCTTTGTCTCAAGTATGGTGATGGTAGCACAGGTGTAGAACATTGTAAAAACTCATTAAAATTAGGAATTAAAATGGGTGTAAATTATACCTTGATTTTTTAAAATGTATCTGCTGTGCATCCACACTCCTTGTCCCCTCTCTTAGCACAGACAATGGAAAGCTGAGACTAAATCTTAGGATGCGCCCCCATCCGTGGATGGTTGTTCAACCAGCCAAAGCTGTGTGTATCCATACAGGGCATGGGGCTAATCCAAAGCAGTAGATAAACACCTCATCAATTATAACTCACTTTGGAATGCTCTCTGTGCCTTTACGTTCCCTGAGTACAACCTGACTGACAGGGGCAGGGGGGAGCAGGCAGCCAAGAAATGTGGTAGGGGAAGCCAGATTAAACAATTACCAGGGAGAGACAGCAAAAGAGTGAATGACCATGCAGATAATAAAGAATTGTTGACTTTGTAACGTGAGCTGTGCATTGAAGGAAAGTGTAAAGGGGTTGGTGAGTTGGAGCAGATGCTCATTAGAAATCAAACCAACCACACCGAATGGTCTTGGCATCTAGATAACAGAAGGTCTTCACCAACTCGATCTTTTCCACATCTGTAATTAAATTTGGGGTATTGCTTAAGTCAGGCACAGAGCCCTATTCATTCTGATTTCCAAATATCCATTTTAAAGTTGGCCAGGCTTACCCAGAGAATGATGTAACTAGATCAAGGATGGAGTGAAGATTTAGGACACTGGATTTTTGTCCCTGCTGTGTGACCTTCTAAAAAAATCACTTTATTTATTTGTTTACTTATTCATTTATTCAATAAAATTATTGAGTACCTGCTACAAATCAGGCCATTGGCAAGACCCTGGGGATACATGGCTCTAGGTTTTTCTTGCCTCATTTGTAAAAGCTGTTCTGGGGTCCCTGCAACATCCTACCACTGTACCGACGGAAGGCGTGGGTAGTGGTGTGGTCTGGCTCGGAGACCCACAATGCTGTGCCTCAGTGATAAAGCTGCCCAGGAGGAACAAAAAAGAGAGAACTCCCTAACTTCTCTGGTCTGTATCTTTCCAAAGGGTAATTCTAGGCCACTTAAAGCATCTTTGCCATAAAAATTTCCATGGAAATAAAATTAAGCATTTTAGTTTTGTTTGTTGAAAAAAATATTCTTAAAGCCCTCTAAGGTGGTTTTTAAATTAATTCCTTATTGCTTCAAAGCACAAACTCACATATAGTTATAAATTAAGTTAACATTTGATCTAGTGCAGGGCAATAGACCAACACTTTTGTCCAGCCGCTCTCCCTGATTTGGAGTGTTCC
The DNA here is from genome assembly GCF_949752795.1 of Hyperoodon ampullatus. Lineage (NCBI taxonomy): Eukaryota > Metazoa > Chordata > Mammalia > Artiodactyla > Ziphiidae > Hyperoodon > Hyperoodon ampullatus. The sequence continues at coordinate 32,522,830 of NC_136918.1, forward strand.
CTGTCCCACCCGCCTTCTCCCCAAGCAAAATTTAGAAATAAACAGACCCAAAATTGCTTCTCTTTTCAAAGTTCTTCTCACACTTATCTTTAAGTATACAAGATATGTTCCCTTTCAGAGCATCAAACCACCTCTCAGAAAGGTCTGAGAGAGTGGGATTCAAATTATTCTCTGTCCATTTATAATATGTGACCCAGGGAAAGTCCCCTAATCTTTCTGTGCCTCGGTTTCTTCATCTGGAAGTGGGAATAACAATATCTACTTTGAGTTATTGTGCAGTTTAAATAAGATAATGGATTTAAAAAGTACCTAGCATGGTGTCTAGCCAATTGTAGAAAACTAATAGGTGGTTACTAAAGCCTAACAGAAGTGAAGTCTGGAGATAGAAGAGAAAAAGTCCACCACAGAGTAAGAAGTAATCCACTGATTCTGGGAATGGAGGAACCAAGACCTTAAGCCTTTGTTGCATTGATAGCTACTGTGGGGCATAGGACCTTCAGATTATTAAACTCAGAAGAGCATATTACAGTTGTCCCTTGGTATTTATGGGAGATTGGTTCCAGGACCCCCACAGACACCAAAATGTGGGGATGCTTAAGTCCTTTATATAAAATGGCGTCGTATTTACATTTAACCTATGCACATCCTCCTTTATACTTTAAACCATCTCTAGATTATTTCTAATACAGTGTAAATACGATATAAATAGTTGTAAATACAATGTAAATGTGATGTAGGTTGTTGCCAGCATGTGGCAAACTCAAGTTGCTTTTTGGAATTTTTTCTGACTATTTTTGATCTGCTGTTGGTTGAATTCACGGATACAGAACCTGCCAATAAAGAGGGTGTGCTGTATAAAGAGATATTTCCTTGCAATGTGGCTGAAGTTTTTTTAAAAAGCCATTTACTTACTTTACTTAGAATATTGATTCACACCTTGTTATAGGGGTGACTCTTCCTGTTGTTTATGAGATACTACACTATGCCTCCTTTTGTGCCATGTAGGCTCTTTTTTTTTTAACTTCTTAAAATTTTTTTTTTAATAGACTTTGTCCTTGAATTTCCTGTGGATACAGAGGGCTGACTGTGTCTACCTGGAAGAAGGGTTGACATTCTGAGAGGGAAAATAAGTCATCATATGCCCTTGACCCAAGAGTGAGAAGGTTTTTCTCTTTAATCCAGTATCCAGCTATAGGAGGAATGCATATGGATCAATGATGGAGAAAAAGCCATATCCCCACTAAACTGCAATGGCTACATCAGCAGATGCCACAGTCAGATTACCTCCATACTCCCGCAGGGAAAGTTGACATCTCCTGGCCCTTTCCAAAGAAGGCACTGTTCCACCCAACAGGTCAAAATCTGTGTCACAAAGAGGGCTGAGAACCTGAAGATAGAGTCTGCCTGCTGATCCAAGAACAACAGATGACTGGTCCAGGCTGTGATTAAAGTTGGTTGGAATTCACAGCCGGCAGAACAATGACCACATTCATGAGCTGAACTTCTGCTTACTCTCCTATTCCAAATCCTTCATCTTTCCTCCACATGGACAGCCAGCTGTGCTGAGAGATTTGTGGTGTTAGCACCTGGAAGTGTTGGATGGACTTGATTCCTGTGTAATAAAATCTAACTTGAATGACTTGAAAATATAGTTAAAGGCTGCAAACCTATTTGTAATTACTAGGATCCCCCCAATAAAAGCCCACTAGATTGTAGAGCTCCATATGGGCAGCGACCACATTTGTGTTTTTTAGTGCTTTATATCCAGTATCGGGAACAGAGCTTCTTGGGTAACCAACCATCTTGGTTTGCCTGGGACTCTCTGGTTTTAGCACTAAACGTCCTGCATCTCAAAAACCCCTCAGTCACAGGCAAAATGGGATGATTGGTCACTCTAGGCTTGGCACATAGTAGGTGCTCAAAAAAATTTGCCAAACAAAGGAAATAAATAAGCAGTAGAAGTATAAAAGTTGGATTAACTGCTGTAGATAGGGGTCTACCTTCAGCAGATACTGTTTTGAGGTTGAGTTTGGTGAAACCAGCATACTATTTTGATAGTATATAGGCCCAGTCTTGGGCTTTAAGTACCATCTCATTTCTGTCCCTTCTTTGACTTTAGTTTATACATCTGGTCCATTAGTCAGCAATAGGCTGTACAGTTTCAAAACTGTAAAAATGTGGTCAAAACATGACCAGGATTTCTAAAGTCTATTTTCCATTTGGTAACTTTTCCACCCTATAAACATAGAGGCCAGATGTTTTAATATGACCCATAATATATACTTGGGAAGGGAGGAGCATGTCTCCTATCAAAGTAATTCAACAATCCTTCATTGAGTGACTGCTCTGGGCAAGGTGCTGGGTGCTGCCGGGCATTCAAAATGAGTGAAGAAGATCCTTGCCCTTAGTAGCTCTCAATCTGGGAGTGGCGTGGTATGTGTGAATAAACATTCGTAATTATTTATGACATGAAGCATGCTTGATATATGCATGCTACTTTAATGATTTTAATTGTGCCCTATGTGACCATGGGAGAGAAGGAGATTAATCTTGAGAAGTTATGGAATGCCTTCTTAAGGAGGTGGGATTTAAGGTGGGTTTTGAAGGAAGTGTAGGTCTTCAAAAACTGGCTATGAAATGGGGAGAGTGACTTTCCAGGTAGAAGGAAGGGTATTAATTGCGTTAGGCTACTCATTACCTAAACCTGCCTATAGAGCCTTAACTAAATGATAGCATGTTATTCTCACTTAATGAGAAGTCCAAGGCTGATGTAGCAGCTCCAAGTTGTCCTCAGGGTCTCAGGCTTCTTCCCTCCTTAGGCTTCCCATCCTTATCCTGTGGCTTTGCTGTGTCATGCTCCCAAGATGGCTGTTCTATCTCAAACCTCTGGTTTGTGGACCAGGCAGGAAAAAGAAGAAAGAAAGGAAGGAAGGAAAGGAGAATGGAGAAAGGAGAGAGGCATGTGGGAGGGAAAAGGAGGGCCTGTATAAGGAGGGCAAACACTTTCCCCAACTCCCTAGCAGACTTTCTCTGAGTCATGTCTCATGACAAGAAATAGGTTACATGGCCACCCCTAGCTGTAAAGGAGTTGGGGGAAGGTGAACATGTTAGCTGGACACACTGCCCTCCTGGATAACATTGCAGTTGTCTTAGTAAGGAGAATGGATTTTGGGTAGATAACCAGCAGTGTTTTTGCCTTCGAATAGGAGCCTAGAAATGGGGACAGCACAAGGATTGCTGGATAATTGAGAGGATGAAGAGTAGAACCTTGTGCCTGGAGTCATGAATGTGTGTGTGTGTGAGTGTGCGGGACAAGATAGAGTGGGATGGCTTCATGGAGTTTGGGGAGGAGTAATCTGAAGAAGATAAGACTGGAAAAATATGAGCCCAAATGCAGGAGACATGTGGCTTTCACCTGGCTCTTTAATTTCTTTGCAGAATCTCCAAAACAGCCTAGATGACTCTGTTTCACATTTCATGGGGTAGAATTCACCCTTACTCTCAGCCTTTTTCCTCCTTAGTCTCATGTTATCAAGCACCTTGGATAGAGATATAAAAAATACCACTTTCAAACATGTACTCTCATGTTAATATCAGAAGAAGATAATGGAAACATTTAAACTATTTTCTTTCCCTAATTTCCCCTGTTATCCATATTTCAGTTTTATATTATTATTATTCATGTATTGATCAATTGCTTTAGTTCCCAAATCATATTAATTTTTTTTTGTGTGTGTGTGTGGTACGCAGGCCTCTCACTGTTGTGGCCTCTCCCGCTGCGGAGCACAGGCTCCGGATGTGCAGGCCCAGCGGCCATGGCTCACGGGCCCAGCCGCTCCGCGGCATGTGGGATCTTCCCGGACCGGGGCACGAACCCGCGTCCCCTGCATTGGCAGGCAGACTCTCAACCACTGCGCCACCAGGGAAGCCCCATATTAATCTTATCACCATGAAACAACTGTGAATTTAGTAATGTACAAAATGTAATTTTAGCATTGCTTAAATACTAATCAGGAAAAATGTATATACAGAAACATAATGCTGCTCAGAAATATACATATATATTTATGTATATAAGTTTCTGATTAGTATTTAGCACATGTGGCTAAAATTATATTTCACACACACATACTTATATATATACACATATATATTTTCCATCTATAGCTATCTTTCTGAGAGTCAGATTTGTTCTTCAGCTTTGAGATTTCTCTTGTATCTTGGTGCAGTCTTGCTTTGGTCACTCTCTAAGCTACAGCTCTGAATAATTTTCCCATTGCTTGGCTCTCGCCTTGGTTTCTTTCAGGATAATGGTTTCTGAAGATAACTTTAAGCATAAACGATAGTTGATGAACCAGGGAGAGCTTACTAGCGTTAGAGGAAGTTATGACATGATTACTCTATGTCAGGAGCCAGCAAACCTTTTTTTATAAAGGCCAGATAGTAAATATTTTTGACTTTGCAGGCCACAGGTCTCTGCCACAACTACTCAGCTCTGCTGTTGTAGCACAAAAGCAGCCATAGACACTAAGTAAAAGAATGGCATGATGGACATGTATACACTACCAGATGTAAAATAGATAGCTAGTGGGAAGCAGCCACATAGCACAGGGAGATCAGCTCGGTGCTTTGTGACCACCTAGAGGGGTGGGATAGGGAGGGTGGGAGGGAGGGAGACGTAAGAGGGAAGAGATATGGGGATATATGTATATGTATAACTGATTCACTTTGTTATAAAGCAGAAACTAACACACCATTGTAAAGCAATTATACTCCAATAAAGATGTTAAAAAAAAAAAGAGAATGGCATGGCTGCATTCCAATAAAACTTTATTTACAAAACCTCTGCTATAAGTGAACAGCAGCTATAAGTGAACTCCCTTTCTCTACATCTTTTTCCACCTCTCTCGTTCCCTCTCTTGTATTTTGTTGTGTTCTTATCATCATCTTTCTTCCACCTTTGTCTTTATTCCTTTTCCATCCTGACCTTTCCGTTTCTCGCTTTCTTTTTCACATCTTGCTTCCTTTCTTGTCACTTGCTGTGAGACATATGTCCTAGGGATGCTTGGCAGGTCCTATCCTCTGAGATGGCATCAGAGAGGAGACTAAACTCTTCCTTGAGTCCATTTAGTGACACAGAGAGGCTCCTGGGCTGACTGGATTATGTGTCTCTTCACTTCTTAAGCACATGTAGCTCTTCTTGGGTAGCTTCACATACATATGCTTTGGTTTATTAGCTGTGGAATTTCTTCTGGCTTCCTTTGGACCTGAATCTCTGAACTGTCTAAGGGGGGTCTTTCTCTCAAAATATCAGTGGAAACTGAGGTATACTTGAATGCTCTTTTGTCTTTTTGAGTTACCCCCTCTCTTCAGGATAGGCAAGGCTGACAGGAACATGGGTGTGGAGTCTATGAGGGCAACTTCCTCAGGGTCTGGAGGAAATCCATATCTTTACCTGTTGCAGATTTCCTCATGCAGGCAGGCTTTTTGGCCACCACATGCTTTCCCCAAAGACAGGATGAGAGGGAACGGGCTTCAATTGCAGCAGGAAGGCTTAAGAGTAGAGGTCAGGAAGAACTTTGGTTCTCTCACAACTGTATATCAAGCAAGGTGAAGACTGGGGGATGTTTTGGCGTTCCCTTGGAAGTGTTAAAAGAACAGGACAGATTACTTCCTATGCTCACTCTAAACAGAAAATGGTGTGACTAAGGAAACAGCTTTGTGTTAGAAATTTCCTGTGTAGTATGGACGGAGGGCTGGGAATCAAGATTTGAGGCCCAAATACCTTCCACCAGCTTCCTCTATGCAGACCAACCCTCAGGATGCCGGCTGATCCCTGCAACAGGGAAGGCCACCCGCCCTTCCGGTTTCTGCAATGATGCTCATAGTTTTCCAGCTTCAGAATTTTTTATCCCTCTCTTCTTCTCTCAACTGTGTCCTTCAACTCTGCACAGCTAACTCCATTTTGAAAAACAAAATGAAATAAATATTTGGACACTTGACCATCCGGTCTAGCTACTGTCTTATATTCTTTTTTCACTGCCCGAACATCACAAACAGATGTTTCAGCTTTGCTCCTCCCATTCTGTCTTCACACACTGGTCCCGGTTCTGTCTACAATCAGGTTCCACCCTCTGCTTTGCTCCCTCACCACATACTCTCTCCTGTAATTGGGTTCCAGCCTCCTCTTTCTCTCGCAAAAATGCCTTGAAATCTACCTCTTACCCAAATCCTGTCTCCACATCCCAGTCTTTGTTGCCCCTCACTTATCTGTGGCATCTGCCATTTTTGACCCCAGTGTGGCCCCTGACACCCTCGTGTGTTTCGTCTCCAAGGCCAACATGTTCCTCTGACCTGTCTGTCTTGCTGGTCTATCTTTTTTTTCAGGCATTGGCTTTACTTCCCCCCCCCACCTTACCTGGGGAAGCCAGTTGACAAGCTGTTGTGGAAATTCAAGATTACAGAGCTGAGGGACTTCCCTGGTGGCGCAGTGGTTAAGAATCCGCCTGCCAATGCAGGGGACACAGGTTCGAGCCCTGGTCCAGGAAGATCCCACATGCCACGGAGCAATTAAGCCCGAGTGCCACAAACGCTTTCTAGAGCCTGTGAACCACAACTACTGAGCCCGCGTGCCTGGAGCCCGTGCTCCGCAACAAGACAAGCCACTGCAATGAGAAGTCCGCGCACCGCAATGAAGAGTAGCCCCTGCTCGCTGCAACTAGAGAAATCCCGAGCGCGGCAACAAAGACTAATGCAGCCAAAAATAAATAAGTTTATTTTTTTAAAAAAAGATTACAGAGCTGAAGGCTGGGCTAGGATGACATTGGAGGGAAAAGGGGGCAACGGGTGACATTTCAAAGAAAAACTTTGGCTTAATGATGGCATGGATGCTGGAAGTAGAAGAGGTGGAGAAGCCTAGCAAGTGTCCCACAGTTCTAGTCTGTGGGAACGGAATAATGAAGTCAGGGGAGACAGGAAGAGGTGCTGGTTCTAAGGCAAATTTTATTTGAGTGGAAAGCAGGACATACAAGTGGATAATACGTCTAAAGATGAAAGCTAATAGAAATGGATAGAAAAGCATTTATCTCATTTGCCCTTGCTGCTTCAGCCAGCTCCTAGCTCCTTAATCAATATTTCCAGCTCCTAACCCTCCCAGGTTCTGTGCTTACAGCTCTAACTGCTGATTGGACATTACCACCCGATGCCCATCATCACTTCAGACACTCAGGTAGGAGGAAATGTGTTACAGGGAAGCAGCATGGAAAACTGGCCTAGGAGGCATGAATTCTAGGGTCTGCTATGTGACTTTGGACAAGTCATTTTATTCTCCAGTTTTCCTAATGATGAAATGAGGGGTTAGATTAAGTAAATCACTTTCCTTCTAAATCATGTATCCTACTAAATCACTTTCCCATCTTTCTATAGATTGGTTTCTCCTCTAGATTTTTTTCTTCTGTTAGTCATGCCACCATTCTCTGTTACCTAGTGCCCAGCAGCGTCTTGAATTCCAGTTCACCACCTCTTCCTCTTTTCTGCCCAGGTCTGCTCCACTCCACATATAAGCCATCAACACATGCTACTGCTTTTCCTTCTTGGTGACTTTCACAGCTTTCCGTTTCCTTCCCACAGCCACACCATCGTTGAGGTGCTTACCGCCTTGCTCCTTGATTACTTCTATGAATTCTGAACTCTTCTTGAGACAGACTGGGACCTGGGGCCTGGGACCCTTTGCTGCACTGCTGCAGTGCTTGCACCTGGATACATGTCTCCTCGAGCAACAGATACAAAGAAACTATAAGGGAATAAAATTAACTGCCTACATGTGCCTTTGGGGCAAATTATGAACAATAAGATACAAAAAGGCCAAAACCCACCTGCCACTTCTGAGGTGCCAGGAACAGAAGCAGTGTAGTGCGCATGCTCCCTGCACACAGCACCACCAAGGGGCGGGGCAGACCACCTAAGCCACCCCTCTGAACAAACCCACCAATCCGCTCCTACCCTCACCCCATAACCAGCTCGCCTCTGCCTCAGGGAACGAGCAAGGGCACCTGTTACTTGTTCTTGCTCCCTCGTGCTGCAGCATGAGTCCCAATAAAAGCCTTGCCTGAACTCCTCTTCTGGCCAGTTTTCAATTTCTATTGATTAAGGGGTCCAAGAACCCAGGTCGGTAACACTCTGAAGGCTTCTGGGCACAATACACTTCATCATTCTTCCATCTAGTCTTCTGTATCATCCTGTCCCCTTCCTCCTTAAATCTTCAAAGAGGGGTGGAGAGAAGGGGGTGTCTGTCAAATTATTTGAGAGTTTTTTCTAAATACTTGGTCCTGAACATCTCTCCTCCTTCCTCCACCCTGAATTCTTATGCACCGTGTGGAAAAATTTCCCCAGGTCGTGATTCTCTCTCTCTCTTTCCTCATTGTAAAGAATACATATTATGAAAATTTAAATATATATATATATTTTATGGTCCATAAAAATCCCATATAATCCCCTCAAGATAACTACTATGTCCTTGTATATAGTAGTTACAGCTTTACCCTGTTCTTTTAAAAAATTGTTTTTTAAAAAAATAGCTTTATTGAGGTATAATTGACCAGTTTTGACCAGTTTTGACATAAGCATACACCCATGAAACCATCACCATGATCAAGGACATATCCATCATCTCCAGAAGTTTCCTTGTTCCTCTTCATAATCCTACCCGCTTGCTCCTGCCCTCCCAGTCTCCTGTTCTGGTCATCTCCACCCACAGATCCACTTTTCTATAAGTATAGATTACTTTGCATTTCCGATAATTTTATATAGATAGAATAATTTATTATGGACTCTTCTGGTCTGACTTTTATTCATTCAGCATAATTATTTATCCATGTATTGTTGGTATATCAATAATTCATTCATTTTATTACTGAGTATTATGAATAGCTTGCAATTTGTTTATCTCATCACTTGATGAATTTTGTGATTACATCCTGTTTTCGGCTATTATAAATATAAAGCTGCTATGAACATGTGTGTACAAGTCTTTGCATTGATGTATGCTTTTATTTCTCTTGGGTAAATACCAAGAATGGCTGGGTCATAACATAGGGGCATGTTTATGTAAGAAACTGCCAGACCCAGCAATCCCACTACTGGGCATATACCCAGAGAAAACCGTAATTAAAAAAGACACATGTACATCAATGTTCATTGCAGCACTATGTACAATAGCCCAGTCATGGACGCAACCTAAATGCCCATCGACAGACAAATGGATAAAGAAGATGTGATACATATATACAATGGAATATTACTCAGCCATTAAAAGGAATGAAATTTGGTCATTTGTAGAGATGTGGATGGACCTAGAGAGTGCCATACAGAGTGAAGTAAGTCAGAAAGAGAAAAACAAATATATTAATGCATATACGTGGAATCAAGAAAAATGGTACAGATGAACTGGTTTGCAAGGCAGAAATAGAGACACAGATGTAGAGAACAAACGTGTGGACACCAAGGGGGGAAAGTGAGGGTGGCAGGGGTGTGGTGGGATGAACTGGGAGATTGGGATTGACATATATACACTAATATGTATAAAATAGATAACAAATAAGAACCTGCTCTATAAAAAAAATAAAATAAAATTCAAAAAAACAACACCCCCCCAAAAAAACCAAACCAAAAAAACCTGCCAAACTCTTTCTAAAGTGGTCGTATCATTTAATAATCTCACCAGAAGTGTATGAGAGTTCCAGTTATTCCACATCTTCACCAACACTTGATATGAATGTCTTTTTATTTTAGATATTCATATAGATTGTAGTGTCTCATTGTGATTTTAATTTCCCTAATGACTAATGATGTTGAGCATCTTCTCAGGTGCTTATTTGCCATCCATATATCTGCTAAGGTGAGTGTCTATTCAAATCTTTTGCCCAATTTTTCAAAATTGGGTTGTTTGTTTTCTTATTTTGAGTTTGAGAATTCTTTATATATTCTGGGTATAGCCCTTCATCAGATATGTAACTCTCAAATATTTCTCCCGATGGCTTGTCTTTTCATTTTCTTAACAATGTCTTTTGAAGAGTAGAACCTCTTAATTTTGATGAAGTCAAGTTTATCATTTTTTTCCTTTTAAGGATTATGCTTTTGGTGTCATAGCTAAGAAATCTTTGCCTAGCAAAATCACAAAGATTTTCTTCAATATCTGCTAGAAATTTTATAGTTTTAGGTACACATTTAGGTCTATGATCCATTTTGTATCTAGTGTGAAATATTGATCCAAATTATCTTTTTTTTAATATGGGTATTGTGATAGAATTATGCATTTCCCCAATGATATCTACCTCCCAGTCCTCAGAACCTGTGATTATGTTAGGTTACACAGCAAATTACAAGGGAATTAAGGCTTCAGATGGAATTAAGTTTGCTAATCAGATGACCTTAAAATAGGGAGATTATCCTAGATTATTCTGAGTGGGCCCACTATAATCACAAGGGCCCTTAAAAATTGGAGAACCAGAGAGATGGCAGTGTGAGAGGCTCATAGTGGTTTTGAAGATGGAGGAAGGAGGACAAAAGCTAAAAAATACAGGTGGCTTCTGGAAGCTGGAAAAAGCAAGGAAACAGATTCTCTCCCAGAGCCTCCAGAAAGAACGCAGTCCCACTAATACCTTGATTTTAGCACAGTGAGACCCATTTTGGACTTCTGACTTCCAGAACTGTAAGATAATAAAATTTGGGTTGTTATAAGCCACTGAGTTTGTGGCAATTTGTTATAGCAGCCATAGAAAACTAATATAGATTTTCAGTTTTTCAAACACCATTCCCTGATCTTTGTTGCAAAGCAATTGACAATACATGTGTGGATCTGTTTCTGTACTCCATTCTATTCCGTTGATCTAGTTGTCTATCTTTACACCAATACCACATTGTCTTGATTACTGTAACTTTATAATTATTCTTGAAATTGGGTAATGTAAGTCCTTCAACTTTTTTCCTCTTTTTCTTAGTCGTTTTGGCTTTCTAGTTTCTTTGCATTGAATCAGTTTATCAATATCTACACAAAAACCTTCTGGAATCTTGATTGGGATTACATCAAATCTGCTGATCAATTTGGAGAAAATTGATGTCTTAAGCATTTTGAGTCTTCTGATCATGACACAGTATAACTCTCCATTTACTTAAGTCTTCTTTAATTTCTTTCATAATATATTATAGTTTATACTGCAAGGGTCTTGCATATCTTTTATCAGATTTAGCCTTCATATGTCATATTTTTCCAAGCTAATATAAATAGTGATGCTTTTAAACTTCCATTTACAATCTTCATTGCTAGTGTATAAAAATACAATTTATTTTTAAATATTGGTCTTACATCCTGAAATCTTGCTAAACACATTATTAGTCCTAGTGACATTTTGATGGATTTCATGGATTTTCTAAATAGGCAATCATGTTGTCTATGAATAAAGACAGTTTTACCTCTTCCTCTTCAAGTTGGATGCCTTTAATTTCTTTTTCTTACCTTGTTGTACTGGCTAGAATATCCAGTACAATGTTGAATACAAGTGAGAGTGGATATTTTTGCTTTGTTCTGATCTTAGGAGGAAGCATTTAGTTTTTTGCCATTCAGTATAATGTTACTGTAGGTTTTTTGTAGGTGCCATTTATTAAGTTGAGGAAGTTCTTTCAATTCCTAGTTTGCTGAGAGTTTTGATCAGAAATAGATATTGTATGTTGTCAAGTGCTTTTCCTGTATCTATTGAAATGATCATATGGTTTTTCTTTTTAAATATGGTATATGAATTTTCTAGGGCTACCATAACAAAGTACCACAGATTGGGTGGGTTAAAAGAACAGAAATTTATTCTGTTCCAGTTCTGGAGACCAGAAGTCTGAAATCAAGGTGTCAGCAGGGCTATGATCCCTCTGAGGCTCTGGGTGGAATTCTTCCTTGCCTCTTCCTAGCTTCTGGTGGTGGCCATCAATTCTTGGTGTTCCTTGGCTTGCAGCTGCATCATTCCAATCTCTGCCTCTATTGTAACATGGTGTTTTCTCTGTGTCTCTGTCTTCACATGGAGTTTTTCTCTTCTTATAAGGACACCAGTCATGTTGGATTAGTGCTCACCTTAATGACCTCATCCAAAGTTGATTACACCTACAAAGATTTATTTCAAAATAAAGTCACATTCACAGGTACCTCAGATTAGGACTTCAACATATCTTTTTGGGGGACACAACTCAATCCATAACATATGGTAAATTACATTGATAGATTTTCAAATGTTAAATCCATCTTGCCTCCTTGATATAAACCCACCCACTTGGTCATGTTGTATTATCCTTTTTACATATTATTGGATTTGATTTGCTAAAATTTTATTAAGAATTTTGCATCTATGTTCATGAAGGATAGCGGTCTGTAGTTTTGTTTTGTTTTTTTCTCTTACATGGTCTTTGTTTAGTTTTGGCATCATTAATGCTGGCCTCATAGAAATAGTTGGGAAATATTCTCTCTTCTTCACTTTTTCAGGAAGAGTGTGTATGGAATTGGTATTGTTTCTTCCTTAAATGTTTCATAGAGTTCACCACTGAAGCCATATGGGTCTTGAGTTTTCTTTGTGGGAAGCTTTTAAGCTACAAATTTAATTTCTTTAATTGATACATAATTATTTAAGTTATCTATTTCTTCTTGAGTGAGCTTTAGTAGTTTGTGTCTTCCAAAGAATTTGTCCTTTTTAAGTTGTCAAATTTGTTGGCATAAAATTGTTCATTAATATTTCCCTATTATTCTTTTTACCTATCTATAATCTATAGTGATGTCACTTCTCTTATTTCTGCTAATAATACTAATTTGAGTCTTCTCTCTGTTTTCTTATTGCAGTCTGGCTAGAGGTTTGTCAATTTTATCTATCTTCTCAAAGAATTCACTTTTAGTTTCACTGATTTTTCTCCTTTGTTTTTCTGTTATATATTTCATTTCTTTATGCTCGAATCTTTTAAACTTTCTATTCTTCTGCTTTGGATTTCATTTGCTCTTAAGGTAGAACAGGAGATCACTGATTTGAGACTTTAACAAATTTCCCTCTTTGTACTGTTTTAGCTCTATTTTATAGATTTTTATATGATGTTTTTTCATCTTTATTTGGTTAAAAATTCTTTCTGATATCTCCATTGAGTTCTTAGTTGATCATGGGTTATTTTTTTAGTTTTCAAATATTTGGGGGATTTTTTCAAATATTTGTTATTAATTTCTAGCTTAATTCATTGTGCTCAGAGAACATTGTATGATTTTTTTAAAAAATCCAACTGACGTATAATTTTCGTATCACTTTGCATGATGTTAATCCTCTTAATATATCAACACCTGTTTTATGGCTTAGCATATAGTTTATCTTATGCAGCTGATAGCCGTGCACTTGAAAACAATATATATTTGTTGTTATTGAGTGGTGTATTCTGTATATGTCAGTTAAGTTGGTTGATAGCATTGTTCAAGTCTCCCATATCCTTACTGGTGATCTGTTTCCTTATAAATTATTGAGTGAGACAGATGTTAAAATCTCTGACTATACTTTTGAATTTGTCTATTTCTCCTTGTTTTGTCCTATCAGTTTTGCTTCATATATTTTGAAACTCTCCCAGATGCAAAAAATTTTAGGATTGTTATGTGCAGTTGATGAATTGAAATGTCCCTCTTTATCTCTAGTAACAGTTTTTGCTCTGAAATCTTTGTCTGATATTAATATAGCTATGAACATTTAAAATCTTAATAGAAATTGCTTAATAGACACATCTAAAATCTTAATAGAAATTTCCTCTCAAAAATATCTGTGTCATTACATAAGGTTTTCCCCCATTCTGGTCCACATCTTTTGAAAATTTAATATGAACCTTCCTCTAAACATGTTATGTTTCTTCTGAATTTGGGATAAGCTAATGCTCTTGCCAGGCCTCCGGTTCTCTATCTGCACAATGGTGCCAGTTAATAGCAGCTCTGCCATCATGTGCATGTGTGGGAATGCAGGCCAGGGTTTCGGCTCAGGGTAAAGGGGAAGGCAAAATTTAGAAAAGACAAATGAGAAGTACTTTCATTTTCAGGGAAGGTGGTAAGAAAGGGAGCATCTGGCTACTTTAAGGCAGTTCAGGCTATTAGGACCAGATGAATTAGATCTCATGGCAATGAACTTGTGATGTCAGAGTCTCTATTAATTTTTAAGAAACAGGGTCTGATACATGTAGCCAAGATTGGAGACAGGCAACTGTACTTATTTTTTTCAGTGGGTGAAAAAAAAATTGTGACATTCAGTAAAGAAAGTAGGAGTACAGGGAACCAGAAAGCGTTCACTAAAAACATATTTAATTAATCCTGTTTGCTGTTAGAGTTAGCTGGTTAATAGATCTGGAAAGGTTCCAGGTGCTTTGACCTGGAGAGAGATGGAACCAAGTAGGTGGTCAGCGAAGATAGATCCAGGAGATTCTGGCTGGTGGGTAGCAGGCCATCAATTTTACACTAGGACCTGGTTTTCCTGTGAGGTGTGTTTTAACACACTAGGTCAGGCCACAGCCTCTCCATCTGGCTGGATGAGGCAGCAGCAACAGCCCCCAACACACCACATTAAGTACTCAGGTTTAAAGAGCCTCTGTTTTGTAAGCTTCGCAGTCACTAGGACTATAAACAGAATACTGGCTAATTATTGTTTAATTGTTGCTTAAAAAACCAATTGGCACAATGCAATCACTGCATTAATTACCCCATACAGCATCTGCTTTCTTTTTTGAGGTCTTCCCCATTCCTCCCCAGCCCCACTCCCCACTTTAATTGAAATTCAGCTTGCTGTAACACCTCCTTTCTCCTGGCCAACTGGATCTCTCCATTCACAAGAGGGAGAAGAACAAAACAGAGAAGGCCCGGGGGATTAGGGAGTTTTGACAGCTGTCCAAGAGGAGCGCTGAGATAGGGGCCAAGTACCGAGGCAGGACAGAGACAAATGAGAGACAAGAGAGTCACAGAGGGAAAGATAGGGACACATCGCAATAGGAATGAACTGGACAAAGAGTCACAGCGACAGGCAGAGATGTTTAAAGGGGCGCTGAAAAGGGGAAAAAGGAAGAGAAAAGCTAAAAAAGAAAGGAACTAAGGAGAGTTGGTGAGGAAAATGCGAAAGGCTCAGGAGGTGAAGGAGACTGGAGAGAGCCTGTCGGGAAGGAGCGGGGAAAAGTCCAGCCTCTAGGGACGGATCGGCCCAGCTTGGGGGACACGCAGCTTGGGGGGGGCGGGCCCTCTCACACCTGGGAACGGGGTGGGGTGGAGGAGGCGGCCTCCGGGCCCGGAGCCCAGGCCGCGCGAGAGGCGAGGGTGAGCGCGCAGGGCTGGGGCGCCAGAGCCCCCACGGCGAGCCCGGCGTGCGCCCGCTGGCCCGGGACTCGCCCGGCGGCCCCGCCCCCTCCCCGGCAGCCTCCTTCGCCGGCGCTTTTCCTGCGGGGCTCAGGAAGCCGGCCTAGCACAGCAGCGAACAATAGCTCGGGGCCCGGGCTTGGCTCCCGGAGAGGCCGGCGCGGGGAGGCGGGGGAGGGAGGCGTCCGCGCCGCCGGGGGGCCGCGGCGAGCCCCCGGCCCGGGCCGGAGCTTTAGTTGAGCTCGGCGTTGCCCGGGTCATTGTTGGCTGGGACGGAGGAGCGGGAGCCGGGGGAGGAGTTGTGAGGCGGCTGCCGCGGCGGCGGCGGCGGAGGGAGCCAGAGGGGGAGCCAGAGAGCGAGCGAGGGAGGGAGGCTGAGAGCGAGCGGGCGGTCGAGCGAGGGAGGGAGGAGGTAGAGAGACAGGGAGGGTGGGAGGGAGGAGGAAAAATAAAGAGGAGAGACTAGCAGGGCTGAACAATAGAGACAGGCAGACGGGCGAGGAGGAGAGCCAGCTGCCGCTGCTGAGGGAGAGCGGGCGCCCAGGCATTTTGTACCCCGGCCCCGGCCAGACAGCAGGCGGCCAGCGCCCCCGGGGAAGGGGGACCATGGGGGAGCCGGCAGCAGGCGCCCCCAGCCCGCCGCGCGCCTCTGCCTGAGGGAGCCTCGGCGTCCTCTGTCCTAGCCCTGCCGCCCCGGTCGGCCGCCCGCCCTTGAAGCCCGGTGTCCTCCGGGTCTGCGGCCGCGGCCGCTGCGCCCCGCGCCCTCCGCCCACAGGGCGCCGAGCAGCCCTCGGCCCCGGGCTTCGCCGGCCCCCGGCTGCCCGCGGACGCCCTCCCCCAGTCATGAACCCCCCGGAGGGGGCAGCGGAGGAAGGAGGAGCCGCTGACTCGGACGTGGACGCCTTTTTCCGGACAGGTAAGCTGGGCAGGGCGCGGGGGGTTGGGGAGGGAGGCTGCTACTCTGGATGCGGCGTCTTGGACAAGTTTGGGGAAGGAGGGCTGTTACTGGGGTGTGTGTATTGGGGGGCAGTCCCCCTCGTCGCCGGGGCTGGAGTGGCCGAGATTCTTGTTGTTATGGCAATGCGGGTTGCATTTTGGGGAGGGGTGGGGGCTGGGAGCTCTGCGCCCCTCGGCGTTCACCCCACTTGCGGGAGTCTGTGTTGGGGAGGCGAGAGGCGGTCCCCTCGGGCCGCCTTCTCCCGGAGCGCGGGGATGGGGCGATGTTGGATCACTTTGCAGTGCGCCGCTCCGGCTACCGGCGTCCCCCGCCCCTCCCTCGGCTCCCCCTTCCCCCCAGCGCCTGTCAGCCCGGCTCCCGCCGCCCTGGGCCGGCACCCCTTCTCCGGCCGGCGGCCCCCGGCCCCGATGTGCAAAGAGGGACAGTGGGGACCGGGAGTCGCGCAGGCTGCAGACTGACAGTCGGGAGCGGGGCGGACCGAGGACTGTAGTGCCTGGTGCGTGTGGGGAGCCAGAGTCTCAGACTTGAGAGGCAGACCCGGCAGGGAGGACGGTGGGCGCCTGGGACCTCCTTCTTGTCCTCCTCTTCTCCAGTTCTGGAAAAGGATGAGCTTTTCACAAGAATCACTCATTCCTGGAAGTGTGAGTTAGCGTCCCCCTCATACACACCCACTGAATCTTTGCTTGCCTGTGGTATGTAGAGCACCACCCCCACCCCCCAGATCTGCCTTAACGGCTGTTTTCGGCCCCTGCCACCTCCCAGCCCCCAGGTCTATAGCTCGTCATGTTCCTTGGCTACACAGCCCCTTTCCCAGAGCAGAACCGACCACCCTCATCTACCACCACCTGTGGCCCTGTTTCTCTGATGACCAGGGTTTCTCCATCTCCTCTTTACCTGTGGCTTCCACCAACCCGGTAGGTAGAGCTCCCCATCTTCCATGTCTGGAACCATGTGGTCTGGAATCTTTTCCCCAAAGAGTCCAGTAAGTTATGGGGACCCTGGTCATCTCCCCTCGTTCTGTAAATTGGATTGGAGGACGTGAACTGATGGGGTCAAAGAGCAGGTTGGCTTTGGAGATTCCCTGTGCACCCATCTGTTTCCTAACCTCATAGCCTTGCCCTGGAGGTCATTTGAGGGAAGGGTTGGGGTGCTTTGTTGAGGAGACTTGTGGCTTTAGAAGTCAAGACTTGGTCAGCCCGTATGTTCATTTTCTAGTTGGTCTGAAGAGGAAAGAGCTGGAGGATAGGAGCTGATGCCAGGACCTGGAGAAAGCAGAGGGAGCCTCTGTTATCCTATCCTGCTTCTCAGGGCTCAGCCTTGCCTCCCTCCTTCCTTTTCCCCAGATGTATATTCTAATATACACCTTCCCCATCCCCCCCTTTCTCTCTCTCTCTCTCTCTCTCTCTCTCTCTCTCTCTCTCTCACTCTCTCTCACTCTCTCACTCTCTCACTCTCTCACTTACACACACACACACACACACACACACACACACACGCCCACCCACCCAGGAACCAAAGCATGAATTCTAAAGAGCTGCCTGACCTGATAACCTTAGTTTATTATCTAGGGGAGAGGTCCTGGGGGCTAAGTGTTACCTGGAAACATTCACCAGGACGTCTTCATTGACACCCCTACCATCCACCCTTTGCCTCCCATCTGGCACAAAACTCTGCCTTTTCTTAGCTCTGGGGAAAACTCTTGAAGTGTGAGCTTTCCCACCTTCCCTTTCTGGACCCACTTTTATCTTTTGGCATCCACTCCTCCTTCCCCTTTTCTACCATCCAAACACTAGATCCTGTCTATTCTCTGTCCCAGGCCCTTGGAGCAGATTTCAGTTTCTGGAGGCTTGCTAATTTCTGACAAATGAATTCACACAGTGTTAATGGTGTTAATGGCCTATAATGGTCCAATGTGTTACTTTTCCCAGGGCCTTTCAAAACACAACATGGGGCTTACATTGTCTAGCCCTGGCTCAAATCACAGAGTAAATAGCAGACTGGGTCCGTCTCCTATGGAATCCTGTTGGGGATATTCTTCCTCCTCAGGCAGCCTTGTTGAGGGGGGCCTAGGTCTGATGTGCACTTTGAATCAGAGAAGGGTGAAATCTTCAACGCATAAGGCTGCAAATGACTGACGACCTGTAACAAGCTGTAAGAGGGGGTGCAGACTGTTTGTGGTAGGGTCTAGGACCACCACCCACCCTGAGTGGTCCTCTGTGCTCTGCTTCTTGATCTTACCCCCTTCCAGTCTCTAGCCTGGGCTTTTGCTGGGGATTCTTAAACCTGGAAAAGGCCATATTTCTTAACCGTCTCCCTTCTGAGTCCCCATGTTTATGGAACATAACACTACACCTGGTAGGCTGGACAGATTATAAATTTATTTAGTTGAACAATTGAAAAAGCTTCAAACACATTTTCAAAGTCCCTAGTGCCAGGGTTACCCCTTACTTTCTGGTGGAAAATTTTGCATACACAAAGACCAGACTGGCAATTGCTTTGTCAAAACCCTGGCATACTGTGCCTCTAATTAGGCATGTTTCGAATTATTCTGTCATTTTGGTTCTTTACTTGTCCTCTTCTGATTATTTTGGTATTTCAGTTCTTTTGACATTCCCCAAATCCTGCATCCATACATGTACACGGACAGAAAGAAACACCCATGCACACCCCCTGTCCCCACCATTATTCTTATAGATTGGTGTATTCTGTGTTGTCTTTCTGGGAATTCTCTGATCCACACCTGGGAAAGTGTGTCACAGTAATTTTATTGATCATGGTTATGAGGCAGAGGAGGGGAAATATGGGAACTCAGAACTGGGAATAGAAATCAGTTGGAATAGAAAACCAACAAGGGCTTTTCAGCTTCCACTAGGACCCTTCTGCTGTCCAGGGTGCTATGGGATACAAAAGAAATATTCAGCTTGGTTTCTACCCTCCAAGAGCTTTTAAAAGAAGATTGACAATTACTGCTCAATTAGAGATTAATTACTTGCTGAACATTATGGTGCTCTAAGATAAAAAGTTGGCAGAACTACAGAGGAGTGGAACTGAGGGTAGCCTTTGAAGGGGAGATGGAGGGTGGGAAGAGAATCATGGGCAAAAGCTTAGGGAGGTTGAGGCATTGACATTGAGGATACTGGGAAGACTGGGTAGAAGGTGTAGGGTAGGGAGGAATGGGAAACAGGGTTGGGTAAGTAGGGCAAGGCCAGATAGGGAGACTCTTGGGAGCCCAAGAGAGGAGATTGGATCTGATTCAGGACTGATAGGGAGTCACTTTAGGTTCCTGAGCAAGGGCATGTCCTGAAGAAAGTGGTATTTGGAAAGGTTAATCTGGGGGTCATATGATAGATGAAGTGGAGAGAGAGAGAAAGGATCCAAATGCAAAAGTGATCTGGAACTGAGGGAGAGGGGCTTGGTCTGGGTTGGTGGCAGAAAGGACGGGGACTCAGGGACCACTCTGAGAGACATTGTCCAAGGCAGAAATGTGGGTATTTGTTGACAAACTAGTTGTAGGGGGGAAAGAAAATTAAGCCCTCGAGAATAATGGGAGTAGCTGGGTTAAAAGCATAGAGGACCAACCGTGTCCTGACTGAAGCACTCTGGTTGAGGACAGGAGCTGGTTTTGCAGGGCAGATAATGCTGTTAGCTTTGAATGTGGAAAATTAGAGGTGATTGAGGAGCATCCAGGTGGAGTTGGTTTGTGGGAGATATGGGATTCCAGACAGGAGCACAGGTGGGAGGTTAGGGCTGGCATTGTGGCCTTGGAAGCCTCCTGAATCAAGGCTCACTGCAGCTGAAGCTGTGAATGCATCAGCCCTCAGAGGGAGGGGGTGGAGGGAAGAGGAGAGGGCTAAAGTTAGAATTTGGAGGAGAAACCCTTGTTTAGGAGGTGGCAGCAAAGGAGACTTGATCCTGGAGACCCCAGGGAGTCAACGTGGGTTCTGATGTGATGACAGGCTGCAGACAGGTTGAATAAGAGGAGTGCTGGGTAAGTGTCACTGGATGTGATAAAACGAAAGCCACTATGAGCTCTTGGGAGCACAGTATTAGAAGAGGCATTCAGAGTAGGGATTTGGCGTGGTGGGTAGGAATCAATTACTTGCAGAGTTTACCAGTGAAAGGAAAAAGAGTTTGGGTGCTAGTCAGATGGCATGTTAGTACCAAGAAAAGGGGTTTTCATTTTTTGGTCAGAGAGTCAGAACAGGTTTGGATGTGGAAGGGAGAGAGATTGTGGGCAGGAAGAACTGAAGATGCTTGGTTGATTTTTGAGTTAGATACCTGAAGAGGTGAGACAAGTGGAGGTTCCCTAGTGAAAGTAAAATCTTGACTTTGGTGAGCAGAGGAGAAACCTCCTTCTATAAGACTCAAAGGAAGAAAATTCAGAGGATAAATTTAATGAGATTGATGTGGAAATATCTTTTTTCTGTTGAGCTTCGGTATTGTGAGTCCAGACATTTTTAACTGGACTGTTTGCTGTTACTTGGACCTTGGTCAGCCTCAAACTCAACTCTGTCTTTCCAAGTCCCTAAACTAGCTTCTCCTCTTGTCTTCCTTAATCCTATAAGTGACACCTTCCCTTTCCTAGTCATGGTATTTAGCACCTTGCTATTGTCTCTGAGGAATCTCAGTCTTCTAACAAACTCTATTATCTTTCATAGTGAGCCCATGCTGTTCATCCTCAGGGCCTCTGCCCTAGGCCAGGAGACCCATTATGGTGCTCATGGACTCACTAGCCTTTATTCTTGGCCCTTGGACTCTGCTCTCTCACCCCCACTCCAATTGGCATCTGCAGGCAGATTGCACTTCCTAAAGGAGATTGAACTACTTTCGTCACACCTGGTTTATGAACCTACAGTGACTTTCTAGTGCCTTCAGGGTCAAGTCTGTCCTTCACACCTCAGAGCCAGCCTGCTCTTCTCACCGTCCAAGGGCACTTTGACTCATGTTCCCTTTGAATCATCCACCCCTTCGCCCTTACTCTACAAATGCAACGTATTCTTCAAGACTTTAACACCACATTCTTCTGGAAGCTTTCATAGCTCACAAGACCAACTCTCTCCTCTGAATTCCTTAAACACTCACTTGTCTATACTCATTGTCTCACTTCATCAGAGGTATTGTATTGTTTTTATCCTTTTCATACAATGAAATGATTTGTTCTTTAAAAGATCTTTTAAAAAGCTTGTGATTCACCAAAACCAAACCAAAACAAGCTGTCTCCCCCCTGTATAGATAAAGCAAACACAGCAAAATATAAGCAGTTGCTGAATTTAGGTGGTGATATATTGGTATTCAGTGTACAACTCTTTAGATTTTTCTCTCATAAAAACCCCATCCCACCTAGACAGAGAACTGGTCATTGTCAGGTCCAGATCTGACTTGGAATAACAACCTATGTTGGTGTGCAGTTTTTTGAGTAAATATCACCCTGTCTGGGCATTGCCAGGCACCCTAAAAGGGGTAGAGTCTTTTACCTCCTGAGCTCTCTTTTGCAGCAAAGGAAAACATCTCTTTTTGATGTTGCGTTTGATGCTTCAGAATGTAAACATGACACAATTCAATATTTACCATTCCTTCTTGATTCTCCTCCACTTAAACCCATCATGTTTTGGGCTTTTGGCCACGCCATTTCCCAAGAACTTTTGATGGAGTATTGAGAGGACTTTGTTGTTCTGAAGAGGGAAGGCTATTACTGCATTAATATATTTAGGAACATGTCAACAACATTTAGGTGCACCTCCATAATATTTGGGGGGCTTTGCTTTATCCTTGGGCCACTAATCATCAAGAACTCAATTATTGGCACATTCTGTCCAATTGTATTTGATAATCCCTTGGGGATGGAAGAGGCGTTGGAATAAACTGAAGCTACAGAAAGAAATTAGGTGAGAAGTGACAAAAAATATTCCTGACTGTCGGTGTCAATAAAACACTAGAACAGGTGAACTAGAGGTCCTTTTTAGACGTTGGAGAATGAACACTTTTACTTTTCCAAGTTCTTTCCGGTTCTGGAACTTGGTAGTTTACTTCTGGCGATGGGCAGCATGGTATAGTCTAGTGGTTCTCAACGGGAGGCAGTTTTGTCCTCCAAGAAACATTTGGCAATGTCTGGAGACATTTTTGGGGGTTGTCAACTCAGGGAGGGGGTTGTACTGGCATCTAGTGGGTAGAGGTCTAGGGTGTTGCTAAACATCTTATAATGCACAGGACAAGAATTCTTCAGCCTCCAAATGTCAGTGGTGCTGAGGCTGAGAAACCCTGGTTATAGCCAGAAGACCATGGGCTTTGGATCAGATAGGCTCAGCACTAACCAGGGGCAGAATCTTGGGTAAATTATATAACGTATGTCATCCTCAGTCTTCTGCAAAATGGGAGCAAGGATGCTTGTTTCACAGGTTGAGAGGATTAAATAGGAAAAACATGTGTAAAAAGCATCTAGTGGTTTCTGACCCACATTAGGAGCACAAGAAATACTAGCTGTTCCTGTTGTTTTTATTATTAAGTGAATGTGATGGCACAGAGGCTGAGGGAATCTCCAGAAGGGGTACTGTGCAGGGTTTTTGACACGGGGTGGCAGGGGTGCTGGAGAGGCGTCACGATGGTGTGCAGGAGCCTGGGTGGAATCAGAAGGCTAGGGTCTGGGCCTCAGCTCTTTTTCATTCATTAATTTAATCATTTGTTTGACAAATATTTATCGAGTTCCTAGTGCAGCCATGTATACTGTGCTCTGGGAGTGTATAAAATCATTGCAAGAAAGAATATAGATCAGGAAGGGAAATGAATATAATTACAATACCCACCTCAGGGAGCACTTGAATTTAAGGGGTGGGAAAGGGAGAAAAAGCCTGTGAAAGAGGCCAAAAATGTCAGGCAAGAGAGCAGGAGGTGAACCCTCCCCTTTGCTCTCTACTTATCTGCATGACTTGGGCAAGTGAGTAACATCTGTGTAAGATGAGGTTAGTGCGCCCCAGCACCCAGTTTCCTTATAGGGCTGTTGAGAGACTCAAATAAGATACCGTGTGTGAAAGGTCTTTATAAGTTGTACAATTCTATCCAAATATGTGTAGATAGTTCCTTCCAAATCAAACATTCTATTACTCTAAGTACCACCTCTGACAAGTATTATCTTATTTAATCTGACCTTCATGGGACATTTTTCAGTCCTTCTCAATTTGGTTTCCCAAGGGGACCGGATGGGGCATCCTCCTTACAACAAATCAGGGCACTCCTGTTCTCTCCTCCTCCATAAAAGTATATAAATGCCAGTTCCCCAGACCCTGGCCCACATGGCCCCATGCCATCTGGAGGAGCCCAGCGAGAATGGGGTTCCTGCTTCCACTGAGCCTCAGGTGGGTGCAATGAATCAGGCCCTTCCCGCTCCTTCTCTGTCTTCGTGCAGTTCAGACTCCTCCTGCCACGCCTTTGAGTGTGAATGACTGGCAGCAAAATAACTAGGAAATGATTGGCAGCCACAGGACTGTTGGATCAATAGAGCGGCTTGAAATCGTGTCTGCTGAGGAGTGAGGGAACAGAAGGAATTAGCTGGGAGAACAGAGGAATTAATACAGGGGAGTAAAGAAGAAACTGTTGGAGAATTAGCTTCGTCTCTTCCCCTTCTGTCCCATGGCATTATTAGAAGGGAGCTGATTATTAGCTAGAAAACACAGATATGAGGGATAAACAAGGAGAGTGAAAAGTGGCAAATGAACTGTGTTCTCAAGGAAGTAGCTGCTTCTCGAGCTGAGACCTGAAGGATGGGTAGGATTTGGATGGGGAAGACGGAAGGTATCGGAACAGTGTTAGAAAAAGGCACGACCATCCATGGCATATTTGGGGGCAGTAAGTGGTCCAGTTTGTGTGACTTAGAGGATTCAGGTGGAGGATCAATGGGAGATAAAAATCAGAAGGGGGAAGGGACCAAGTTGATTGACTGCTTCATTTATTAAACCTTTATTGGACTCCTAGATAATCAAGGGCTTTGAATGGCAGGCCAAGGAGTTTGGTCTTTCTGCAGTTAGCTTTCAGGAGCCACTAAAAGTTTCTGAATGGGGTGGTGACATGATGAGGAAGATAAATCTGGCAGCCCTACAGAGGGTCAGTTGGAATGGGGGAGGAACTGCTAGCCAGGGTTGGATTGGGAGACCACTGGGATAGGTTAGGAGGGCCTGAACTTGAGATGGCACAGTGGAAATGGGGAGGAGGGGATGGATACGAGGGAGGTCGTGGATGTAGCGTCTATAGGACTTGGTAACTTGGATGTAGAGGTGTTAAGGAAGAGTCAGGACTCAAAGATTACTCCAACCCTAAATGAAAATTAGGAGTTAAGGAAGAAGAGGAGCAGCTGTGGGGAGGCAGGAGGAGAGGCAGGATTTGGGAGTTTACTTTGGGACGTGTTGCTTTTCAGGTGTCAGTGAAATAGCTTAGGGAGGTGTTGATTCAGTAGGCAGATAGCGGAGGGAGTCTGGAGCTTTGGAGGGAGGCCAGAGACTGAAATATAGATTTGGGAGATATCCGTAAGAAGTTGTGGCTGGAGCTATCAGAATAGATGAGATAATAAATGAAAAGCATATAGAGACTTAAGGGCAGAGGGCCAGGGACAGAGCTGTAGACTCAAGTGAAGGGCTGGAGGAGAACCAGGAGAGAGCAGGGCTTGGAAACAGTCCGGTCATCAATAGGGTCTAATGCTGCAGAGGGGTTGAGGGAGAGGGAGACTGAGCAAACCCTGTGGGTTCTGGAAACTGGGAGATCACTGGTAACCTTTGAAATAACAGTTTCACTTGTGTATGGGAGGTGGAATTCAAATTTCAAGGGAAATGGGGAGTGAGTAGGTGGGGAGGAAGTGGTGGGAGTGCATATAGATGATTCTTTGGAAAGGTTTGGCTGTGAAGGGAAGGTTAAAAATAATAAGGTAGCTGGAGATGGGTAGCAGAGTTGAGGGGAGGATTTTTTTAGGTAGGGAAGATCTGTGAATACCTACGGGTGGGGAGGAGGGAGAAGGCAGGCTTGGGGAAGGGAATGAATATTTAGAAAAGAGGAGCAGTTGAAGGAAGTAGATCCTGGATGAGCCTGTAAGGGTGGATCTCAAGGTAGCTGGGGGGTGAGCCTTGGCCAGAGGAGGAGACTGGGGGAAGGCGGACTTCAGTAAAGTAGTAGGCTGGCCAGCAGCTCTGCTGAGGGCACAATGTGCTTGGTCAACAGCCCCAGCACAGAGAGCATCAGCTGGCTTGGAGACTCAGGGGCTTGTGGTCCTGTGCTTGGGGCGGATAGTTCAAGCTGAAGGCAGCTGTGAAATGGGTGAGCTGGGTTGGTGTGGCTCTAGAAGGCCCCTTGGACAGAGAAGCTAGAAAGCAAGGCTGGGAGGTCCCAAAATAGCAATCCTTTTAGAAGTGCTAGTGGCTTCCTTTTGCAGGCTGAGGTGGGATTTGCTTCAGGCTGTAGAGGGGTCTGCAGAATCACTTCCTACAGAGTGTGAGTCAGAAAGGCAAGTTGGGGGTGGGGTGGAGGGTGAGTGAGGACAGGACAGAAGGAGGAGAACTCAGACAAGAAGGTGTAGGGGCAGCCTCCTGAGGAGGGGTCATGCCTGGCCATCGGGTACTGTCTCTGTGAGGGATGGACATACCTCTAGAGGTTCTAGAAGAAAGAGGAAGCAGACCAGGGGTCATGGTGGAGCCTTTTTCCCATTTTTCTCCATGAAGAGGAACCCTTCACACCAGAGGAAAGATGTCAATGAGCACACCCATTCCTTTGGCCCCAAAGTACTCCCTTCAGCTCTCATTTTAGGGGCAAACCCAAGAACTGTCATCAAGTGAGGCATCTTATATGGCCCTCTAGGGGATGGAAGTAGGAATCCAGGGGTTTCTGTTACCAAAAGGTGGGCTGTGGGGGACTGGGTTTATATTTCCGAGAGCAGGAGGAGGTGGGAGTTTCCTAAGGTTTGGCTCAGTTTCAGAATCACAGAGTCTTAGAACTTGAACTTACTAGCTGTGTGACCTTGTGCAAGGTACAGACTCTCTGAGCTTCAGTTTCCTCATGAGTAAAATGGGTAAAAAAAAAATCTTACTATCAGGATCACTTGATTTGGTAGTTATAGATTGTGATAGTTATATTCATATTGTAAATAGTAATAGAAATGGGATTATATTACTAGTAATAGAATATGACTATATATAATATTACTAGTAAAACTATATTGTATATATTATATATATAATCATATTACTAGTTAGATTTTCCAAATCATGAAAATTATGCTTCAGTAGCTTGCTTCCTCCTCTCCACTCCCCTCCCCTGCGATACCCTCCCCATCTTTCCTCCCTCCCTTCCTCCTTCCCTTGCTTCCTTCCTTCTTTCCTCCCTTCCTCCCTTCCTTGTGCATAGTTAGGTAGGGATGTGATTTTTAAGCTTGCACTTACAGTTATTCCAGGGTATGGCAGACAGGGTCTGGGAATGTGCCTACACCCCTTGCCTTTTACACTCTTACCCTGCAGCCTGGGGACAATGGGCATCTATGGGGAATGGGGGTGGGGAAACACAGTGTTCAGTTGGCAGCTGGACAGTGGGCCTAGAGGGAGACCCAGGAGACTGGCAGATGGCTAATTGGATGTGACAAAAGGGGACTGGGGGAGGGGTCTGGGGCTCCTGGGGGTTTCCTGTCTCTGACTTCTTATTCTCCTGGAAAGGAGATTGTGGGGAGAGGGAGGAGTATCTCTAGGAGCAGTTAGGGGAAAAGATTGGCAGGACTCCATGTTGGGTCTGTGGCCATGGAAGGACAGAGTGCCATTGGGAGTGATGTCACAGCTTTAATTTGTAGGGTGGGTGCAAGATGTTGTCTCTTCTCTGTATCCCAGTCCGCTGGCACATAACAGCCTCAAATACTTGGATATAAAGAGAATGCTTAACCAACTATTGGAACGGTATAATTTTTTAGTCATTCTTCATGGTCCTAGCCATTGAGTTTTGACAGCTAAATATCATGATTACTTTTGATGAGAACTGGACAAAGACTGATCAATTTCAGCGAACACTAGATTTAAGTGAGTGGATCTCTTCATTCATGCTTGCATTCATTCATTCAAGTATCAAACACCAGCTGTGAACCTAATAAGTGCCAGGCACTGGGGCTACACCAGCAAGTTAGAAATCATCTTTCCCACATGGAGAGTAACAGTCTGGTGGGGTTGCCTGACACACAAACAAAGGATTGCATGCTGTACATTGAGAACATAATGAAAGATCAACAACCTCACCTGCATGCGTGTGGCGAGGATTCACTGAAGAGGGGATGCTTATGCTGAAATAGATGAGGAGGTGATGAGAACGAAAATAGACCACTGTTGAAGAGGTTTGGTAGTAAAAGTAAGGAGACTAATACGATGGTAATTGAAGGGGTATTTTGGGAGTACTGGCACTCTTTTGTTTCTTGATGATAGGTGAGATCTGTTTGTGCACTTTCAGTGAGTTGTAGACTTATGTGCAATTTTATGCATACAAATTATACTTCAATAAAAATTTTTAAAGGTTATTAGGTCCAGTGAAGTTTTGTTTTGTTTTGTTTTTTAAAGAGAGAGAAAAATCTTTGAGTGTTTGAAAAAATCATGGGAGGAGGTAGTGGTAGACACTGAAGGTGATAGAAGGTGGTATGTGTGGGGGTGGGGTACCAGAATGGGCACCAGCTTCTTCAAAAGTCAGCAAAGGATGAGAATTCCCAGGCAAAGAGGTTATCTCTGGGATGGAGGGGTACTTCTTCATCTGTGGCTATGGGAAAAGACCAGGTGGTTTTCAGGTCACGTGTACAGGTCAGATGGTAGAGCCCTTATTAAGCTCATTAAGAAAACTGACCTCAGTCTTCTCTGGGATTGGGAACCAAGGTCATCTGAAGGACTGAGGGGTGCTGAGATCCTGCAAAGAGAGGAGACGGATTGGATCCATTCTCTGGAGAATGAGTGAGAATTGCATTAAAGAATGATCTGTCTAGTTGAGTTCAGAGTGGGCTAGGTGTTCAGACTTCTGCATCTTGTTCAGCCCTGCAGCCTCTGGAGTAGAGGTGAAAACAGAGGATTCTTGAGTCCTTATTTGGTAACTTGGATGAGAGGTCCAAGGTGGAGGTGAGGTGTGCACCAGACTTGTTTGGACACTAGTCTCTTACCAGAACTTTACTCAACATTGATGGCTCCAAGACATTTTGGAAGCCCTACTTTGGAAAATGGTCATGTCTGGTTTCCCCAAGTAGGCTGTACCTTTTGCTTTGGAATTGTCTGTCTTCTTCTCAACACTCAATTTTGTGCCTTGCAGATACTTGCTTGATTAGTATTTGTTGCCTTGACTTTTTCTTTTAGAGAGCTATTTATTGGTGTGTAGGTCATTGGGAGTTTTATAATTAAACATTATGTTAAGGAAATGAATCTTTTTTGTGTGTGTGTGGACAGGCAGTTGTACCTCAAACAAAAAGACCTGTGAAATCAATATTTACCATGAAATATAGTGAAAAACTCTTGTTTATTCTGGATTAATTAGAGGGGATCCCTTTTATTGCTTGTTTACAAATATTCCATAGGCACTGGAAAACTAAAGAAGCACCCTTTTGCAAAAATCCACATAGGGAAGTTCAAACATTCAAATGGACCAACTAATCAATATTGACTGAGTGTCTGCAATGTGCCCAGTATTATGCCAGATACTAAGGGGGCTGCTAAAGGTGGGTAACAAATGGTCCTTGTTCCTGAAGAGTTTATGCTCTTGTTGGGTTAGGGGGAGACTAGTATAGGAAAAAATGACTACTTGGAAGTCAATCAGAAAGGGAATTTCTTTCACTCATTCATTGATTCATTTAATATGTGTTTATTGTCTATAAGCTAAAAGATAATTTAAGTAAGTGGTAAATAATGTTTCATTTAGAGAGATTTGATTTTCTTATACTTCATAGAACATTTATTTAGACATTTAGACTTTTTCCTAAATGAAACCATTTCCCCCAATTAATTTAAATGTATGTTATATCAGTATACACGTATCTATTGAGCAACGTGAGTCATTCATAAGCCAGTACCCTTTACATGGGGTAACGTAAGAAGACAGAGGATTTGTTGGTTGTCTGGAGGGGTAAAGGCATTGATACTTACTGTTGTAAGAAATAGTTACACAAAATGGAAGTACAGGATCTATGGTTAAACGTGAATGCTCTTTCTCCCTCCTTTTCCCTGATGTTAAGATAAATTCAATGGACGTATATACTTGTTACATATACAAATATGTGTTTATACAAATGCATAGCTTTCTTTCATATTTTAACAAAAAAGAGAATTATGCTATACCTGTTATTCTGCAATTTGTTTTTATCACTCTATAATCATGGACATTTTTCCATGTCAGTGCATATGTTCCACCTCATTTGTTTGAAGAGTTGTGTTACATTCTGTTGTGTGGATGTGCCACATTTTATTTAACCATTCTCCTAATGATGGACATTTATAAACCAGCTTTTCTGAGGACCAGTGTTTGTTCTGGGACATTATTTGGCCCAAAAAGTAGCAAGAAGGGTCACCCATTATTTGATCATTTTCAAAGGTGACTGTGAGACAGCCGTAGGATCAGGATGTTTCTTCTGCTTTTATCCTCAGGAGGGAGGGAGAACAGCCAGTCCTGTTCTCTGGAGGCTAATTTTCTGTGCAATGTTTACAGATGCTTTTATTAATGACATTTAAATAAATGGTAGAGGCCATTCTTGGCTTTTTTTGTTGTATGCCTTTAAGTGACTTAGGAGCCAGATTTGCAGTCACAATTAGCCAAAAAAAGCCACATGTGTTTTGTGGGTTTGAGTGAAAGTTAATTCCAATACCACAGGTATGGAAGTGCTTTAGGTTGTGTGTGCAAAAGCCATAGTCTGTGTTTGGCTAGAAGAATTCAATGATGTGATTTGGGAGACCTCGGTTTCCAATTCTGCCCACCACTAATTATCTCTGTGACTTGGCTAAACCAGTTAAAATGTCTGTTTTTACAGATGGAACCTGTCTTTCCTCATCTGCAGAAAGAGGTAAACATACTTGCCCTGCCACACATCATAGGAGTAGTATGAGATAAAGTGAGATAATAGAAGGAAAATTCTTTGGACAAATAAAATTGCTGACTCAGTGAAAAGGGTTTTTGTTTGCTGCCTTTCTCTGGGGTCTCCCTTAGTTTTGAGTGTGGTTGAAAGCTGAGCTAGGGTGCTCGGTTGGGAGTGACAGCCATACCGCGTTTGAGGCTGTACATTTTTTCATGTCTGGTAGGAAATTGGTAGCACTAGAGATGGAGTGAAACGTTTCATGATATGTTCCATTTGCTTTTGGAAAAAAGACGTGTGTGAGAGTGGAAGAGTGGTTCATCTGACTGCCCAGAATGGCTGTGGGTTTCTCTCTGATGGGTGACACTGCAGCTCAGTTGCACACTCTTTATCACCCAGACGTGCAAAGAAAATGTAGCTTTTAAAATTTTCTAATGTGGAGCTAATCTCCCTCCACCCCAACTTGGCTAGTTTATAGTATGTCATGTGTTTTTTTTTTCTCCCCCCGATTGGTCTTTTTGGATGACTGTTTCTTTCTGGTAAATTTCTCATTCACTGCGATTTTCTTCTGTTTTCCCACTTCTCTGGGTCTGGGTGTGTAGAGGTGCACCTGTGAACTTGTGGTGATAGTGGCGGGGGCAGGGGGAGAGGGGTGCTTGGAGCCATGGCATGATGGTTGGATTCCCCTGATCTTTGCTTCATGGGGGCTGGTCTGGTCTGATCTGATCCCTGTACTGGTGTCTTGCTTTCTGGGGTATTGTGCTGATACCCAGCACTAACATTCATGTCTTGACTATTTGCCTATGGGGTCAAAGTCCCTGCACATGGCAGCCTCCTAGTCCTGACCCCAGGCCTCTGCCTAGTCCGTGGCTCTCTAAGCATCTCTGAGTACCATCATCAGGGGATGAAGAAAGATATAGATCCCCAGCTTACTCAGTGCCAACTATGAAAAGACAGAACCTCTACACCTGGCTTGCCTAACTGGATACCCACTTGGCCAGTGCTGTGTTTTCACCCCGTCACCTCCACACCATGTGGATCAGGGTATGGGACTGAATGGCAGCTGTTGACCTAGAGGCCTGCAGCCTCCTCAGGAGTGGCCTTAGGGTTCTCAGGTGCCTTCACACCTATTGAGATGTTATATTCTAAAGCTTCCCCCTTCACCCCAAACCCTGGTTGGGCCTTGAGGTGGTAGATAGGAGGAAGCTGGGACCCTGGTGTCCCATCTCCTAGACTGAATTTTTGCCACATTCTCCTGATGCTTGAGGGAGAAAGCTTCTTCTCCTTCTCTTATAGCAAGGATCTCCCTAATGTGGCATCTTGAGTATTCTTTACCTTTGGTTTAGAATGATCTCTGTGGTCAAGTACACCCATTTTGGAGCTTGATGTGTTGATTCCTACACCTCAAGAATGTGTTGAGAATTCAAGCTGCACACTAAAAAAATTCCTGTCCATGCTGTCAACAGCTGAACATGGACGCTTTCTCTTTGCCTGCTACTAAAACTATCCTGCTACTAAAACTATCCTGATCTTCCCTGAGGCAAGTAGATGCTTCTGACAGAGTAAGGGGGAGGTTAAATGTATGTAAGGACATGCAAGAGAGAAAAATACATTGTATTTTTAAACAGTGTTACCCTAGTTAAAACAATAATTTTGGGGAAAAAAGGTTTAGAAATGGGGCTTCTAAGACTGCCTTCACTGGGATTCTGTCTCCATACATGTATGCGTTTATGTGCATGTAAGCATGCGAGAGCGCGCCATTGTCAATTCTTCCAGCAAGCATTTGGTGAACACTTCTTACATCCCATGCACTGTGGTCCAGAGGGGAGCATGGCGCAGTCTCTGTCTTCAAGGAGCTCCCAGCTTTAGGAGGGCGATGGGTGGTGATGGATTACTTACAGAGCTGCACTGCTGATGCCTGCGTTTCTGTCTGGTGAATATGACTAATGTTTGAGTTAGGGGCCTCTAATGGGTCTGGGTTCCCTCTTACCTTGCTAGGATCTGCTTTCCGAGTCTCTTCAGCCTCCTAAAATGACCAGTTCTAGTCAGTTTTGCTTTTTCCAAATAAAGCTAATTCCTTTAACATCAGCCTAGGTTTTCACGAACATGTATTCTATAGAAAGGATGTGTTAAATAAGATCAATTGAAATAGATAATAAAAAAATAGAAAAATGAAGTCCAGCTTAGGGCTATTGCTCTGCTTCTTTTGTGGTGGAGCTGTTTATTTGCTGTTATTTTTTTTTTTTTTTTTTTTTTTTTTTTTTTTTTTTTTTTTTTTTTTGTGGTACGCGGGCCTCTCACTGTTGTGGCCTCTCCCGTTGCGGAGCACAGGCTCCGGATGCGCAGGCTCAGCAGCCATGGCTCACGGGCCCAGCCGCTCCGCGGCATATGGGATCCTCCCAGACCGGGGCACGAACCCGTATCCCCTGCATCGGCAGGCGGACTCTCAACCACTGCGCCACCAGGGAGGCCCTATTTGCTGTTATTTTTAACCAAAATTCTTCCACTTCTTTTTTTTTTAAATAAATTTATTTATTTTTGGCTGCGTTGTGTCTTCATTGCTGCACGTGGGCTTTCTCTAGTTGTGGTGAACGGGGGCTGCTCTTCATTGCGGTGTGCAGGCTTCTCATTGCGGTGGCTTCTCTTGTTGTGGAACATGGGCTCTAGGCGCACGTGCTTCAGTAGTTGTGGCACGTGAGCTCAGTAGTTGTGGCGCATGGGCTTAGTTGCTCCACGGCATGTGGGATCTTCCTGGACCAGGGCTCGAACCCGTGTCCCCTGCATTGGCAGGTGGATTCTTAACCACTGCGCCACCAGGGAAGTCCTCTTCCACTTCTTTGACCCAGGAAGACTTCTGTGTTTTACATACTGTTCTCACTCCAGGGCTCTGGGACTCAAGTAGCTCTAGTAGCTATGAGCAGTGTTTCTCATTTGACCAGGGAAAATGAGAACTCTGTTTCCTGTGAAGGTGGCAGAAACTGGGAGACTGGCAAAACAGGAGGGCCAGGAAAGTACAGAAAAAAACCAAAGAAGCAGGCAAATGATGGTGCCAGCTGGTTGGGTTCAAGTGGAAAGAGCGGGGGGCTGGGTGTCAGGAGCACAGTTTTCTGATTGATGAGGTTGGTAAACCCCTTTCCCTCTCTTAGACAATGAGGGAGGTGAGCTAGGTAGTCTCAAATGTATCTTCCATCTTCAACATTCTGAGCTAACTGGACAGCAGTAAAGCCAGCAGGGATAGAAACCCCGTGGTAAGTGGTCTCAGGACCTTTATGCTGTGGTTCTCTGAAGACTTTCCATCCTTCTGAGGCCTTTGGTCTGAGCAGCTATAGTCTGCTTGGTCAGACCCCTGGTGCCAGAGCTCACAGGTGACCCCACATCCTTGCTTGGTGATCAAGGGCTCTAATTCCCTTGAGGAGAATCATCCTGATGGTCAGCAGTAGCTTCAAACTATTTTGGCCCTTAGAACCTTTTGAAAGAAGGGCCAGGTTTCTGGGACTTTTGGGTCTGTGTTGAAAAGCCTACACTTCTCAGCCTGTTCCTTTGGACCCCAAGTCTGTCATTAGGGATGTGTCTAAACACCCTAGAGAATGCCCTCACCAGGGCTCCATCAGAGCTGCTCTACCAGTTCTCTTGAGGCATGAGGACTAATTTAATGATCTTCCTGCCAGCTCATGTTCTTGAACTTTTCTTCTTTTGAGTCGCCTAGAGAAGATGGTGAAAGCAATCCCAAATCTTCATTTCCTAGGGCATGTGCAAACCCAGCCCAACCGCATCATCTCAAGAGGAGGCACTGGGTAATTGAACTGCTGTCTTGGCTTTCTTCTACATTTCCTTCTACCCAGAGCTCCATCTCCTTTCCCTCACATTCTTTAGACCTTCAGAGAACTCATATTTTGATAGAGGGAAACAAATTAGTTTTTTTTTAAGTACATCGAAACATTCCAAGTATATAATATGACTACACTAGTAGAATCCAGGGACATAAACAGCCTATTTTGGCAGATGTGGTGGTGGTCATAGAGTAGGAGATGCTTGAATGGCATTTGGAAGATGCGCTCATTATCCAGAGTGACAGGGTTGGGAGGAAATTCCTGGCAAAGGGAGAAGGGTGGTCATAGGCAGAGGGTTGTGTGAGATTATGGGGGATTAGAGGTTGTGGGTGCTTTCACCAAGCCTGGCACCACAGGGATCACATTGGAATCACAGGAATATTTCACAGACTACTCTAGCTTTCTACTTTAAAGGGGTTTAGCACTGCTCTATTCTTCAACCTCTTAAAGCATTTTGAATACAAAACATAAACAGAGTGATGGAAGCCTGGACAATTATATACCCAGACATCTTTTCCCTTGAAGATGGTGAGTGTGCATGCCTATGTGCATATATGTGCAATGTGCATGTGTGTGGTGTTGCTCATGCTTTGGATACAAATGTGTGTGCTTTGTCCATCATACTGGGTTCTTGACACAGTATCATTTTTCAGCATTAAAATTCCCGTCACCTCCCAGAAATGCTCCTTTTAGGATCCATTTCTGCTTGGCTTGGTGTGCACAAACATTCCAGTGGGATTGATTGCTTGTGTCAAATTAATTCTTTTTCCTTCCCAGGGAGAGTGTCTGACATGTGCAAAATGGGGAAATCCCTAGGCCTCTAGCCAAATGTAAGCTCAGATGGACGAGTTAAGTCAGGTTTGGGTCAAGAATTGGTCTAGGAAACCCACAGAGCCTGCACCTGGATATTTAAGCTACCCTTCCCAGCATGTTTTGTGACTGTTCCTAGGCAACAGGAAAACTTGGGACTGGGTAGAGATGGCTTCATACGAGAGGCTTGGGTCTTTGCAGCATTAGCTGTGGTACCATTTCCTCTTCTATGCCCCATCTTCCTATTACTGCTTTATTTAAAAAGTTGCAGAAGCCTCTGGAAACAAATGGAGAGCATGCTATCATTCTCCACCCACCTGTGTTGACGCATCAGAGGGCTCTGGGATGGTTTTCTTTTCTGCCTCAGCCCTGATGCTTCCCTGCAGGCTTTGGTGGATCCTCATAATGTACCTCTCAGGCCTTTCATAACAGGTAGCCCCTAGATTCATGGTGCCCAGACAGCCAGCCTTACCACATTGTGCCTGAGGCCAGACACCAGACCAGGGACCTTCAGACTATCTTTCCCACAGTTGGAACCATTGATTTACTGACCTGTGAACAGCAGGGTGGTTTAGACTGTACTGTCCACCGATGAACTAATTAATATCTTGGCAGTAGGAGCTTTGTGAGTGTGTGATAAAGTCTCCCTAAGAATGGTTGTGTATTCTTTTCCTATAACCTGAAATTCTGAATGTCTTGATTAGCACTTAGTAACTTTAAGATAAACTTTGTGGGTTATGATTATCAGTAGGTCTAGCCAGAGTTTCTCTAGGAGTTTATTGTCTATAGTCTAGTTGAATGTAGCTCCTTAATTAGCGGGATTATGGCAAATATCTTAGCTCATTTAGTTAACCATTAACCTCAGGACCTCTAGAACTTTAAAAAGAAGCCTGGTGAATTCCTCATGCCAAAGAGTAAAAATGCTAGATTTCCATATTATCTGGTGTTACAATTACTTTTGGGGGAGGGAGGTGGGATTTGAATTCTATTCGCCAAAAGCTTTTACATACATTGATAACAGAAATGATTTTTAGCGTTCCCCAACAGACTCCATAGTGCGTCACTTCCAGCAGAGGCACACGTCAGGCTTGGTTATACACCTTAGTACTCTGCAGTTCTCATAGAATCTGAGTGTAATGTCTGATTTTTGCGCTGGGACAACTGGGCTGCTGGAGGAGTGCAGGGCTCACAGAAGTCTGCTGACCGTTAGCCAGAATGCTTCCTCTGCCCTCCTCCTCGTGCCACCCAGTATGTCTCTTGAATCCAAGAGGAGATCACCTAATGTCTTCTCTCTGGTCTGGCCCAGTTGCTAAGCTCTTACAGCCATTCAGTTGTTCTACCGAGTTTGTTTAGAAGATTTATTTGATTTGTTATGCATCGAGGTAATTCTCTGACTGAGACTTTTTTCAGACCACCCTAATTATTCCATCTAGCACCACAGTAGGTATTGAATAAGCATGTTTGTGATTTCCCCTTAGGTTTTAGTTTTCCTCATGACAGAGACCAAGGCAGAGCCCCTAGGTCCTCCGTGAGAGACCCATGGCCAAGTGTGCAGTCATGTGCTACCTTAGGTTTCCCAGGCCCTAGGGCCACAGAACTCTAGATTTGGCAGGATCTGATGGCAGGGGTGGCATCATCAAATCCAACTCTAAATCTCTTTAAAGTAGAGCAGAAGGCCAATCCTTTTAGGGCTCTGTTAAGCACTCTGGTGGGTGTCACTTTTTTCCATGCCAAGACTTTTCTTCTCCGTTTAAATGGTTCTGCATCCAGGTACACACTTTATTCATTCCTTCCAGGTCCCTCAATATATGTACTCCTGAGGCTTTGTTCTGTGGGACTTTTCCATTTCTGGGCTGTTGGATTCAGTTTGATTTCCCCATACATCAGCTTAAATGGGAGAGCCTGTGAATTCCTGGAGAGGCTTTGTGGAAGTTAAGAATAAAGGAAGCAGTTTATCTCTTCAGGTGTCAGGACTTTTAACCCTATGTTTTTCATTGTTGACCTCAGGGTGGTTTAATCT
Source organism: Hyperoodon ampullatus (assembly GCF_949752795.1). Lineage (NCBI taxonomy): Eukaryota > Metazoa > Chordata > Mammalia > Artiodactyla > Ziphiidae > Hyperoodon > Hyperoodon ampullatus. The sequence continues at coordinate 32,559,871 of NC_136918.1, forward strand.
TCTGCAGCCCCTTGCCTTGCATGTCATGTGTATTCTGTGGTTGAGGCTGCACTTTCCAGGCACTGCTCAGCCCTTGAAATGAAATTTATACATGATGATCTTTTTTGGGGGGTGCCAGAGGACTCCCCAAAAGTGTGATCAGTGGAAGTCGGCCCAGCTTTGGATGTCAGTAGAGACCTTCACAAGTCTTCTGGCTGGCATGTGGCACAGTTATGGCTGCAGTGTGGTACAGAGGGGCATGTCCCTGTCTGGGGTTGGGAGAGCTGTGTGCTGCTTTTAGCTCTGTGCTGGCCTCCTCTGTGATCTTGGGCAGGACACTCACCTCCCTGGGCCTGAGTTTCTTCACTGGAGACTGAAGGTGCTGAAATGGATGATTGTCATTTTGAAAGTCTACAGGGTCTCTTTGAGAATGTTCTTTAGGGAAGGGTGGTCCTCTGCCTATCTCAGCTCTGACAGTCCTATAAAGATTGCCTTGGGGGGTGGGGGGGTAGGGAGGAAATCCCTGTTTTCACACGTGACACACAGAATTCAGAATAAATTGTCATTGGCTGATATCTGTCCCCAGCCATTAGAAATTCAGCAATGACAGACTCCCAGTTTTGCCAGTCTCTGGGTGAGTTGTACAGGATAAATTCTGAGCCAGTTATAGTATCCTTAGTTCATACTTTTATAGGACCTGCCAAATATTTATAGGCTTCCCAAGAAAGTGCAGTCAACAATTTTGGGGTGCCATAATCTATATATAACAAGTACTCTTAAACATGATTTGTTTCCTCTCCTGGTCTGTAGAGAGGATTTTTGAAAGGAGAAAAGTTTTGTTTGAATTTTCTCAGAGCCTTCAACTTCTTTAAATTGGATATTTGACAAATATTCTTCCCCAGAGAGATCTGTCTTGGCTGGCCCTGCCAGATCTTTTCCCTCTCTAGTAGAGGGAGTTTTAACTTCCACTGATTTATCCTTTATCACATTTGGCTTGGAGAAGAGCTGGTGGGGAGGGTCATCCTCAGAGTGCTTCTTCCTCTGGAGATTAAGCCTCCAGGACCATATCCTGTTCTTTTTCTTGGCGCTGCCCCTATTGCACTCCCTCTTCTGCCACTCTGGCTTCAGATAGGAGTATTATTCTGGAAGCTGGGCTGAGGATGAGAAACTGGGATTGAGGAAACACAAGTAAGATTTAAAGGTCAAGAAATTCTCAATGTTTATAGAATGACCAAGAGAGGGTGGCCAGGTCAGAGTGCACCCCCAAGCCAGATTCAGGACATCAAGGGGCTGGGACAAGGAAGGTAGATAATGGCCAAGAAGGTGAAATGGAGTAAGGTCAGTCAAGGAGAGTAATGAAAGATCCACTCAGCATCCGGGGCACCTGCAGAAGCTGAAGGGGCAGCAGGAGAGAGGGAAACGGATGTGAGCTCTCGCTGCAGCTGTTCTTATTGACTGAGGACTCTTCTTGCTTTGGCCCTGTCCCCTGGATGTGCAGGCACCAGCTCTGAAGCAGGAGGAGCCCATTGAGAGCACCTGGCTGGGACGTAGTTCTTGATGTCATCAGCTGCTGTCCCCATACCTCTTTCTGCATCATTTCAGCACATGAGTTTCTACTGTTTGTGCTGCTCACGGATGTCCTCTCCATTTAGTGAGCCTGCTGGCATCCAGGCTTATTCCCTAAGCCTGGTGTTACATGGTTCAAACCATCTGACAATAGTAAGAAAGTGAGGTGCTGGGCATCCAAATTCCCCACAGAACATTATCCTTTAGCCCTAGGGGGTCTTCATATCTGTAAATTCCTCCTTCAGTTCATGGTAACAGAGCTACCTGTATGCCGTCCTCTGTCTCTTCGGCTGATGCCACATCTTTGTGTTCCTGAGGCCTTGGGTGGGGTTAACTCATTTTGATAGGTGGGCCAGATGCTCTTTCCGACCACAAATAAAACATGTTGTGACCTGAAGAGGCCCATTTATCTTCAAGCTTTTATTCTGTCAACATGGAAGGCCCTGATTGCTTTTTGATCCAAACTCTTCTCTCAGTTATCTTTTTTCTTCCCTCTCAAGCTTGAATGTTTTGAAGTTACCCTTCTCCCTGTGGTGCCAGAGAGCCTCAGCCTTATCTGTGGCCTGGCTCAGCACTGACTTGCAATGGGTTTTTCTGTGTTCTAACTAGAATTGATCCAGTCCAATTAAATCAATGAGCTTCCCTCTGGTCTCTGTCTTTTCGTCCCTCACCTTTGGATTTAACATCTCCTTCACCCTTTTCCACATTAGACCATCCATCCTCCAGGCTGAAGATGAAAGGATCTAGATTTATTATGTTGGTTTTTTTAACATTCAGGTTAAAGTTTGAACTTTGGGCATAGCTTCTTTAAATGTAATGTGAGAAATGTCCCTGTGTCAGTTGTTGGTTTATACCTGGTTGAGTCTAACTCTGGTTCCACTGAGTATGTGCTCCTCACAATCCTCGTCCTTATCCTCTCCTTCCAGAGACTCTCGTTATATAAAAGAAACTGGTTGTGTAGTGCAGAGGTTCCTGAACTTTCTCAGTTCATGCTTCTTTAACATCTCATTAATTTTTCCGTGGTATTCTTAGGCCAAACAAGGGCTTCATAGATCTGTTCATTAAATATTTAGGTCCAAAAAACTTAATAAGTACTTATGTCCTAACAATGTAGTAGCCATTTGAAGAAGTAATACACATAAATTGAAAGAAAAGTATTTTTATTTCATTCTTAAATAACTATGGTTACTTACTACTGAGACAGATGCCCTTGTTGGGCACTGCACAACTTCTCAGAACTTGGAATCAGTTTGAATATTACTTTCATTTCCCGTTCTATATTTATTTTTGTGCTGTGCTTGCTTTTTTCATAGCAACTGCCCCAAATCTAGTTTTGCAAAGATATGATGTCATCGAAAGGAATGAAGTGTGATTTAATGCTGTAACTGAGAACTATTAAAATCTTGTGCTAGTAGCTCATGTGGTGTCTGACAAATGTCAAGCATTGATGTATTTCCCTCAAAAATTTAAATATCCCATGGAACCCCTACGAATTTGCTGTGATGCTCCAGGGTACATTGGACATATAGTTTGGGAACCGTGGGAATAGTGGCATAAATGTTGGGAAATCTTTTCTGGGGGTGATTTTAATCCTTTTATCTCTTCAGCCTAGTTGCTATTCTCTAGGTTGTCAGACATCTGCTCCTGAGAATTCCTTTGCTTCCAGGTGGGCTTGATTCTCAAGGGACTTTTCTTTTCCACTCTTTATTAGCTTTACTGACCATTCTTGAGGCTGATCGGTACTTATCAGGGATTCCTGTCACGAGAAGGGGCTAGGTATTACCCCCTCATCATGAGATGAGGGGGAGGTGAAAATAGCACCAAGTAGGGGAGTTGGGATGGGGCTGGAGGCTGATAGTCAGGACCAGCTACATAATTTGAAGGACCCAATGCAAAATGAAAATTCGAGCCTTCTTGTTCAAAAACAGGGCAAAAGTGCTATTACAGTTGTTAAAATATAAAGCCTTTCCTTTTTCCCACAGTCTCTCTCTCGACCTGTCATGGTGTTTCAAATTTGCTATTTAATGATGTGCTCCCTTAGCTCGGGATACTCAGGGGGCCAGTGCAGACTCTTACAGGTGCCTGGCCCCCTCCCTCCTTGTGATTCGGTGCATGTGGCCTTTGGACTCCTGGGATCCCCCCTTCTACCAGCTGCAAGACTGACGACCCTTGGGTAGGGGCAGAGAAGTTGAGTCAGGCATCTCTCCTTCCCATGGGCCCACTGCTTCAACCCAGAGTAGACGGGCAACTACCAAGGATACTGCAAGCACTGGGGCATGCTAGCTACCTGGATTGCAGGTGGGAGAGATGCTTGCTCCTGCTGAGTTGCCCTCTGAGCCTGCTGTGGTGCAGAGAGCCCAGGGGAGGGATGGCTGCCATGCTCTGCATTGAGACGTTGTGGGGTGTATGTGCCTGACCTTGACCCCCTCTCTCAGCCATATTTATGTCCAGGCCTCTGCTAGGGGACAGGGATGGGGAGGCCAGACAAGACCCAGAGCCCCAGAGGGTGGGGGAATGGGGGCCTGAGAACCCACCCCTGGAAGGTGGCTGGAGGTAGACAGTGTGTAAGCCTGGGCCCCAATCCCCTGGTGCATGCTCCCTTTTCCCATCAGCCTTCCCTTACAAAACACATATTCAAAGATGAAATTATTAAGAATTTTGAGACATTGACCACAGAGCATTAAATCCCAAACACAGGGCCTTCTCAGTGTGAGACCCTGTGTGACTACATACCCCCGAAGCTGGCCCTGCTGATGGAGGATTCCTAAGTGGGTAACAAGTACCCAGACATAGCCACTGATGATGCTTGCCCCTGTCACAAACCACATGCCTGCACTTGAGAGGCCCCAAGATGGATGGGAGAGACTGAGCCAGGAATTTCTGTGTGGGTCTCTTTTTCCAGAGGAGGCCTCTAAGCCTTGGGGAGGCAGGTACAGTAGAGAGTTCTACCTTGTGACTGATCAAGCTAAATTCCTCAGTGGCTGAGGAATTCACTAAACTGTGGTTCATTGGCTGTGCTCGCAGTTCTAGAAATATTTATAGCCAGTTTGTGTTGAATGCTCACCATGTGTTAGGCATCATGCTAAGCGCTTTACTGTCCTTTCTTTCCTACTTTCCTTAGGAACTCATTGAATGTTCATAATGACCCCATTTTACAGATGAGGAAACTGGGCTCAAATGACTTGCTCGATATCCTGTGGTATGTAAGTGATGGAGCCAAGTTTTGAGGTCCGACATTGTGGTGCTAGAGGTCACCTCTGAGTCAGGAGAGTATTCTCCTTCTGGGTGTCGTCCAGTTTTGTTCATAGTAATGGTGCCCGAGTGCATCTTTATTTCCTGGTTCCAAACAAAACCTTTTGTTTGCTTCTACATGTATTTCTAGACAAGGACATTTATTTATTTTTTTTAAAATAAATGTATTTTATTTATTTATTTTTGGCTGCATTGGGTCTTTGTTGCTGCACGTGGGCGGCGAGCGGGGGCTACTCTGTTGCGGTGTGCGGGCTTCTCATTGCGGTGACTTCTCATGTTGCGAAACACAGGCTCTAGGCATGCAGGCTTCAGTAGTTGTGGCGCATGGGCTCAGTAGTTGTGGCTTTCAGGCTCAGTAGTTGGGGCTCGCGAGCTCTAGAGCGCAGGCTTAGTAGTTGTGGCGCACAGGCTTAGTTGCTTCGCGGCATGTGAGATCTTCCCGGACCAGGGCTTGAACCCGTGTCCCCAGCATTGGCAGGCAGATTCTTAACCACTGCGCCACCAGGGAAGCCAAGGACATTTATTTTTAATTTGAAAGTTTTCTTCAAAATGAAATAATCTCCTGATTTTCTAAATATGTTTTCAAGAAAAGTACATAGCTACATCTTTTAAAATCCTTTTTTAAATTTTTGTAATCTCATCACACTTTTCAATATGGAAGTTTCAGTAACAGGGCTGAACTTGGAGGCTTATTAGTCCCGCTTTGTTCTGAGCTCCACCCCTGCTGTCTGTCAACAGGTGATTAGTGGCCTGAATCCTGAGGCAGCGATGTAGTAAGTCCATTCACTTCACTCAGTACAGCCGGCCGAGGAAATCGGAGGTATTCGGCTTTCTGTGACACAAGTGCTCACTGTAAAGAAATAGACCATTTACTTAGAACAACAGGAGGGCAGTTACCTTACTTTCTAAGACCTGCTACTCAAAGGGTGGATCGTGAACCAGCAGCATCTGCATCACCTGGGCCTAGAAATGCAGGACCTCAGGCCCCCCAGACTTGCTGAATCAGATTCTGCATATTAAAAAGAGCCTCATGTAATTCATTTGCACATTAAACTTTGGGAAGTACCATTTTAAGCTTGTGTGTGTGTGTGTATGTGTATGGGCGTACTTATTTTGTTTACTTCTATGGAGAAAAGAAATTCTTTGTCACTTATGTTAAACGCTCTGCCTTAGACTTGTGTGGCCTTGGGTAGGTAATTAACATCCTCTGAGCTTCAGTTTTCCCTTGTTAAATGAAGGGGTGAGACCAGATAATTTCTGTAGTGTATCCCGGTTCTATGGTTTTAGTAGAAATCCCTAAGCAACAGAGCTTTGTAACAGTTTATTGCTTCTATTTAAAGCCACCTTTGGGCATTTACACGTTTTTAGTCCTGTCATCTTTATCCTGTACCCAACTGCTAAGACCCAGTTTTTCCCAGAATGTGACTTATGACTGTTTGTATCAGAATCACTTAGAATCAGAATCTGCGTTGTTAAAATTCAGATTCCTGGGCCCCAGCGCAGACTTCCTGAAGTGGAATCTCTGGGAGTGGATCCTAGAAATCCACATCTTTAAATTCTGTGTTCCACTGTAGGTGTTAACACTTCCCTGCTACTTTCCAAGTATAAAAGTCTCTACCCGTTCTCTAATTATTTCTCTTGTTTTTCTGACATCATACACTTCTTTGGTGCCTTAGAAAAATGGAGGCACAACGGAAGAAAGGAGGACATTGGGAAAGGGAGCTAATTTGGAGAGGGATGACATTTAATGTGAGGTGACAGCAGGTGGTTAAAATGCAGTTGTCTAGAACACATTGGAGGCTGTGGGGCTGAAAGTGTACGGGAGAGAAGGGGGTTGAGCTTTGCATTTGGGAGTGCCTGAGGTAGGACGGGGACACTGAAGGATGTAAAGGAGAAAGACTGCCATGCATTTAAGTGTGAGGAGGTGTTTCTGCACAAGGCAGTGGAGCCTTCCCAGGAGTGGGAGTCCCCAGGCTGTGTAAGGAGAGAGCTCACAGATGACTTCAGGACAGCTCCGATTTAGAGGGTGGGAGGGATTGCAGAGTCCATAAGACATCCAAGGAGAGTTGGAGAGGCAGAAGGAGAGCTAGGACAGCTCGATGGGAGGACTTCAGGATTAAAGAGTGTGGAAGTGGTCACCAAACACTGAAGGCCGGTCAGTCTGTCTCCAGGACTCATGCATGTGGAATGAGGGTTTAGTGTCTTTAAAGGTGTCATGGCAGCCAGATTATATGTGATTTAAGAGGGCAATGGGAAGAGAAGCAGAGGAGGGGAGGGCAATGGGGACTGTGTTGGGATGATGGCACTTTTGTAGAGGGGTGAGCCCCTGGAACACTTTGATAGAGGGCTTGTCCAGGGTACAGAGGCGGTGGCATCACCTCCTCAGTGGGGGTGGGTATTTGCCCTTGGTGCTTACACGGTAGTGCCTGTGAAATTGCCAGCTCGGGAAGGAAGTGACGTGTGTGCAATGGGGAAAGATGGTTGGTAAAGACACAAATATTCTTGGCCAGTTGGCAAACATTGGGAGGAGCAAACTGGAGGCAAACAGATGTCAGTATTTAGAACAAGATGTTTGGACATTTTGGAAGCAAGAAAGCCCTTCTCTCTGCTCACTTCCAGGAGGGATTGGTAATTTTCGTCCTTGTTTGAACCTTGTTAGCTACTTAACATAATTCAAACACTGTAGCTATATTTGGGGCTTCCTTGTTGGCGCAGTGGTTGAGAGTCTGCCTGCCAATGCAGGGGACACGGGTTCATGCCCCGGTTCGGGAAGATCCCACATGCCGTGGAGCGGCTGGGCCCGTGAGCCATGGCCGCTGAGCCTGCACGTCCGGAGCCTGTGCTCTGCAATAGGAGAGGCCACAACAGTGAGAGGCCTGCGTACCACAAAAAAACAAAAAAACAAAAAAACACTGTAGCTATATTTGGAAGATGGTCAACTTCTTCAGGGAGATAGGATCATGGACACCATTAGGTCAATTCAACAAGCGTTTCTTGAGGGTGTGCCATATGTAAAGCACTGACTTTGGTGTAGCAAGGATCAAAAAAGGCCAGGCCAAACCTTCAGGAGTCATGGTATAAAAGGATTGATGTACAAAACACTAATAAGGGGCAGGCTTACTTCTCTATAGACACAGACTCAAGTTTTTGGGATGTGTGATGTTTTCCAGCCACTGATTATCAGGTGAGCTACTGAGAAGCAATGGGGGATTTTTTTTTTTAAGTAAAGAAAAACACTAATACTGTTAGCAATACACAGAAGGTGGTTTTGGGAGAAGTTCTAGAATTCAGTACATTTTGAGCAGCGCTTGTTAAATGACTGATATATGACAGGCCTTGTGTTAAGGACTGAGGGTACAGAGATAAATAAGACATGGTTTTAGCCTCAGGAGCTTGAAGTCTAGCAGGGGAGACAACCAAGGAAACATAATTATAGCTCATCGTGATGCATCCTGCAGCTGGGTCATCACAGGATGCTAAGGAGGCATAGATGAGGATGTCAAACTCAGGAGGTGATTTTGATTAAGCTTTAAAGAACAAGAAGGAGTTTAAACTGCTGAGAGATGGTAAGAGACTTTTAAAAATATATCAGTGAATGAAAAATGCTGTGATTCCTCTGGCACCCCTTTATTTATTTTTGGCCGTGCTGGGTCTTTGTTGCTGCACGCGGGCTTTCTCTAGTTGCGGCGAGCGGGGGCTGCTCTTCGTTGTGGTGCGCGGGCTTCTCATTGCTGTGGCTTCTCTTGTTGCGGAGCATAGGCTGTAGGTGCGCGGGCTTCAGTAGTTGTGGCACGTGGGCTCAGTAGCTGTGGCTCGCGGGCTCTAGAGCGCAGGCTCAGCAGTTGTGGCACACGGGCTTAGTTGCGCCGTGGCACGTGGGATCTTCCCAGACCAGGGATCAAACCCATGTCCCCTGCATTGGCAGGTGGATTCTTAACCACTGCGCCATCAGGGAAGTCCCTCTGGCAGCCCTTTAGAGGCAGGACCTATGGTTTTGGTGTTTAGAGGTATGTTAGGGACTTCAGCTCCTGAATAGTAGAGAGGGAAGACAGCTGATGCCCTCTTCTCTGAGCTCTTCTTCTTTCACTTCTCTCCTCATCATCTTTCCTTCATCAAAGAGGTCAGAAGCAGGATAAAAGGCAACAGTGATGTTGACCTGTTCTCCTGTCAACCCCCGCCACACACGCTGCCCACCCGGGGTGGGAGAAGATCTGCGACTTTTTGAGAGGGCGCCCAAAGATGACATCTGATTAGGAGCTGATTAGCTGGGCCCTGAGGAAGAGAACGGGTGTGTGTATGAGGACTGCTTTTGGTTCGTGTCTGGACTCTCAGAAGTGGCCCTCTGTTCCTAGAGTGACCCAGCCATGCCTTTCCTTTCCGCCTCCCACCACGTGAGCTGCACGCACATTGTTTTCAGAACAAGAGTGACAGAGGCAAAGACCTGGAGGAAAATTTGCCAGTTTCCTCCCTCTTGGCAAGAATACTCACCCCAGAGAGATCCCCGTCCATCTCTTCAGGAGCCTCCCCACCTTAACCCTTTTCTTTGAGTTGTTCACAGTGACATAAGCAGTGCTGTGTCTTGTGCGTGCTGTCTGTTGTGGCTCTTACAGAGGTCTCGGCTGCAGTGAAGCCATAGCTAAATTGGGGAGGTTCGTCTTTCCCACCAGGAAAGACTGGTTTGCACTCGATTTATACACAAACTGAGTGGAAGGAGAATTAGAGTAAGAGAGAAGATTTTTCATTTTAAAAGACTATTTAAGGAGGAAAAGCACAGCAAGGAGGAGATAGCACAGTGGTGGGGGGGTTGGGTGCAGCGTATGAACAAAAATTGGAATAATTCAGATGACATCCGACCGGCCCTGTGTGAGGACAATGTGCAAACTCATAAAGAGTTCTATATTTTGTGGGGACAGTTGGGGAAATTTGAATATAGACTGGTTATTAGATAATATTAAGGAATTACTGTTAATTTTGTTACGTGTGATTAGCAGTGTTGTGGATAAGAAAATGCCTTCATATTTAAGAGATGCATGCTGCATTTATAGGTGAAATGTTATGATGTCCACAAATCACTTCAAAATAGTTCTGTAAAGATTATGAGGCAAATATGGCAACAAGTTAGTAATTGTTAAGTTTAGGTGTGAGTGTATGGGGACTAGTTATACTATTCTTTCTACTCTTCGAGATGATTAAAACATTTCATAACAAAACATTAAAAGAAAAAAAGAGTAAAGGCTCTGGAGCCAGATTTCACGGGCCTGAATTGTGGCATGTGGCTTCAACTCTGTGCCATTTCTCTTCCCTAAAATGGGGTGGGCTGACAAAGGGACCTGCTGTATAGGGTTGTGTGAAGACTGAATTGTATAACACACAACATGCTTAGATCGGTGTCTGGTACACAGGTACTCAATAACTGCTTTATTATCATTATTACTATTATTATTAAAAAGAAACCGTCTCAAGAAGTAGCGATGTTAAACTTAGACTGGGACTGAGAGAGAACATACTTTCTCCAGAGGCCAAAGGAAATCCCACCATTTGTGACAACATGAATGGACCTTGAAGGCATTATGCTAAGTGAAATAAGTCAGCTAGAGAAAGACAAGTACTGCGTGGTATCACTTATATGTGGAATCTTTAAAAAAAAAAAAAGTCAAACTCATAGAAACAGAGAGTAGAAAAGTGGTTGCCAGGGGTTGGGGGGTGGCGGAAATAGGGAGAGGTGGGTAAAAGGGTACAAACTTTCAGCTATACAATGAATAAGGTCTGAGGATCTAATGAACATCATGGCAACTATAGTTAACAACACTGTATTGTGTAATTGAAATTTGCTAAGGGAGTAGAACTTTTGCGCTCTCATAAAGAGATAAATATGTGAGGTGATGGATGCATTTACTATATGGGGGAATCCTTTCACAATGTATACATATAACAAATCACCATGATGTACACTTTAAATATCTTACAATTTTATATGTTAATTATACCTCAGTATAGCTGAAATTAAAAAAAAAAATTCTCTAGAGGCCAGACAAAAGCATTCAATTTGGGCCGCCTTCCAGTTTGTGGTGAGTCCAGGGGCAGAGGTGGAGCTGGGTTTGATGGGGATCTGGCATCCTCGATGACACCCTTTTCTCTGGCAGGGTGGACTGGGTGTTGTCAGGGAGAGGCTTATAAGTAGGAAGACATTGATGTGAGGGGCAATAAAGCCATCTCCAGGGAGAGATGTTGAGTCACCAGGTTGCATGGAAGATCTCATTGGACAGTGACGTGAATGGAATGTTGTGCTACTCATCCATGCACAGAACTGACGTTCTTTTAGTCATCGTGATATGTTTTTCAAGCGGAACAGGAAATTTTGCAGGTAGGCATGAAGAGGGCTACAGAGAAAAGAGGCAGCTCAGCTTCTGTCTGGGAATTCAGCTGCACCAGAGAAAGTCTGGAATGTGCATTGCATAGTGCAGAGATTTTCAGAGTGAATCAGTCATTCAAAGATGGGACTAGAGAGAAAATGGGTTCATTAGGAACACCAGTCAGGGGTCCAGCAGGAAACAGATGGCCCAGCCATGTTGGATCATCTGAGGAAGGTTTAGTGAAGGGGCTCTTTACACAAGTGTGGACAGAGACTAGTAACGAGGAGTTAGTTCCTCTAGACCTAACGGAATGAGGAAGGAGTTGTACCAGAACTTGGGGACAAGAGAGTTTGTATTGAGGGCTATCTGAAAGGGAGCTGGGACTTTAGGTCAAGGGACACAGCCAGCCCATCAGGACCCCAGGGGAGGTTGAGGAGAGGTAGGGGATATCCCAGCCTCACTCTCCTTGCTTCTCTTGATCTTCTGCTAGCGCTTTCCAATGGCTGAACTCAGCAGGATGCCAGACGGCAAGAGAGCCTTGATGCAGTACATGCAGGTCAGCCTCCCAGGGCCCAGAACCGGCTAGAGGAGGACAGAGGCTGACCTAGAACAGGGTGCACAGTGGGGGAGGGTGGATCCGGACATCTTCATCTGGCCCACTAGGAGAATATGAGGCTTTTAGGAGAAAACTTTTTTTTTTCCAGCCTCACTCTTAGTTACTTCCCCATTGCTAGTATGCAGAGGAGCCAGGTGATCTCTTGTACTCTACTACATAAGCACCAGGCACTTTATGCAAACACCGGTTTCTGAGGATGCACTATTAGCTGTGGGGTACAGGCTGGAAGCAGACTTCAAATCCCCAAATGGGAGCTCCAGAAGGGATATTAGAGATAATTTAGCCTAACTGCCTCATTCTGACAAGAAAACTGAGTTTCTGAGAGGCAAAGTGATTTGTCCACAACTTCTTAGTGGCAGAGCCCAAAAGAGGACACTCATATCCTGGCTCTCAGTGAAATGATCTTTCCTCCAGGACCTAATTCTACTCTGACCTCAGACATGAAATTGGCACCTTTCCTCTCTTTCTGCATTCCCTGACCTTGACACTTCAAGGTCACCACCCCACCAGGCTCTCTTGTGATAGGAAATTACCTTGATGCAATGGGGGCCTCTAAGTGTATTTTACATATAGTTGGCACACCGTCCTGAGGTTATAGAACTGAAAACTCGCAGCCAAAGACATGGGTTGGGTTTATGCATTGGGATAGGGTACGAGTGGGTGGAAAGACCACATCCCTGGCTTCTGTGTTGTACAGAGTCAGAGGTCCTGTCTGTCTCTCTGCCAGGTCAGCCTTGCCCGCTGATGATGTGTTATGGAAACCAGAATTGAGAGGTGAATGAGAGGGCACAATAGGCAGAAGGTGCCTATGACCAACACATACTTTGTTTTTGGAGAAACACTGGGGCAGTAAGCCTGGCCAGAACAGTTCTGATAACAGCTCTGGGTCTCTTGTGGGCAGAGGACTCATGGGGCCTGAATGGGTGTCACAAAAGAGCAGTTGGTGTCTGGCATGAATATTAGGTGTCTACTTGGTCATTTCCTTCCTTCCTAACGTCTCTTCAACACGTGCATGCTTTTATTTTATCCATGTCTAACATGCCTCATGAGCTACTTGCTTCCTTATTGCCTGTGCTTAGTCTTTTTTTTTTTTTTTTTTTTTTGCGGTACGCGGGCCTCTCACTGTTGTGGCCTCTCCCGTTGCGAAGCACAGGCTCCAGACCCGCAGGCTCAGCGGCCATGGCTCAGGGGCCCAGCCACTCCACAGCATGTGGGATCTTCCCGGACCGGGGCACGAACCCGTGTCCCCTGCATCGGCAGGCGGACTCTCAACCACTGCGCCACCAGGGAAGCCCTGTGCTTAGTTTTATCTGTCTTCATCTATCTTCATTTTGTTTGTTTCTCTTGTTTTCTGTAGAGAAGAATTGAACATTCTTAAATAACAGAGCAAACACAAATTACACCCTCCATAGATTTAGGGTGAATGTTTATATTTTGTACCTCAGTTTCTAGGCTTTGGAGATTAAAAAAACATCTGAGGTCATGTCTTTAATTTCCAAAGATAGAAAGAGCAAAAGGGCCCTCAAGTGACTTTGTCTCCACTGAAATTACCCCTATTTGCCCAGGCTCATGGATCTCAGAATTGGATCATTATCTCCAACTAATTATGACACATGAAGACACAGACAAGAGGCTCCTCCCATGGTCTCCTTGTGTCCTGCATGTATCTTCTCTGGACCTGTGCTGTTAGCTCAACTGGTTGGCAGTGGCCTTGAGGAGGCTAGCCCATGGGTCTGATCCTGATAGGACCCAGCTAGTGTTGCACGGAGAAAAACATGGCTTCCCCTTTAGAAGCGGTGCCTCCTTTAAATCTGGGCCACTATTCTGACAAATCCCTTCACCAAGGGGGCAGGATGACAAAGTTTGGATAGCTCAACCAGATCCCAGTTCTAGGATCGACTAAAAGTCAGGGAAGGGGCATGGTCTTTCTTCAGGAAGGAAACCACCCATCTCCATCTGTGGAACTCAAGGGCACTTGCATGGGCCTTTGTCAGCCTCCACCTAGTGTAACCTGCCTTTCCACAGGTAGCAGCCTAATGACATCATGCCAGGTCGCAACTCGGAAGTATTGAGATCACTTTGTGAAATCAGGATGAAAACCAGAAAGGTTAGTTGGCTCAGTGACAGCCCCAAACTACACCTACACTCTGAATTCCTGGGAGGCTCTTTTGCTGAGTGTGCTACAGAGAGAGATTAAACCTTTAGAGTCCATCCAGTACTACTCCCTTTTTCCTACCAAACATAACTCAACATTTGTGTTTAGCCCAGAGACACAAATATGAGGCAGCCTAGAGTAAACCCCCCTTCCCTGGCTACCTCCATTACAAACTAACAGTTCATTTTGCATTTGAACATCAGGAACCCCACCCCCTGCCCTATCATGTCTGGAGATGATAGAGAAGCTGGTGGATTTTATGTATTTATTGATTTAGACCTTCCCCCCACCCCCAGGAGTTGAATAATGCTATTGACAGAAGCATTTGGGACGTGTCATTTTTACAAAAGGTAGGAAACATCATGGCGCTTGGAGGAATTGGTAAGGGGTGAAGAGGAGCTTTCTCTGACTTGTGGTCTGAGGAAGGGACAACGTGGCATTTTCCACTTGAGGTATGAGGAAACAGTGTGATTTATGATGTGGAAAGGGCCTCGGCCACAAGCAGTGCTTGTGCTGAGACTGGAGACTGGTAGATATCCAAAATCTTGTAAAAAACCATAATGGAAAAGAATACAAAAAAGTAAATAAATAAAATAACCTTTGTGGTTCCCATCTTAAAGATAAGGAAATGGAGACTCAAAGAAGCTAGGAACTTTCTTAAAATCACATAGCTGTTAAGTGCAGAGCTAGGATTTGAACCAAGCAATAGTCTATATGTCTACTTCCATAGTCTATGTTCTTTCTATTGCACTACGCTGGGGGAAAATAAATTCATGGAGACCTAGGAGGAGGAGGAGAAAGAAATACTGAGGGGAGAAAGTTAAAAAGACTCTCTAAGAGACTGGGGATCTCCCAGAGCTGAGTCTACATGAGTGTCCCTATTTTTAGTGTGCAGCCCTGCGACAGCACTGGAGAGAAGTATACAGAATCTGCTGCTCCTCTTTTACTTGTAGAAAAGAAAGAGGGCATGCTTGAGGAAAGGTAGGCAGTTTGATCAGCAGGTATGTAGAATGAAAATAGGAAATGCAACTAGAGGTATACTTGTGTTAAAGTGAGGGATTCCTTCATTGTGCATGGGGAGCCATTGAGTGTTTTTGAGTGAGGGAATGACATCATAGAGCTGCTTTTCTTTAAGAAAATAATAATAATAATAACAGTAATAATGATAATTTTTACCAGTGTTTAGAGTGGATTACAGTGTGAAGTAGGGTAAGTGTTATAAAGGGGTAGATACCACATGCAGTTGGAGCTTAGAGGGGAGGGAGGTGAACTTTACCAGGAGGAGTTAGGGAATGGTTTGTAGGAAAGGTGACATTTGGCTTAAGCCTGGAAGGATGGATTTGGAGAGTCTGTGATGGGGGTGCCAAGGTATCCCTGGAGGAGAGACTGGAGAGCTTCTCTTGTCAAGCTGCTGTGCAAATGAGCTAGACCATCAGGCATGCATTTAGATACCACCTTGCTTGAAAAAGGAGTTACAGCAGCTTATAAAAAATATGCACTACAACAGGATAAAGTAAGGAGGTGATGAAATAAGGGCAGAGAGAAAATTAAGGTAAGAAAAGTGAAAGGAAGGTCACATTGAGGTTAGCACAGTTAGCTGGACCTGTCCCCTATTTTCTGGGGACAAGCTCTCCAAAGCTCACAGACAGACTGCTTTAAAAGACAGAGCATGTGTGGAGCAAAGGTGGAGACTGTGAAGAGGCAGTGGCAAAACACACTTCGGCCCTGTGGGCAGCACTAAGGATAGCTGGACAAGCCTTTGTGCAGAGCAGAGGTGAAGGCTGCTTCAGTGATGGGGTGGTCAGAGCCTGGTGGAGCTCAGATGAGAGTGGGTCATGGAGTGCATAGGAAGAGAGAAATCTGAGCAGCCGACTCTATCGGCACGCCTGTGTGCACATACGTGTGTGTGAGAGACCTCAGTGTCGTGGTGATTGCTGAATAACTTGGAATCCTCAAGGTCTCTGCTCTGAGCACCCAGCTCCATGCTCTATGGTAAGAGATCCAGGAAGCAGCCAGGTAATAGTTTCCAGGTTCTTGGAGAACCTGCTCTAGGCTCTCTCTTTACTTGCTTGAGAACACACCATACTCAGGCTAGACTCCAAGACTCTGCTCCTGCTGGAACCTTTGCTTGAAGGTCCCTTCCATCCTAGCTATGGTCCGTCTATTCATAGTCTATCAATTTTGTGAGGCTCCAGCATTGTTCCACTCCAGGTGGGGAAGAAGTCTTCTGTGACGTCACTCTGTTCCCATCTCTGATCTCCTTGAACACATTCCAGGACCTGTCATCACAAACCTCCTTTCACTATTGCTGTTGCATGTGCCAGGTATTTTCTCCCCAGCTTGACAGATGTTAAGTTCCTGGAGGACGGCTGGGAACTTTTTGAAAGTCTTAGTGCCTATCCCAGTGTTGTTTATACAGTAAAAGCTAAATAAATACAAGCTTGACATTCTGTTCCTCTGGTATCTTGCCTTGTGTGTCACCTTCAGTGGGTCTGTGCAGGATAGTGAATAAAGCCCTCGACCCAGTCAGGAGGTCTTGGTTCTAGGATTGATCTATCATTGACTTGGATATTGATCTATCATTGACTTGGATCTGTCCCTTGTCCTTTCAGGGTCTCAGTTTTCCCTCCTGTAAAATGAGAGGGTTGCACTGAATGATTGCTAGGGTCCCTTCTACATATACTCTGGACTCAGGAATGTAGCATTTCCATGTGAAGGATAACCAGGAAGGGGAGGGAGGCATCCTTGTGCCTGGTTGGATGCTGTGGGGGCATGGTGTTCCCACCTGTTTAGGTGTGCTGGGATGCTTGGCGCTCTGAGCCAGTCAGGTGTTACTTGGTGGTGACTTCTCTAATGGTGGCGTCTTTGCAGGTGCCAAGTTAGCCAGAAGTCCCCCATCAGAAGAACAGTCATTGGTTAGGCACTTTTCAGATGTCCTCTCTAGACCTCCCCAAACTCTGAAATGTAGTATTTCCTCCTGTACTTTGAGAGAACAGGCTCAGAGAGGTTAAGTGATTTGCCAGAAATTGTCAAAACCAGGATCTCGCCCAAGGCTGCCTCACTTCAAACATGGGCTCTTTTCATCAACATTGCCTTGCAGCTCAGTTAAACCCAGAAGAAGAGAGCAGGTGACATCCATGCCACAACCACACAGGAAGGCGAGCAGCCCCCAACTGGCAAGACCTCTCCTCTGTTAGAATGTCCCTCAGACACATCAGTCCTTGAGCCAGATGGATCCCTGAAAGACCTCTTGAAGATCTTCCCTAGCCTACGAAGTCAGTGATTTGTAGAATAAGACATATTCCTGTCCCAGGCTCCAAGTTTCTTTCTTCTGAGAACTAAAGCTGATGTTCTTCCATGGGCTATTAAGACACCAGGGAAGGAAAAGAGAATGTTGGCCAGGATAAATGTGGTGGAAGGCGAGCTGTTTCTTTCTAAGTAGTGGGTATCAATTTTCTAAATACAACCCAAGGACATGTTATACTTCTTTCTGCAAGTCCTTATAAAGACAGCAGAGACAGCAGCTCAGTATACCCTCTTCCTGGTCTTGTTCTGTTCCGGTCTGCTCCCTGAATCTGCTCTCTCTCACCAGTGCTTGAAAAGTGGTCTCTTCCTGTTAATGAAAGCAAATGTCTGCAGCTTCACTTAACAGGTCAATCAATGCCATTGATGAGGTGCCTACTGCTAATGAATTCTTGTTCTTCTCACTAAAGAATAAAATAGATGAGGATCCTGGCCTGGGGGAGTTTTGGCCCATAGAGGTTTCATGGAGGTGACAGCAAAGTCTCCCAGGAACTTGGAAATAATAGAAATGAAGCTGCCTTTGAGGGTTAAATTAGGTCCATCCATCCATCCTACATGGATGTGATCCATCATCTGCAGCTGTGGACCAGGAGATATTCTGCAAATGTGTGAAGGAAGAAAAAAGACTTCATCAGTATGAGCTGGGAATAATCTCAGGGATGCCCTGCTGAAATGTGACTGTAATTTAGTAATCCAAAGCCCAATTAATTGCACCGAGGGCAGCCTGGGGAAAGACTGTGTACAGAAGTTGCTGGTCAGCTGAGGCACTTCTGAAAGGCAAGTTATTAAAGAGACAGAAGCTTGTAGTGCACATTCAGGCTCTGACCACAGACAAGGGATCTTTGGTTCTCTGGCAGGTCTAACTCTAATGTTGGGGTATATACACCAGCCCATTGTGGTATGCTGTCCTTGGGCCATGAATTATCCTGCAGACTCCTCTAGCCTTGCTTTCACTGATATATGCTCACTAAGCAATTTTTGGATGATGGTTTGGTTTCCCCAGTCCATCAGCCTCCACAGACCATGCTGACCTGAACACTCCAGGTCCTGTCACAGTTGTACTTAGTTGTTGTTTTTGGCACCCAGTAAATACTGCACAAGAAGATAGTAAAGGGTCAGCTGAGCACTGAGGGGCTGTAGAACAGAGGCAGCTAGAATCAGTTGCCTCTTGAAAAGCAGCCTTTTAAAAGCTACAGTTAGATTGGGGAGAAAATCGAGAAAGGAGCTGATCTGTTAGATCTAGAGGAAAGGAGACATTGTTAGTACCAGCTAAATTTTGTTGAGTGTTTACTACGCACCAGCTACTGTACCAAGCCCTTTATAAGCATGACCTCAGTTGATCCCCAGAACTGCCCTTTGAAGTAGGTAAACATTATACCATCCATATGACAAATGAGGATGTTGAGCTCTGAGTTTACTCAACTAGTGATCAGTAGAGCTAGGATTTGAACCTATGCATATAGCCACTATATTACATTAGAACAAGTTTTAGCAGGTGACACGACATAGAACTTTTTTGTTTCTGAGTTTTCCAACAAAGGACTGACCTCAAGCCCAAAATGCTAGAGTAAGTTTTAAGCTCCCATGATGCTAGGGGATAACTGTGGGGAGGAGTTGTTTTGCCCATAGTTTTGAAGGAATGAATGGACTTGGATAAGCAGAGATGGATGCTGAGAAAGTGGTGCACAGCCTATTACCATGTGGCAGTCACTCATGTAGGGAGCAGTAGGAGAAGCAGGATAGGCAGATGAGGTGGGTCACAGGGAACAATGGGGCCAGTAAGGGATGCTGAACTCATTCAGGTTTGCATTTCTCTGGTTAGTTTCCTGCTATATGCCTGACGTAAGATGCAATAACAAAAATTAATTCAAAGGAATAGGTAAATCCAGTTACACTCTTGTTTGTTTTAGAATTTTTAGTTCATAGCATCACAATGTCTCTTCTATGGATGTCTGCCTTGGGTTTATAAACGTGAAGTTCTGTGTATTGAATGGGCACTGCAGGTCAGGGAAGAAGGGCCAGCCCATGGCCAACCTGACTGGTCAGGGTTTAACCAAATATGGTGGGCAATCTCCCTGTTAGTCTAGCCAGAAGCATTTTCTGTGAGTTAAATCTGGATTTGTTCCTATTTTCCAGGCATATGTAGGTTCTGGAGCCCACGTTCGTAAGGTCCAGGGAATGGAGCCCAGAATTCATCTTATCTAGAGAGAGGAGACGAAGGAACTGTCACAGGGCAGATAGAGCCCATCACACTGAAACTCAGTCACCTCCCTCACATCAGCTCTTAGAATCTGAAAAGACCTTCCTATCGTTTCTCTGGATCAGCAGTTCTTTTTCTTGCCTGGGAGAGTGTAGACCTGTGGAGTAGCTCACCACTAACTCCTTCCAACAGATTATTTATAAGAATGTTATATAAGACCTGTTCTACTGTCCATGCCTTAAGAACACCACTTTTTTATTTCTTAATTTGAAGACGTCAATTTTTTTTTTTTTTTTTGCGGTACGCGGCCTCTCACTGTTGTGGCCTCTCCCGCTGCGGAGCACAGGCTCCGGACGTGCAGGCTCAGCGGCCATGGCTCACGGGCCCAGCCACTCCGCGGCATGTGGGATCTTCCTGGACCGGGGCACGAACCCGTGTCCCCTGCATCGGCAGGCGGACTCTCAACCACTGCGCCACCAGGGAAGCCCTAGACATGTCAATTTTTTTACTTGTTTCTCGTCTCTAAGCCAGCTTACAGAAAAAGTGTTTTTCCTGTTGCATCATTATTCAATTAAAAAAGCTTTTTTACTATAATCCCTTGCTAATAATTTCTTGGAAATTTATGTAAGTTACATCCACATATTCTCTTTAATTCACATTCATATTTATTCTTTCAAAGATTCTTATATGCATGCTTTGCTGTTATAAGAACTGTCCTGTCTTTTCCTCTGGTAGGTCATGCTTGCTTACACACTTAGTAGTCCTTTCCTTCACATATGTTTTGTTGACTTTCCTGGTTTGAAAATGAGAATTCTCCCTGGATCTTTTCTTATGAATGGAGGCTACATGAGTACTCTGGCAGTTCTAGGGCACAAGTGACTTTGTAATAAGAGGTTACACATTTTGGCTAGCGGCTCTACAATTTCACCCTTGAATTCCTTCAGGACTGCCAGGTGGATGCCATATGGTCCTGGTGATTTATTTACATCTCGTTTGTCAGTCAGGTTCCTGAGCACTTAACTGCAGTTTCAACCCTGACTTCACTCCTGTCAATGGAGGAGGGCAAGTTGGGTAGGACTTTCTTTCTCGAGGATACTTTTTGTACCAGGAGCATCATCACTGCTCCCCCTGATTCTCCATCTCATTGTTTCCCTTTGGTAGAACAAAATAACCTCTGTGATTGACCTTGACATTGGCATTCCTCAATTTTATTTTTGGCTTAAGTTCCTGGGTTGTTTTGTGTTTATGTGCCATTTCTTCTTCCGTGGCCTCTTTGAAATTTCTCCCTAGTCATGCAGGGATGCTTTCCTTTTTGAACGTCTGCTGTTGTGGTCCCTGACCTCATCCCATCTATCCTGGGAATTCTAATACTATATTTTAAAATAGCCTTCAGGTTTCTGTGGACTTGTGACTTTATAAACTCTTCTCTTCACTCTCCCCTTACCAATGTGTGTACATCTCTCTCTGACATTTGGCATTAGGGTTTAAGGTACCGCTTGAGAAAGGACTTGGAGGCAGGAGCAGGACATGCTGGGCAAGGGAGGTACTGTGCATTCTACCGAGAGGCCCTTTGGTGATGCACATGGGCAGCTGATCATGCTGTCCAGGTCAGGGCAAGCCCCAGTTCCTGAGACTTGTTCTCTGAGTCAGGATCTGTGCCTAGGAGGTTCCAAGGCTGCCAGCCTTGTGAATATACCCTCCTCCCTGCAGCATGGATTCTGTGCAGGCTTCCCTTCCACACCCCAGCTCCCAAAGAGCCAGAGAAGTGATTGACTGGAGCATTCTGGCCTGGCTTGCTTCCTGTGATGAGGCCAGGATCTCTGCAGGACAGACTAACAGAGGGTGGGCTAAAGTTGCAGTAGGAGAAACTGATTTTGGACATGGGGGAGAATTTCCAAGGAGCTCAAGCGGGAGGCTCAAGGAGAAGGTGGAACCCCTTTGGAGATATGAGAATATCTGTCTGTGTGAGCCAAGAGATAGAGCCAGCTGAAGCGAGGGCAGTGCGGGAAAGAACCTCGTGACGCTTCCAGGCTGAAGCTGCTGCTGGTCAGGATCACTTCTCTGCTTCAGCAGCAAGTGCCTGACCAGGGTTGTTGAGCTAATTGTTAAATTAGAGAGGCTGGGGAAGCAAATTGCTTCATGATGGGCTCTCTCTGACTGAGTCCAAGGCTGATGTCATCCGTGAGTTCCTCCTTGATGGGGTGGGGCTGTGGGGATGGTGGGCAAGCCTGACATGGGTTTTAATAAACCCTCATCAGCGGCAGCAAGCCCCTGCCTCTCTGAGAGGCCCGCATCTGCCACTGTGGGGAGTCCACTGACAGCTTCTCTGTGCTTTTGTTTACTGTCCCCAATTCCTGAGCCTCACAATGATGATATTTTAGATCATCATCTTCTTAGGGGTCATGAACTTAGGTGCCCAAAGGAGCCAGACCATTAACCTGAAATATCAAAATAGGCCAAGTGTAGATGGTGAGTGGAGAGTGTCAGGGAACAGTAGAGAGTGGTGGGGACGGTGGCAGACTGGAGAGTGGTGCCTCTTCTCGGGGGGCTGCAGCTACTCAGCCCCAGCTGATGGATGCCACATGGGAATGTGAGCTCCTTGTTGCCATATCTTCTTGTTTCGGAGAGGATTCAGATAGGTATTTTCTTTGTGCAGTAGCCTGATTTTTAAGTGTTGAAACTAATTCAATTAAAAGACACTGTGCTGGTCAAACAAAGTCCATTAGCAGGATGAGTTTGGCCTGTGGGCCTCCAGTGTGCAACTTCTGACTTTGGTCCAAACTGCTTGTCTTACAGATGAGGAAACAGATCCAGAGAGGTTAAGCCTTTGGCCCAAGGTTACAGGGAGTCAGGGTTACTGCCTGGAGCTTATAACTCTGTCTAGCACTCTTCTGCTTCTTGGTGCTGATTTGGGACCAGGTATTCTCTGTGCTGGGGCAGTCTAGCTGGAGGGGAGTAGACCTGGGTGGACATGATTGATGCCTTGTGCTACATTATTGCTTTTGTGAGTTGCTAGGGCTCAGATGCTCCAAGTGGGTGGGATGGTTAGGGGAATTCAGGGTGCTTTTCAGGTAGCAGCAGTGCCTAGTGAGATGTGGGAGTGAGGATTTAGGCTGCCCCCGTTTTGGAGCTCCACCCATGCCTGTGCTCATTCCTATCCTTTCCCACAAGCACCACAAACTCATGCACACATGTAGAGGCACTAGAGAAACAGGCATATGCCACTTCTGCATCCCTGCCCTTTGTCACTCAGGTGTACACCTTGGGATCATCCTAGACTGTCCCCGCTCTTGCCCTGGATTCTTCAGCTTGGAACCACCTTTCCAGTCTTGCTGCTGCTCTCCCAGTTCAGGAGTTTCACGATACAACGTTGGGACCATTGCAGTAGGCTTCAAGCCTGACTGCTCCCAACCCATGCTCCATTACTGTCTGATAAATCTTCCCAAGCACAAACTTTGACTGTGGCATATTCCTACTCAAAGTGGCTCTGCATTGCCCACTGGATAAAGTAGCAGTTCCTTAACTTGGCATCTCAGGCTCCAAAGCCCTATGGTATTGCAGTAATAGTCATCAGTCTGGCCTAGGTGTAGATCCCAGCTCTGCCACTTACCGGCTGTGCCAACTTAGGCAGTTTTCTTGAGACTCCTCTGAGCCTGTTTCCTTCTCTGTAACAGGAGGATTTTACCAGAATTGTTTCAAGTAATAAATGAAATCATGAATATAAAGCACTTAGCTTGACACACACTGATTCTTTAATTGAAGGTATTATTCAAGGGCCTCCAGGCTTTGGTACCAGTATTACCTGTCCCACAGCTTAGCTCCAGCTACTTTGAACTACTTGGTGATCCCACTGCCTTGGCCATTTTCTCATCTCTGTTATCCGTCCTCTTTTGGTTTTGCTGTGTCTACTTTGTAGCATAGGTATTTGTGTACTTGTCTTGATTTCCTTCCCCCATTGCATGCTCTTTGAGGGCAGAGCCTGGGTTTGACACATCTCATACGACACTGGCACAAAAGATGCTCAGGAGAAGTTTGTGGGATGGATGAATATTATCCTCAATGGAATGGATGAATATTATCCTCATTTGGGCTCCACGTTAAGTAGTTAATTAATAATGTGTGTATTTATGATAGTTTCATGAATATTTATAGTCCTACTGTGTTCAGGGGATTCAGTTGTAAAAGAAACAGATATAGTCTAGGTCTTCATGAATCCTGCAGTGTAACCAGGAAATGGGCCGGTACAGAGGCCACTGCAGTGAGTGTGGTAAGGACGGTGGCCTGGCAGGGGCAGGGCTGTGACCAAGGCAGGTGGTACAGGGTACTGTTGGTGCACATAGCAGGGGCAACCAACACAGTCCTAGCATACTGAGAGCATCCTGGAAGAAGAGGTGTTTCACCTGAGACCAGAAGGGTGAGTAAGACCTTGACTCAGGTACATGGTTTATTGTGAAGAAACTGCTTTAAATCTCAGTTTTAAGAAAACCTTGCTTTGTTTTCATTCACTCACAAGCTCTTACAGAAATGCTTTCTGAGAACCAGGTTTTCTGAAATGATCTGTAACCAAGGCAATGTTATAGTTTTAGGTTGCTAGGGACTAGGACAAGGGTTGTTGATTGTATTCAAATTTTAAGAAACACCCAAGCTGACAGCTGTGTCTAGAGAAGCAAAGTTTCTCCTTTCTTTAAGAGCTGGGTGGGAGATTATTCTCTTCTAATTTGGAAAAGATAATCATATACT
The DNA here is from genome assembly GCF_949752795.1 of Hyperoodon ampullatus. NCBI lineage: Eukaryota > Metazoa > Chordata > Mammalia > Artiodactyla > Ziphiidae > Hyperoodon > Hyperoodon ampullatus. Next base: position 32,584,035 of record NC_136918.1, read on the forward strand.
TTCATACTGTCAGGGTATGGAGATTCAGCTACTCAGTCTATTCTGTTTTTGTTGCTTGCTTGTTTTGTGGCTCCAGCTGTGTGGATACAGGGGCAGGAAAGCTAGAAGCAGGAAATGGCTGGGGTGTTTCTCTGACCCTCCTGTTAGGTTTTCTGCTTGGGTCTGGAAGAAAGACTGTAGTAGCAGACATGCTCTGCAGCTGCGGAGGAAGCAGAGGAGATTTTTGCATTAGGAGGAGACGCAGGGATCTGGAACTGTGTGCAAGTCAGGAAACTTGACACCAGAGAGAGGAGGCCACAGAAGAAGATAAGGTTCTCTTTGTAGACCCTGTACAAAGGAAATGTACAAGAGGAGAGCAGGTGATTAAGAATCATTGTGATGGAGTAATCAGAAAAATTATGAATTATACTTACATGTTCCTTTGAAATAGGCTACTTTTGGACTTGATGTTTGTATCTGTCCTTTTTAAAATTTTATTTTAAAAAATATAAAATTGTGCTGATTTCTTTTTCACCACAGCTAACGTTTAGGATCCGGAGTCCAAAGCATCTACTGCCACCTGGTGGCAGAGTACACCACCTGTGGGATTTGAAGTTGATGGGGGTACACATTGATTGAAAATTGATTCTGCAGCCAAAATGTGGAATCATAAGATATTAAAGTTGTTAGAGATCTTTAAAATCACATAGTTTTGCTTCTAATTAAATCCAATATCTTTTCATATAGAAGCTCTTACTTGAATGCCTCTAGTAACAGGGAGATCATGATCTTGCCTGACAGACCATTCTGTTGTCATTCGTTCTATCAGAATGTTTCTTCTTTTTATTTATTTTTAATAGAAAGAATTACTTGTTTTTATTTACCCTGGTTTTTACCCCTGGAAAAACCCAATATAAGTTTGCTGTGTCATCTGCATTTTGACCCTTCAAATATTTGAAGCAGCCCATCTCCTCATGATCCTGTTTTGAGGTTAAACAATTGTGGTTCCTTCAATCTTTATTCTGAAGTCATGCTTTTCAGACTCCCCACAGGCATTTCTTTCCCCTAGTTGTTTTCTACTTTGCCAGTGTCCCTGCTTAATTGTGCCGCCAGGCTTTGATCCAACACAGTGCTACAGACTTGATCAGCTAAGTGATCCCTGGTACTTGCAGGCTACCTGGACGCCAGACTTCAGATGCACTCTGTGTGGTATGAATTAGCTTTTTGTAGTCTTTACACAATGCTGACACCTCTTAGGTTTGTGGTAATGGAAACCCCAAGAATTTGTGTCCTTCCCCCTATTTTTGAACTTTTTTTTAAAAGCGAAAAGCAAGACTTTAAAATGAGCACTGAATCACACAGTTTAACACAATACATTCTGAATTTCAGATGTTACAGGTAAAGTGAAAGCCCTTTTGACTTCATAGCAATTAATTTCTCCCTGGAGGTAGATCGTGGTAGCAGATGTTAGGGACCTTCCAGACCTTTCCATGCATTTGCTTATATGTATATCTATATCTGTATCTATCTATCTACATCTATATATCTATATATCTATATATCTGTAGAAATTTGTAAATATCTCTGTGTGTGTGTATGTCTGAGGTTAACATATCAGGCTTTTCATATCATTTTGCAACTTTTTTTTTCATGCAATGACATGTCTTGAAAATCTTCTGGATAGTATTTCTCACTGTGGATATTCCCTAGTTGTCTTAGCAATTCTTCTGTTGTTTCTGTTTCTTTTACTTTTATTTTTTATTTTTTTACCATTATAAACAGTGCTGCAGTGAACGTTCGTGAACAAGCAGGCACATACACAAGTATTTCTCTAGGGTAGATACAAAGGACTGGAATTGCTAAGTGAGTGATAGGTACATTTTTTATTTTAAAATGTAGATCTCAGGCATAAAGCTTGCCTTTGTTAATTTTGACCTGGTGTTCAAATCTGCTAAGATAGATTTACATATTGATTTTGGTCATCTCTTACAATATTAAGCTCACTCTACCAGTTTTGTATCATCTGTCCATGCTATAAGCACATCTTTCATTTTGTCATCTTAGGAACTTTTTTTTTTTTCAGTCAAACACAGCAGTCAAGGGAAGAGCTTTGTGGCTACCACCAGAGACCTGCATCCCACCTAAAGCTCACTGTATTGTCCTAATAAACACTCTTTGGGTCCTGCAATTTATCTACAGCAATTCCATCCAACTGTACTCTTATCCTGTTCATTTTTCACTATCTTATCTACAAGAATATTGTGGAGGACATTTGCCAAAGGTTTAGCAGAGATCCAGATGCACACTATATAATGTTCTCCTGCCCACCCACCCTTGTGTGCCTGTCACGGAGGGAAATGAGGATGATATACATCGCCCAAGATGAGTGTCATTTAAAGTATATGCGGGTAACACTTTAATGAGCAATGTTTTTATGTACCTCCATGGAAAGTGTTCATTCCAACTCAAAGATATTAGGAAAAAATAAGCTATCTGTTCTCAAATTACCCTTCTTACCTATATGTTCCCAAACCAGTTGGTCTCCCAGGGAGACTGTGTCTGGTGGCAGAGACACAGCAGCCTTAGTGATAAGCTCAGTACCTAGGGTTATATTTCCAGTGTTATTCAGGCTAATTTATGGTATACAGAGATATAGTCACATGGACACACCCACAGGTGTAGGTACATGGACACACGCATTGACACACAGCCATGGGCACCTGTTTTCTCAATCTAGTTCTCATGGTAAAAAGACATTTTCTGAGTTACAGGCCTTATTAGCTTACTCTGCCTTATCTGTAAGAAGAATGGAAATCATGAGACAGATAATTTCCAACTCACTTTTATCTGGCTTTGAAATTTGTATTTATGATGTGCCACAGATGACCCTCAAAATGATAAGGATGGCGGGACCAGAGTCCTGGAGTGGGTGATGGAGGGTGAAGGCATTGCAACTCTGAAAATCCTTGGGACAGATGTACAGTCACATGGCTTCAACTGCATAGGGTGGTGGTCCCTGGAGTCCTCCGTTCCCCAGCCCGGATTTGTGAGCTCTATTGCCCTTCTGGAGGTGGCCAGGCTTGGACTTTTCATTAAGGAGAAGAACCTCTGTTGCCTCATTTTTAGGGCATCTAGTATGGAAAACATAACCTCAAGTATCTATGATGTAATCTCCAAGGAAAAAGTTGCTTCGGCTTTTTCTTACTATAAGTAGAAATTCTGTTTCCTTTTTCTCCTTCAGTGAGCCTGAGCTATCAAAGGCTTCTGGTAAAGTTACAGGAAAGTAGATCTCCAAAATCCCACAGCTGGCCTTATTTGCGAGGTGGGATGGTGGTGATGTCAGTTCGGCTTCAGAAGAGAAAAATAGGAACAACAAATACTCCTTTAACTCCTGATGTTTCTTTTTTCTTTTCCCTTAAGCTAATAAACAAAACAAACATAAAAACATAGAGAGAATGCAGAAAGGAAGAAATGATACAAAATGAGTGAGCTGTTCCCCGTTTGCATCTGCAATGTTCCTTTACCCCGGACAAGGCACTGTGCTAGGCGCTAGGTGCCAATGGCAGGCAGGAGTGGGGTGGGGTACAAAAATGCACTAACTATGGTCTCTGTCTGTAGGCATTTACAGTCTGGTGAAGACAAGTCTGCAGACAGCATGGATGCAATGAACTGACCAGTGTTTCTCTAGGAAGAGTTCGATTGATAGTACTTGGGTAAATAAACCACCCTCATAATGAAGAATTCACCTTTTCTTTTTTACAGGTCTTGCAACGCTACATTTATTCTTCAAATACAGGGAAAATAAACAGAATCTTAGGTTCAGGGCTTCTGTTGCTTGCTTCAAGTTAAACAGACCCACTCTGGGCAAACCTGTATTTCCCTCCAAGAGCCACGCCTTCTCTCTGGGACCTGGTGACCTCCTGCCTTGGGCAGGGCTACACCTATCCCCGATTTTCTCTTGAGTTACTGCCAGAAGGCAGAAGCTCTGCTTTTCACACTGAATTCTTGGGGAGCCTCCTGGGTGTTCTGTTCCTTCGTGTATTTCCAGGCATAGTCCAGGAGATGACACAGAGTAGACACCTGTGAAATGCTTGTTGAACAAATGAAAGCTTCCCTTTATCTATTCCTCATTCATTCATTCATTCATTCCTTGAACACATGTTTATTGATTGCCTTCTCTGTGCGAGGCACTAGGGATACAGCAATGAATGGGACCTGGCTGAGGAGACATAGAGACAATTGGAATATAATCTGATGAATAATGGATTTCATATGATACCGAAAAAGAACAGGGTATGATGGGAACATATGCAGGGATACCCAGCCCAGCTGGATGGGGAAGGGAAGGCCTTCTAGAGACTTAGAGAATTAGCACAGATAGCTTAGATAATGACAGGTAGGAAACAATGTTCCAAAGCATGGGAGGAGTACATGCAGTGGACCAAAAGGAAGCGCTAGCTGAGCATGGAGAGTGAAGGCTGGACAGTTAATAATAATCAAAATCATAAACACATATAGAGTACTGGGTGCCAGTACTTAAAGTAGTCTTTAAGCCCTTTGTATTCAACTTATTTAAATACTATTAGTATCACTCTCATTCTACAGAAAAGAAAACAGAGGCACAGGAAGTGAAGTAACTTGAACAGTCTCACACAACTAGTCAGTGGTAGAACTGGCATATGAAGTCTTGGTGGTGATACAGCATTTAAGCCTGGGTGGGGGTGGGCACTGATCCCCATTGGGAATCCTGGCATGCTGCTGGATATGCACAGGCCCCAGTGGTAGCGGTCCACCTGGAGAATGTCTAGTAAAGACTGTCAGGGCTTCGGGTGTATCCTAATTGTCACGTCTGACTTCAGCAGGCAGGCAATGGGACTTTCCCTTGCCGCTGTAGATGGTTTGTTGTGTCTTGTCCTCTGTGAACAGACTGCAGAGCAGAGTGTCCCCAGCCTCCTGGGAAGAATGGACTTGGGACAACAAAGAACAGTTAAACTTTGGGTGACCAGATTGCAGCCTCCACTCTGGGCTACCATTCCTAAATGGGGAAGAGAAGAAGGAGAAATGGTTTAAAGACCTCTACCACCCAAACTGGGCACCCTTTCCTGGTGCCTGGCCACTTGTGTGTGATTGTCAGGGCTACAGGTGGTGAGGAATGGGTGAGGAAGAAGAATGTTTTAACTGATTGCCCCTGGGTCCCTAGAGAACGGGCCTGAAAAGGGGCAGAGGTATTGGTTCTGCTCTCTCTCTTCCCATTTTGGAAATGAGGGATCCACCCCAAGGCATCAGTGCCCTCACAGGCCTTGGGCAGCCCCTCCCCATGGCAGGTAATGACCCTTCCTCTGAGCCCCCGCAGGCACACCCTGCTCAGAGGGGCGTCCTTGCAGCCTCCTCACAGCCTGCTGCCACTCGCTCTGGAAAAGCACAGGAACTGCATGTTGGTGTTTGGAAAAATTAATGCTTTCAAGATGAGCTCCGCACAGCCTTAGCACGTCTGTCTCTCTCTCACCAGCTGAAAGAAAAGAAACATTCTTAGACAATTACTTCCCAAGGGAGCCCAAGGGCTGGCTTTGTTTATTGAGTGTTTTTAGTTACAACACGTGAAGTTCTGAGAATTTTTTGGCTTTGGGTTTTTTCTGGTTTTGGTTGCGGGGATAGGGAAGATGAGTGAATTCCCAATGAATTCCCAATGAACAGGGCACTTGGATGGTTCACAATTGTGAAAGGTGTGTTCTTTCATGGGCACAACTGCGTGTGCTTGGGTTAAGGAACTTGCTAAGACCTGACAGATGGAACCCAGGCTCTGGGCCTGCGCTGTACCCAGATGTTCAGAGCCTTCCATCTGAAGCTTTTTGGGGCACAACTCCACCTGTTAGTGGATCCTTCCCCTTCCTCAGGCTCTCCTCGCCTTCACCCTGTCTTCTGATGGACACAGCACTTATGACACAGCCATAGTGAGCTGTCACCCTCCTTCACCCTCAGTGCCCCCCTTCAGTCTCCACCTGCCAAAGTAATAACACTCCCAGTAGAGACGGTGGATTTGAGAGTATCAGTGTTAGTGAGTCAGAGCCCACTGTTCCAGGGCGGGGATGGCAGACTTGCCAGCCCACGTGCTACGGCTCTTCCAGCCTCCTCTTGGCAGCCGTCACTAATGGACGGTCATGCCACTCTTTCCGCATCCTTCCTGCCTGTGGCCTCAGGGTTGTTCCTCCCCACCCCCGACATAGTCTCAAAGATATTTATTGATACAAAGGGGGAGATAGTAACTTGATTTAACACAAAGCTCTGGACAATCACTGCCCCTGGTTAGAGCTGGAACTTGAGATGAAACACAGTCGCCATCTCTGACCAAAGTCCCACAAGATGTCTAAGTAGCTGGCAAGTGAACAGGCTGAGAAGAGTTGGGTTGTACTGAGTGCTCGTTGAGGTCATGAAGCACCCATCCGATCCCTGTGGTAAGCAAGGAGTGGAGCAGAGTGTGGGAGGAACTGCCTCTGCCAGCCAGTGGGTGGGTGCCTGAGTCCAGGGACTTGCTTATGATGGCCTGTGGGTTCTCTGGGGACCACCTCACATTCCAGACCCTTGTGAGTGGGAAGTGGAGAAGGAACTTGCTGTTCTGGCCCTCAGAGACCTCTCAGCTCTCAGAAAAGGTCTGAGTTCCTACTTCAGTCAGTCTGCAGTGGTTTGAAAATTACCAAAGTAACAAATGCTTATGATAAAAAATTATAACAACATAAAATTTTATAAAACACTATTCTCTAACCACCTACCCCTGTCTCCTAGGGATAACCACTGTTAACAGTTTGGTGTTATGTCCTACCAGAACTCCTTTTCTATGCACGTTAAAATACGTATTCATAGTGTGTATGTGTATATTTATATTCCATATCTATTCTCACCAAAAAATGGAATAATACAAATTATTTCAAATTATCTTGCAGATTGTATTCTCCTACCCAACAATATATCATGGACATCCTTAAATGTCACTATGCGTAAAATTGCTTGTCCTTTATAATGGTTTCAAAGTATAATATAGATTGTATCATAATTTATTTTACTAGTTCCTTATTGTTGAATTTTTAGGTTCTCTCCAGTTTTTTTGCTGTTTTTTACAGAATACACTGAAACGTTTGTGTAAGTGCAGTAGGTGAGATTTTATAAGTAGAATTGCTGGATTGAAGGCTATGCACTTTAGAAATGTTGATAGGTATTGCCAAATTGATTTTTAAAAATGTTACATCAATATACTCTCCTGCCAGGTTATGTATATATATTTTCCAATATGATAGGTAAAATATGCATGCTGTTATGCTTTAATTTGCATTTCCCTGATCATTAGTAGAGGTTAGCATCTTTTTACTTTTTATCAATCATTTGTGTTTTTCTTCTGTGAATTACCTGTTCTTATTAACTCATTTTATACTGGGTTGTTTAGCTTTTTCTTACTGGTTTTTAGGAGCTTGTTGTAAATTCGAGGTATTAATCCTTTATGTGATGTTTTGTTGCAGTGTAGCAAATATTTGTCTCCTAGATTATCTTTTAACGTTGTTCATGTTTTTGCAATTTTATACATTCTTTTCTTTCCTCTGAGGACTTAAAAAATCCATGATTATAATACATTACTATTGTTCAAAAATTAATACAACATCAAATACGACCTTACGCCTATCTACCCAGCCCCCTCCTTCCATAGGTAACTATCAGTGTTATTTTCTTGTGAATCCTTCCAGTGTTTCTTTTTTAAAATATAGGCAAATCTGAATCCATCCTTATTTTACCACTTTCTTATCAAAACTGAGTGAATACTAACTTTATTGTTCTGTGCCTTGCATTTTTAACCCAACAGTATGCTTGGAAGATCTTTTCATATCTATTTGCAGAAAACCTTATTATTTTTAACAGCTGCATAATATTCCATTATATGGGTATACCATACACAGCTCAGTAGGTTTCAGACTTTTTTGTTTATGTATTCCCCAAGAGCATATTGAGAACTATATACTCCCCTCACACATCTCAGTTGACATTAAACATTTTTTTTACCATAAGTTTAAGTGGTTGCAAATAAAATATTTTCTAGGGTGTTGTATATCGTATACAGGCTTTAAATATATTTTCTTAAAAACCTTGGAGCTGGAAATTTAATGAATTGGAAAAGGCAGCTCTCATTGTCAAAGAAAGCAGCCAAATCAGACATATTTACTTCCTGTCAGAGAAAATCTGACTTTTTATTATTTATTTATTTATTTATTTATTTTTTTGCGATACGCGGGCCTCTCACTGTTGTAGCCTCTCCCGTTGCAGAGCACAGGCTCCGGACACACAGGCTCAGCGGCCATGGCTCACGGGTGCAGCCGCTCCATGACATGTGGGATCTTCCTGGACCGGGGCACGAACCCGTGTCCCCTGCATTGGCAGGCGGACTCTCAACCACTGCGCCACCGGGGAAGCCCCTGACTTCTTTTTAAAATTCAAGCAAGCATGTTAAATAGACACCCCTGTGACAACACTGTCTTCAGAATTCAAGTTCCAAGATAGATACATAGATAGATAGACAGATAGGTACGGTCCTGAGACTAGACATGCTTCTGTCTTCTAGATGAAATGAAGTACAGTCCTTTTCAATACCTCCTTGTGATCTCATTCAGTCTTGTGGCTTTAACGTCTCTCCATTTACCAATGACTCCCTGTTTCATTTTTCTTTACACTGTGACAAACCACCCCCGGTCGTAATGGCTCACAGCAACAATTTACCATTTCTTATGATTGTGAGGGTTGAGCAGGCAGTTAGTTCTGTTTCATGTGGTGTCTGCTGGGATGGCTGGAAGCTACAAAGTGGCCTTACTTACGTGGATGGCAGTTGCTGTGGGTGGGGCTGGGATTAGCTGGGCTTCTCAGTATGGGTCCTTGGTTCTCCTTAATGTGGTTTTTCCATGTGGCTTGGGCTTCTTACATCATGGCAGCTAGACTCAAAGAACAGTTTTATTTATTCTTGACTGCGTCATCTTAAAATGTCCTTTAAAAAGTTAAGTACAGTGCAAGGGTCAAAATTCAAAAGGTGTAAAAAAAAAATTCAGTGAAAAGTATTCCTTTTCAATGCTGTTGTCCATCCCCTGTTCTCCGTAGGTGACTTGTATATCCCTCCAGAGGTTTAAAAAAATGCATGTAAAAGCCAGTTTGTTGAGCTTTGTGTCTCGCTTAGAAAACCTTCCCACCCTAAGACTGTAGAAGTTTTTCTTCTTGGAGTTTTATAGTTGGCTTTTTTACATGGATGTCTTTAACTAGGCTTTCCTGTGTGCATGCTTCGAGGCCAGTACTGATGGACTTTTTTAAAAAATTAATTAATTAATTGATTAATTATTTTTGGGCTCCGTTGGGTCTTCAATGCTGCATGCAGGCTTTCTCTAGTTGTGGCAAGCGGGGACTACTCTTCATTGCGGTGTGCAAGCTTCTCATTTCTCATTGCGGTGGCTTCTCTTGTTGCTGAGCATGGGCTCTAGACATGCGGGCTTCAGTAGTTGCGGCACACGGGCTCAGTAGTTGTGGCTTGTGGGCTCTAGAGTGCAGGCTCAGTAGTTGTGGCACATGGGCTTAGTTGCTCCATGGCATGTGGGATCTTCCCAGACCAGGGATCGAACTTGTGTCCCCTGTATTGGCAGGTGGATTCTTAATCACTGCACCATCAGGGAAGGGAAGTCCCAGGGTTGATGGACTTTTAGGGAAGCCAAATCATTGGTGTTTACTACCTGGAAACTCCATCAGGGAACTCGGTAAAGTTTTCCATCTCCTCAGTACTGAGGGTCATCCACATGGTTCATGTGGGCATAGTCAAAGGATTTCTCATAATTGAATCTCTGTTGGAAATTTGCAGCCTGTGTTAGGGCAGAGGGAGGAAGCCAGATAAGCTAGGGCAGTTGGGCAAGTAAGATATAGGAATCTGTCCCCACATGAAGGGCAGGTAGAGAGCCAGGGGATTTGGAGTCATGACTTGTCCCTAACTCAGGACTTCACAAGGGCCACTTGGCTTACAGCTGTCCTCAGTGGCAAAGCTGACTTTTTTTTTTTTATTCTTTTTGTTGCAGTGGTAAATGGGAGTGTTTCCTTAATCTCTCTTTCAGATTTTTCATCATTAGTGTATACGAATGCAAGAGATTTCTGTGCATTAATTTTGTATCCTGCAACTTTACCAAATTCATTGATTAGCCCTAGTAGTTTTCTGGTGGCATCTTTAGGATTCTCTGTGTATAGTATCATGTCATCTGCAAACAGTGACAGTTTGACTTCTTCTTTTCTAATTTGTATTCCTTTATTTCTTTTTCTTCTCTGATTGCCGTGGCTAGGACTTCCAAAATTATGTTGAATGATAGTGGCGAGAGTGGACGTCCTTTTCTTGTTCCTGATCTTAGAGGAAATGCTTTCAGTTTTTCACCATTGAGAATGATGTTTGCTGTGGGTTTGTCGTATATGGCCTTTATTATGTTGAGATAGGTTCCCTCTATGCCCACTTTCTGGAGAGTTTTTATCATAAATGGGTGTTGAATTTTGTCAAAAGCTTTTTCTGCATCTGTTGAGATGATCATATGGTTTTTATTCTTCAATTTGTTAATATGGTTTACCACATTGATTGATTTACGTATATTGCAGAATCCTTGCATCCCTGGGATAAATCCCACTTGATCATGGTGTATGATCCTTTTAATGTGTTGTTGGATTCTGTTTGCTAGTATTTTGTTGAGGATTTTTGCATCTATATTCATCAGTGATATTGATCTGTAATTTTCTTTTTTTGTAGTATCTTTGTCAGGTTTTGGTATCAGGGTGATGGTGACCTCATAGAATGAGTTTGGGAGTGTTCCTTCCTCTGCAATTTTTTGGAAGAGTTTGAGAAGAATGGGTGTTAGCTCTTCTCTAAATGTTTGATAGAATTCACCTGTGAAGCCTTCTGGTCCTGGGCTTTTGTTTGTTGGAAGATTTTTAATCACAGTTTCAATTTCATTACTTGTGATTGGTCTGTTCATATTTTCTGTTTCTTCCTGGTTCAGTCTTGGAAGGTTATACCTTTCTAAGAATTTGTCCATTTCTTCCAGGTTGTCCATTTTATTGGCATAGAGTTGCTTGTAGTAGTCTCTTAGGATGCTTTGTATTTCTGCAGTGTCGTAACTTTTCCTTTTTCATTTTTAGTTTTATTGATTTGAGTCCTCTCCCTCTTTTTCTTGATGAGTCTGGTTAATGGTTGATCAATTTTTTAAATCTTCTCAAAGAACCAGCTTTTAGTTTTATTGATCCTTGCTATTGTTTTCTTTGTTTCTATTTCATTTATTTCTGCTCTGATCTTTATGATTTCTTTCCTTCTGCTAACTTTGGGTTTTGTTTGTTCTTCTTTCTCTAGTTCCTTTAGGTGTAAGATTAGATTGTTTGAGTTTTTTTTTGTTTCTTGAGGTAGGCTTGTATAGCTATAAACTTCCCTCTTAGAATTGCTTTTGCTGCATCCCATAGGTTTTCGATTGTCGTGTTTTCATTGCCATTTGTCTCTAGGTATTTTTTGATTTCCTCTTTGATTTCTTCAGTGATCTCTTGGTTATTTAGTAGTGTAATGTTTAGCCTCCATGTGTTTGTTACTTTTTTTCCCTGTAATTCATTTCTAATCTCATAGCGTTGTGGTCAGAAAAGAGGCTTGATATGATTTCCCTTTTCTTAAATTTACTGTGGCTTGATTTGTGACCCAAGATGTGATCTATCCTGGAGAATGTTCCATGTGCACTTGAGAAGAAAGTGTAATCTGCTGTTTCTGGTTGGAATGTCCTATAAATATCAATTAAATCTATCTGGTCTATTGTGTCATTTAAAGCTCGTGTTTCCTTATTAATTTTCTGTTTGGATGATCTGTCCATTGGTGTAAGTGAGGTGTTAAAGTCCCTCAATATTATTGTGTTACTGTTGATTTCCTCTTTTATAGTTGTTAGCAGTTGCCTTATGTATTGAGGTGCTCCTATGTTGGGTGCATATATATTTATAATTGTTATATCTTCTTCTTGGATTGATCCCTTGATCATTATGTAGTGTCCTTCCTTGTCTCTTGTAACGTTCTTTATTTATTTATTTATTTTTTTGCTGTACGCGGGCCTCTCACTGGTGTGGCCTCTCCCGTTGTGGAGCACAGGCTCCGGACGCACAGGCTCAGCAGCCATGGCTCACGGGCCCAGCCGCTCCACGGCATGTGGGATCTTCCCGGACTGGGGCATGAACCCGTGTCCCCTGCATCGGCAGGCGGACTCTCAACCACTGTGCCACCAGGGAAGCCCAACATTCTTTATTTTAAAGTCTCTTTATCTGATATGAGTATTGCTACTCCAGCTTTCTTTTGATTTCCATTGGCATGGAATATCTTTTTCCATCCCCTCACTTTCAGTCTATATGTGTCCCTAGGTCTGAAGTGGATCTCTTGTAGACAGCATATAGATGGGTCTTGTTTTTGTATGCATTCAGTGAGCCTGTGTCTTTTGGTTGGAGCATTTAATCCATTCACGTTTAAGGTAATTATTGATATGTATGTTCCTATTACCTTTTTTTTTTTTTTTTTGTGGTACGTGGGTCTCTCACTGTTGTGGCCTCCCATTGCAGAGCATGGGCTCTGGACGCGCATGCCCAGCGGCCATGGCTCACTGACCCAGCCGCTCCATGGCATGCGGGATCTTCCTGGACTGGAGCACGAGCCCGCGTCCGCTGCATCGGCAGGCGGACTCCCAACCACTGCACCACCAGGGAAGCCCCGTATTACCATTTTCTTAATTGCTATGGGTTTGTTTCTGTAGGTCCTTTTCTTCTCTTGTGTTTCCCACTTAGAGAAGTTCCTTTAGCATTTGTTGTAGAGCTGGTTTGGTGGTGCTGAACTCTCTTAGCTTTTGCTTGTCTGTAAAGCTTTTGATTTCTCCATCAAATCCGAATGAGATCCTTGCCGGGTAGAGTAATCTTGGTTGTAGGTCCTTCCCTTTCATCACTTTAAGTATATCATGCCACTCCCTTCTGGCTTGTGGATTTTCTGCTGAGAAATCAGCTGTTAACCTTATGGGAGTTCCCTTGTATGTTTTTTGTCATTTTTCCCTTGCTGCTTTCAATAATTTTTCTTTGTCTTTAATTTTTGCCAATTTGATTACTGTGTGTCTCGGTATGTTTCTCCTTGGGTTTATCCTGTATGGGATTCTCTGCACTTCCTGGACTTGGGTGGCTATTTCCTTTCCCATGTTAGGGAAGTTTTCAACTATAATCTCTTCAAATATTGTCTCGGGTCCTTCCTCTCTCTCTTCTCCTTCTGAGACCCCTATAATGAGAATGTTGTTGCATTTAATGTTGTCCCAGAGGTCTCTTAGGCTGTCTTCATTTCTTTTCATTCTTTTTTCTTTATTTTGTTCTGTGGCCGTGAATTCCACCATTCTGTCTTCCAGGTCACTTATCCGTTCTTCTGCCTCAGTTATTCTGCTATTGATTCCTTCTAGTGTAGTTTTCATTTCAGTTATTGTATTGTTCATCTCTGTTTGTTTGTTCTTTAATTCTTCTAGGTCTTTGTTAAACATTTCTTGCATCTTCTCGATCTTTGCCTCTATTCTTTTTCTGAGGCCCTGGATCATCTTCACTATCATTATTCTGAATTCTTTTTCTGGAAGGTTGCCTATCTCCACTTCATTTAGTTGTTTTTCTGGGGTTTTATCTTGTTCCTTCATCTGGTACATGGCCCTCTGCCTTTTCATCTTGTCTATCTTTCTGTGATTGTGGTTTTTGTTCCACAGCCTGCAGGATTGTAGTTCTTCTTGCTTCTGCTGTCTGCCCTCTCTGTGTTTTTTTTTTCTTTTTTTTTTACTGGTTTATCTGTCCACTTAGATCCCATGGATTGAGAATTTCAACCTGGCATGAGCTTGTTTTCTGTCGTAGGAGAATTCACTAACTTTATGAAGCACCTGCTCTGTTAGGTAAGGTACAGTGCTTAGTATTTTATATGTTATTTTGTTTTTTCCTCATGCAGGTTGTTCTGATTTGGTAAGGTCAGCCTTATCTTCATCCAAAAGATGAAGAGACTGATATTTAGGGATGTTAAGTCACTTGCCTCAAGTTAGTTAGCTAGAAAAAAGATTTGGGATTTGAACCTAGTTAGTCTCATTCAGCTCAGGCTCTTTCCCAACACCTAGAAGGTTTCAGATTAACTGGATAAACAGATCATAAAGAGATTAGTTATAGAATTTATGGGATCAGTTATTTTTAAGAACGATAAGCAGAATTCATTTGCCAGAAAGTAAAGTGATCATCGCAATTGATTCTTTTCTTTTTAAAAATAAGAGTCAAGGAAGAGAGAATTCAAATTGGCTAGTGTGCAGCTACTCTGGTGCGTGTGTGTTAAAGTCTGTTTCAGGGCGTTCAGGTGAGTCAAATATTGTGTTTGCCTTATGGAAAACACACAAATTATACATTTTCCAAAAAATAAAGAAACGCAACAGTTATGGAAAAAAAAAGTTTCATTCTAGATGTATGCTAGTCAAAATTTAGTACTTCTTTGATGGTACAGTGGGCTCTTTTTGATCCTGTTGAACTTCACATTCATTATTATCAACTGCAGTCATCGTAGTCTGATGCCTGATTTTCCTGGGCAGATGTGCTGAGGGGGGCTGTTCGGAAAAGCTTTCGGAGGAGATGGAGAAGGCATGGGATGAAGAGAGAAGGGAGGGCATTCTCCACAGCAGGGCTCCCCACAGGCTGAGTGAGGCATGAGGTTTCAGCTGTGGTGACTGACAATTTAAGTTTTCCTGATTCTAAGTTGGTGCACTGTGGGAATTGAGAGATGGGAGAAACAGTTAAGAGAAGCCAAACCTCAGGGGAGTGAACGGCCCCCAGACTTGATGGCCCTTAGGTCACTGAGGCACACCGCCTCCTTTGATGGGTGGAGAAGCTGCTGTTAGTAGAGGCAAGAGGGAAACGCCCCTTACTGGCTGTGAGGGAAACAGAGGAGGCAATAATGAGCTCTCTGGATTGCTGGGCCTCTTTGGTCAGGTTCTGAGTTGTCTGCTCTAACTATTTATTATTATTATTTTTTTCTTCAAGAAGAACTACTTTAAATTTAGGTATTTGGAGAGGGCAGCCAACCATGTTCTGGGTAGGAAGTGGGAGATCAGGGGAGCGAGCGAGGAAGGCAGAAGAGGCAACAGGTCCCTTGAGTTATCTTCATCAGGTCACCTGACAGGCAAACACCCATGGAGCTTAAGGAAGAGAGTCATGGACCCTCCTTCTTGCCCCCAACGTACCCCACCCCTACTGCTCATCTGAGGCCAGGACTTCTGCTTCCCTTCCTTTTTTTTTTTTTTGTGGTACGCGGGCCTCTCACTGTTGTGGCCTCTCTTGTTGCGGAGCACAGGCTCCCGACGCGCAGGCTCAGCGTCCATGGCTAACGGGCCCAGCTGCTCCGCGGCATGTGGGATCTTCCCAGACTGGGGCCTGAACCCGTGTCCCCTGCATTGGCAGGTGGACTCTCAACCACTGTGCCACCAGGGAAGCCCCCCTTTTTTTTAATGGTTGAATAAATTTACTTGTCATTCCAGATCATAATTTGCACAAATTAAGCTCTTTGACTTAAGAATATATATATATATACACAAAAATCCTCAAAATAAAATGTTAACTTAGCACTCCTGGTGATGGTATAAATATGCCATACTATTTTTTTTTTTTACATTTCCCTTTTCAAAAAAATTGATATATAGTTGACATACAATACTATATTAGTTTCAGGTGTACAACTTAATGATTTGTATATATTGTTAAATGATCACCACAGTAAGTCTAGTTAACATCTGTCACTGTACATAGTTACAGATTTTTTTCCTTAGATGAGAACTTTTAAGATCTATTCTCTTAGCAACTTTCAAATGTACAGTACAGTGTTATTAACTGTAGCCACCATGCTGTACATTACATCCTTAGGACTTATGTATTTTATAACTGGAGGTTTGTACCTTTTGACCCGCTTCACCCACCCTCCACTGCCCACCTGTGGCAACCACTGATCTGTTCTCTGTATCTATGAGCCTGGTTTTGTTTTGGTTCTTTGTTTTCTTTCCTTTGACCTAAGACAATATTTTTGCCAAAATGTAAATATTCCCTGAGGGTCTTGAATATTAAGCTCTCATCATGAAAACCTTACAGGGGATGAGATTATCACAATACTTTTCACAGGCCCAGGATGGGTGAGCTTTGAAAAGGCATAGCAAGAGAGGAAGGCTCTAGCTCTTGGGGCCCAGGCTGGGGGTGTTGGGTGGTGTGCTGTGGTTGGAGACTCAGGTCAACATGGGGGTTCTGGCGATTGGTGGGGGAGGAATAAATGCTCAGGGGAGGGGTCGGAGAGGGACTGCATTTCCCCACTTAGCAATTTGGTTTAGAGCCCTGTGTGGTGATGGGTCATGTGGCATCTCCAGGCTACCCCCGCCAAGGGAGAGTTAAAGATCCCAGTGGAGGTCAGAGGTGAACAAGGATGAAAGCAACACAAAAGTAGGACAAGGCAGGCTAATTAGCTTCCACCTTCCCCTCCTGCTGCCCGGCCTGATATTTGAGGTGACATTTAAAGCCACTGTACAGATGAATGCTTTCTGGAGCCTGTGGAGAGATGAGCCTGATTCTCAGCCTCCTGGCTGGCAGCTCCTCAGCCTCTCTGTCTGGGGCCCTCTATTGGGCCTTGAGGGCAGGCGGGACCTCCCTTTACCTTCCAGGAGACTCTTCTAATTCTGGACTCAGAATCCTCCTCCCTACTGGACTCTGAGGATGTGTGGGAAATGAGGTGCACTCTAGAATTCAACCAAAATAGTTCAGTGAAGTAAGAGAGGAGAGCAGGGACAGAAGCAGATAGATCACCGTTTCAGACTCATCTAAGGAACTTGTTAAAAATGCAGGCCTTGGGGAGTGAGGCCTAGTTATCTGCATGGATAACCAACCCTCTAAGGTTATTCTGCTGCCCATTAAACTTTGAGAACCTCTGAGATAGAAGATGAACGAGGTTAGCTGGAAAAGGCCTCTTGGGAGAAGTGGACTTGAATTTCAGTGTGACAGGTGATACCTGTCTTAGGTGCTGGCCTCAGGTGTGGACCTAGGGAGCCTGTTCACCTGGGGACACCAGGCTTTCACAGGAGAGACTGGCCGGTGTCCATCCCATCCGTGGGTGGCGTCACTGAGACTATGTTGCCACAGGGCTGCACTTCACCACTTGGGTGCTAATCGCCAATGGGCAGAAGTGGTGTGGGAGGTGGCTGAGGCTGGTGTCTGCTGGAGTGTGTGATACTTGTTGCAACTGAAGCACAGCTTATAGGGCAAAATGGCAGCCTGGTGGAGCCCACTTGCATGGGCGGGGCAGAGAGGGGCAGGGATAGTCTTCCCTCTGCTATGCAGACTAGCAACTGTACCACCTCCCTTGTGGCCTTCGCTGGTCAGGTAGCCCTGTGTGTCCGAGAAGCTGGCCAGTGCCTCTGCGGGAACAATGGCCATTGCCCCGGGAGATGAGTGGGAAAGATTTGGGACATGATTGCTTCTCTTCTCCCTCTGTGCTGCTTGCCTTCTGCTCCATACACTTGTGCTGGCTTTATCTGACCGGGAACACAGTGTTTCCACGTTGGGGCGGGCGGAGAGAGGGAGAAAGAACAGTGCCAAGGAAGAAGAAGGAACAGCGAAGAGAAGGGAACACATCTGTGTTGTGACACCGAGTAACCAGTGATCATCCAGATGGGCATCAGCCCCCTGGAATGGACGGGCCGTTGCTGGCCTGGAGATGCTCCTTGCTCCTGAGAACAGGTCCCTGTAGAACAGGTCCCAGGTGGGTTGGAGGAACCATGCCAAGGGGAATGACCGTGCTTGCTTTGACCATGATGAAAGAAGGAGCTGCTGCAGGAGTATTGTTTAAGACAAAATGACAACAACAACAAAAACCTAATAAAGCCCCCTCCTGGCCGACGTCCCATCCATTCTAATTGCACTCCAGCTACATGGCAACTCTGACAATCTCTTGGAACATTTTATTCAACTTCTGGAGGGACTGGATTGAAAGCATGGCTTACGAGGCTCTGTGGGAGTTGGAGAAATGAGCGTTGGTGTGCTGGGGAGCTCCCAGGAGTGCAGCTCGATGGGTTGAAGCCAATCTTTAGTAAAATTGATGGCTGAATGGGTTCCTCCTGGCCCCGACCCCCCAGGTGATGCTTATGTTCTTAGGTTCACAGTTTGTAGGGGAAGTTCTTGCATCCGTGTTGTTCTTTAACATCTTTATTCTCTTTCTTTGAAAATGAGGCTGTGTGGAATGCTTGGCACTTGATTACTAGAAGGAGGGGAACAGGGCCAGCTTCCTTCTCCAGGCCCAAGAATGGGATGTGGAATAGTAGAATTACCCCATCAGAGTTCCCACGGCATCCACAGAGTCACTAGGACTTTCTGCCTCACAGACTCATGCTCTTTCCAAAGCCCATCTCTGTCTAGGTCTCCTCATGGTGGGAGCCATGTGTGCATCCCTCACATCTCAGATTTCTCCCAGTTGGGTTAGACAGAGCCACTTTTGGCGTTTTTATTTGGAGATGCTCTCCCTTGGCAGCCACAAGCCAGAGCCAAAGAAAAAGATGAAGGGCTGTCACTCAGTAGGAGGCCACAGGCAGGCCCTCTACTGAGCCTGTGCTGGTGGCATGTCAGCACTGCCCTGGGCATCCTGCCCTACTGTGAGGGCCTCCACCTCTCTATGAAAGACATCACAGTTCCCCAGGGAACAATCCAGAGCCCCAGAAACTCTCTTCGGGAGGAGACAGATGGCACACATTTCTTCCTCAGCCCAGCCACCTTCTAGGTACTTGACCATAAGCAAGTGATTTAACCTCTTGGAACATGGGTTTTCCCTTCTGTAGACTGGGGAACGTGAGTCCCATCCTACAGACCTTGCAGGGTGGCTCAGGGGGCCAAGGGAGATGATGGATGTGGAAGTACTGTGTGAGCTAATAAGTTCTGGCCACACCTGAATGATGGAGCTTGTTATTCATGAAGGAAGGGGGAAGCTGAGGGTCAGTGCACTTCTCTCTGGAGAGAGAGGAGGAGGGGCGTGCATTCTCGTGTCAACTACACACTAGAGTCTTGTCCATTTAAGGTAATAGTAAAATAATACTACCAGAGCCTGCGAGGTAGCTTCTGGGAAGTGGTGTGCGCTCAGTCCCAATGCTGCCCTTCCAGAAGGAACCATGGTGCAGCGGTGGAGCAGGGGCAGGGCCAGGCTGGTGGAGACTGTGGCTCTGCTGGCTTTCTCCCTCCCCTGCCTAGCTCCTGCCCCAGGATGTGCCCCCTCCTCAGTCTGCATACGTCAGAATCTGCAGCCTGTGTCATCCTGGAAGCCTAAGCTCCCAGGAACAGCTGACGCTGAGGAGGCCTGTTCCTGCCTGCTGCTGTTGGAGACCCGGAAGCCTGGGGTGCCAGCGTTTCCATTAGGACAGTGAGAAGGCATTGCTGGCATGGCCTGGGCTGAAACAAAAGCGGTGATGAATATGCACGTGGCTGCCGGGTAGTTTTTAGGCTTGGAGTCCAGAGTTGTTCCAGACCTGGGGTCCCCTCGGATTTCCCTTGTTTGAGCAGGACTTCTGGTCACCTGAGGACACGGCCAGCACCCTGTAAAATGGGTTCCCAGCAAGGCAAGGCCAGGGTGCCCTGTCATCCTCCTACAGGCCTTATGTGGTGCCCAGGAACGGAGGCCCTTGCAGTCCACTCCTCTTCCTGACTTAAACATGAAACCGTGTGGGGTGCACGTGCCATTTGCCTCTTCACTCATTCAGTTAGTAAATACTCAAGCACTTGCAAAGTTCAAGATGCTTCAGGGGATGTAACGAAGATCACAGAGCAGATCCTGTCTTCATGGAGTTTGTGGTCAAGTAAGGGAGCAGTCCTGTACAAAGGAGGTCTTACACAAAGGAGGGAGTGAAATGCAGTGTAGAGGGGGAGAAAGATGAGGGGAGGCTACCTGATTCTGTGGGAAAATAGGAGGATTTGGCCACGATGAAGTGGGGGAGTAGGGTGGCCATGCTATGGGCAGGGAGAACAGGAGCACATGCACAGAGGTGGGAAAGCATGGGATGTAAGGAGGTGTGGGAGCTGGGAATCTGGTGAGAGGAAGAGGGGTTGGAGGGGAGAGGGGAGTGAGCACTCGAGCACCGCCGTTCACCAAGTGCTGGACCAGAAGTGTTAGGTCCTTCCTATCCGGGGAGCCTCACCATAGCCTGATGAAGCAAATGCTGTTCTCTCTAGTTTTCAGAGGAGGCGGCTAGGGTTGAAGTCACTTGATCAAGGCTAGGCAACTATTCAGTGGTAGCAGGATTTGAATCCATGACCATGTGACTCCAGAGCCCATGCTGTCTCCACGACAGCAGAGGGTCCACGAAGGGAGATAGGGTCTGTGGCCTTTTTCTGGTCACATGGGTCCTGCACCCTTGGGCAGGAGGTGCCTGTGGTTCCCAAGGAACAAGGCAGTGAGGCTCTGGCTCTTCTGGTCTGGCCTCGGAGTCCAGGGTGGTTGAGCTCCTGGCTTCCCACCCCTGTCCTGTTAGGGAAGCCACTGGCCTCTGGCATGGGAGGCAGGGACAGCCAGGATGGCAGGAGATCCTGGAATGACATTCAAGATATGGCCTTGACTGTGGGTTTTCATTCCCAAGACCACCTCTCTGCTCCCTTCTTTGTGAAAGTGCTCCCTGGCCGCCCTCCCCCGCACCTCTGATCTCCCTTTGGGCCCATGCAGGCTCAGTCTGCACAAGGCGGCAGTGTTCCGCACTTGTTCCTTTGTTGCTGTGAAACAGGCTCCCGGCACAGTCAGCCTCTGTGTGGGAGGACTGGTGGCTGTCTTCGCAGGCAGGCATTTGCTTTGAGCAGGCGGCGCGCGCGAGCCCAGCGTCAAGTAATTCCGGCCTCCTCGAGTCGGCGGTGGTGGGATGAGGCTGTGCTGAGGGGACTGGCTGTGAAGGATGAGTTCAGGGGGGGATGACGGACCGCTTCTGGGACCAGTGGTATCTTTGGTATCTCCGCTTACTCCGGCTGCTGGATCGAGGTATTCCTGGGGGGAGGAAAGAGAATGAATATGAGTGTGTGTGTGTGTGTGTGTGTGTGTGTGTGTGTGTGTGTGTGTAAGAGAGAGGGAGATATGCACACACACAGAGATTTCTGACAGAGAGAGAGACAGAAACAGACACACACACACACACACACACAGAAAAATGCAGTGGAGAAGGGAGCAGAAAGCAAGGAGAGAGAAGAGAGAATGAAACAGCTGAGTAGCCAACCCATGGAAAGTAAAAAAAAAGGCTGTTTTTCTGGGGACATTTTTACCCAGCTGGGAATTGGGAGCCCAGGGCCATTTGGGGAGCGTGTGTGTATCCGGATCTCCTGTCTTGTTGGGTTGAGCATCAAGCTGTGTACTGTAGTCAGACAAGTTAAGCCCTGTCTTTCAGGGTTCTAGATGGAACCCTGAGCAGTGCAGCAAGGAGAATGGTCCCTGAGCAAGAAGCTGAGGGCAGACAGATGCAGGCTCACATCTCAGCTCTGCCACCACCAGCTCTGTGACCTTAGGCTGATTTGTGTGACCTATCTAAGCTTGTTTCCCCATCTGTAAAATGGGTGTGGTGAGACATATCTGCTGGGGTTGTTGTGGAATTCTTAGTTAATTCATACCCGTAAAACACGTAACATAATGTCTGGTGCATAGTAGGTGCTTTGTAAGTGTTCATTTCCTCCTTACAACGCCCCTCAGCATCATGGAGCTGTAGCACCTGTCCGGAGGGCAGCTGCCTTTGTGGTTATCTGTAGATAGAGCCAGTACAGAATTTGCAGTTAGTGGAAAGGGAAGGGAAAGTCCATTTTATTCCTCAGGTTAATCTGACCTTAATACATTTTATCATTGAATATTCATGTGATTTAAATCTCCTGGTAATGTGATGCAAATCTAGACATTCTGGTGTAAGGAAAACCCACTGTTAACCTGGTTGAGTAATTGATTCTTTTCTTTCTTTCTTTCTTTTTTTTTTTTTTTTTTACAATGTTGAGTGTTATTTTTAAAAGCTTTGGCTCCTTTAAGAGGTTTTCGCAAGAATGATGTCAAACCCCTGATGGAAAAGGTGGCCCAGGGGAAGCTCTGCTGCATAGCCCAAGGTGTACTCATCTTCACCTTGAATAGTTGTAGGTGTGCCAGGAGGTCAATACCAGGTGGAAGCAGAGAGCTACACATAGCAGGTGAACCAGCGCTGTTATCAGGGAGAAATCAAAGATGGAGGAAACCAAACCAGCACATTTGAAAAGCAGTCTCTCACTAGCACTGAGAACAGGCCAGTGGGAGCCCAGACTTGAGACGAGATGAGAGTGTTAGGAAGAGAGCCAGGAGCTTGTTACTGGTGGAGATCATAGACCAAGGGAAGGAGAAGGAGACCGGGTGTGAATCCCCCTTATCTGTGTGACCTTAGGCAAGTTACTTAACCTTTCTGTGTCTCCTTCATTGTAAAAGGGAATGATAATGACAACAGTAGCACCAACTCAGAGGGTTGCTGTAGGGAAAAACTGTAAGTGAAATACTTATTCCAGTGCCTGGAGAAGAAAATGCCCCTTAAATGTTAATTTTCTTTACCAAGACGGTTAATTCTCACTGTCTGACAGACATATTAGGAAAGACAGGAACATGTGGTATCTAATAACCAGGAGTTGAGAAAAGTCCAATTAAGAGTTGTTAGAGGCTTAGAGATAATTTATACTTACATAAATTAAAACAAGATTCAAACCAACATATGCTAATTGTAAAAATAAACTAGATGTTAATATACAAGCTACATTAATAATAATTTGGTTTTATTTTTTAGAAAATGCTTGAATCCATGAGTTGCAAACTTAGGTTCAAGTTTTGGCTTCATTACTTTCTCGGTGCCCTTGAATAAATGATTTACCCTCAAAATGACCCTCAGTTTGTTAATCTGAAATATGGGAATGTTAATAATAATACCTATATTATAGAATTTGGGGGAAATTTATTGTGTTAGTGCATGTAAAGATGTCAGGCATTCTTAGAAATGTCAGGTTAATGAATTTATGGCTTGATTGATTAAACTCTCCCCTTGGATAGCAAACGTTGGTTGCCAGAATGGTGCATTCTTCCATGCATATTTGGAAAGTTTATGGTCTTTCATAAACAGTGTTTCTAGGGTTTTCTTTAATGTGAGGCTTTAGACTAGCAGCTTCTGACTGTGTAGGGCCCCTTATTTTCAGGCTTTGGGGGTTGGGTGTTGATTTATGTTGCCCAGTTCTGGTTAATGGGTATTACACATGTACACGTGTGATGCCCACAGCCACGTTCAAGCAGAATTTTAGGATACAGCAACTTCCTTCTAGTAACTAACGTTAGCTAACTTTGTATAGACAGCGGCATGCTTCAATGTGGTGTGCTAAACTGAGCTAGCTCATGGGAAGTGCTCAATAAATATTTGTTGAATGAATGGATGAATGATGAACCTGTCCTTCTGCGCAGTGAACAAAATTCTCCTGGATTTGTCTTTAGTGTAACAGAATTTAGTTCCCTTCGTCTTTTTTAGGATTTTATGTCACTTCACCCTATCATTGTTATGCCTCGTGTCATTTTGAAAGTAACAGACCGCAAGAGAGTGAGGAGGGAATAAGCAATGAGAAGTGGGAAATGATAAGTGTAGCCCAGGAAATTGAAATAATCAACAAGCTGTGTGCCAGCCTGAGTAATTCTCGTGGCTGTGACTGGGGGATAAATGATGTGTGATTTGACACAGCTAGGAAAAGGGAGGAAACGTTGGAACACATCATGGAGTGGAAATAAACTTTACGAAGAAATGGCAGTGCATGCTTGGTGATTGCAGATGAATCTTTTGTCTCCCCCATCATTGTTCATCAAGGATAAGGATTTAAGAAAATAAAAGGGGTTGTTTTCTAGGACTTTACTTAACTATATGTGAGGATTTATACGATAATGAACTGCCAGGTTGCTCAGACATGATTATTTTGGTGATTTCTTTCATTAATAGCAGATGCTGTTTTTACAGTGTTTGTTACTGGGCATTTGTCAACTCTGCTGATTGTGTTCTGTGCTTTCAGATGGTGACTGAGGAGGTGGTTCCTATGGTGGGGACTGTCCATCAAAAGAAAGGTGCTCATACAGATCTGAAACATGAGTGTGTGTATAAGAGAAGAGAAGTCACATTGCCTTTTGTTGTTGAGTTTTGGTGTATCCATGGGGACCAGACAAGTGAGGTGGGGGTTTACATTTCCTTGTTTACATCTAATTTTTTTTTTTTTGTCATGAAAGGGGAAGAGTGAAAAGACTGATGCTCTTTATTCATAGAGCATTGGGCAGTGTTTCCCAGTGTGTGGGAACGACCACCACTGGTAGCGCATGAAACGATTTCAGGCAGTTTACAGGTATCGCTGGACATTTTCTTGCTGGTCACTGCCTGGCACTGTCTGGAGGACACCCTGTTTTGTCCAGCATCTGCTTCTGCTGTGCTGTCCACCCCCTGCCCACACCCCATCCAGTGCAGGCCCTCCTTAGCCCCACCCATCCCTCAGATCTCCCCTCATTCCCACCTGTAGTCTCCCTTTTACCTTCTCACCAGCCCTACCTGGGCCTCACACTCTGCCCTGCCTTCATCTCTGGCCCCAGATGTCTGCCTCCTCCATCGCCCCTGGTCCCTCCGTCCTCTCTGTCCCTAGAGTTCCTTTAAAGGCACAGCCCCATGCCACCTGTAACCCTATTCCACGATATTTTCTGTTATTCCCTAACCCATCGTCAAGACTTCATTCCTTCTCACTGCTGTGCTTAGGCCTACTTGGCCTCATGGATCCTGGGTCTCTCCCTGGGCCCGCCCATCCCTGATTTCTAACTCTGAGTGCTTTTTCCTCTCAGGAGCCACTGTCTTTTCTTCTCTTGCTCCTGCCTTTTCATGTTACCTTACCATTACCCCCCAGTCTACTAGTTTCTTTTAAAAACAAATTTAAGTAAAAGATGGAATTGATTTAAAATGATATCAAGGAAATAACTGTAGGAGTTATGGGGATATGGTGAGATGGTGATAGAAGTACAAAAATGACTGGGATGTGGAAAACTTAAGTGATATGTTGAATTTACATTATTGGCTTTAATTTCTTCTTGCTGCTTGTCTACATTCCTGTACCTACCACAAAGTGTTTTGGATTCTGGGCCAGAAACCAACTGGTTCTCATCCCTGGACATATACTAGAATCATCTGGGAGCTCTTAGAAAGCATGATACCCAGCTTCTCCCTTCCCACCCCCCCAACCCAACCCCACCCCCGCCAGCCAACTAAATTAGAGTCCTTGGAAAGGAGGCTAGACATTGGCATTTTTAAGGAGCTCTGCAGGTGATTCTAATGACAGCCACAGTTGAGAACTGCTCATTGTCATGCTTTCATATGGAGACCAGAGGGTAAAGGCAAAAATGACTCTTCAGCAAAATAACAAAACAAATGAGAAAAGCAATCACTACATGAGAGTAGTAAATGTAGGCGTAAACATAGGAATGTACTAAGGAACAACATTTAAAAGAATGCAATCCTTTGGATATAATTCATGCAGGTTTCTTCAGAGATTTCAGCTCTAACCATTTTCTATCGCTACCTAACTAAATCTTTTTTTTAATTTAAAATTTTTTTTGCTTTTAATTTTTATCTTATATTGGAGTATATAACAATGTATATATTGGAGATTAACAATGTTGTGTTAGTTTCAGGTATACAGCAGGGTGATTCAGTTATACATATACATGTATCTATTCTTTTTCAAATTCTTTTCCCATTTTGGTTATTACAGAGGACTGAGCAGAGTTCCCTGTGCTATACAGTAGGTCCTTGTTGGTTATCTGTTTTAAATATATCAGTGTGTACATGTCAGTCCCAAACTCCCAATCTATCCCTCCCACCCACCCTTCCCCTGCCCCAGTAACCATAAGTTCGTTCTCTAAGTCTGTGCGTCTGTTTCTGTTTTGTAAATAAGTTCGTTTGTATCATTTTTTTTAGATTCCTCATATAAGCGATATCATATGATATTTGTCTTTCTAAATCTTGACTTTCTTTTATATTCCTGGGGAAAAAAACATTTACCTGTGCCCCAGGATGTTGTCTGGTCTCAGCCTGCCTTGGGTTTGCCACTCTCTGTTCTGGCTGCCTAGGGTTCTGGATTTTGGGATGGTGGTTTGTCACTGCAGATGCCAACAACCTTTCATTACTTGCTTAGAGTAACTTCAGTAGGTGGGCACTGCCTATACTCAGCTATAATTAGAGAAAGAAAAATCCCTTTCTCCCTTCTGGGTAGATGGACAGTGAGGACAGTAACTTTCCTCAAGCCTCCATGGTGTTGGGCTCTTCTTCGGCTGGGAATTTACTTGTCTTTCTCACTAAAGCTCCCTCTCCCTGAGTGGCCATGCTCTGTTGCCTCAATCTTCAAATCTACCAAACGTTCTATCCAAGCATTGACTCTGCCCAAGTGCAGTGTCCAGGCAGCTGGCCCTCATGGCCATGGCTCTCAGAGCACCCTGATCTGTGGTCTTGTCCTTCCTGTGCCTGCAGCCCACTTGCTGGCCCCTGGTTTCCCATCACTGACGGATGCCCTGTCTTTGGCTTGATTGCTGCTCATTTATCTTCCCAGCACTGGCCACTGGCTGGCTCAGAGTTGGTGTCTTTGCTTAGTCCGTTCCTAGGCTGCCTTGGACTCTGGATACCCACCTTGGTTTGGCTTGTCCTCTTCTTGTTACCTGTTGCATATATGTGTCCAGCATGATAAGTAGCTTCTTTGTGCCAAGCTTTATGACTTGTTCCTCCCTTTCTGTGGTTGGCAGGGAAAAGAAAAGCACAGCATGTGTATGAAAAACATATAGACTGGTTCTCCTGTGCTGGGCATTTTCTAATAAGAGGAGGTTCGGTTGTAATCACCTTCCCATTTGAGCTGAATATTCATACAATACATAAAGAAGTTATTTTAACTTAGCTTTTACATCACAAATAGATATCTCTTATTCAGTTGGCTTATGGCACAAAACCACTTTCCTAAAGGGACCTGGCCTTTTGTTCGATAAGCACTCTGAATACAGCACCCCTTGAAACACCATCTCAGGACAATTCCGCATTGCCCCATACCAGAACCACCCCAGCAACCTTCCTATTTTCCTGTGCTTCCACTTGAAATGCCCGAAGCTTCCCCCTCTTACAGTTAATCCATATCCTTCCCCTTCCAAACCACATAGCCCCTATGTCCTCCAGAAAAAGCTGCCACAATCAATCATACCTGGTTCTGTTCAAAGACACGTGGGCACTTAGGTACCAGGCCAGCGTTCTGTGATTCACGATGTGCTCCTGTGGTTGGTAAAATGACACACCTCATGGGCTGGTTGTGAGCCTTGAAGAAGTTAATATGTGTGGCTGGTGCCTGGTGTGAATAAGTGCCTCAGTAAAAGCATGCTCTCCTCCCAGATTTCGGTTGCTTTTAGGAGCTTAGTTGCTTCTGGGGGGTCCTTCTCTTTCATTGTGAGTAGAGCTTCTCTGAGGGCAGGTCCTTGTCTCCCTATCCCTTTGTATTCTCACCCAGACACCTAGTTCAAGATTGTATGCTGTTAAGAAACTGCATAAATAGGGCCAACAGAGTATTTGAACTCCCCAGGGAACTCAGAGACGGTGCTGATTATCCTGGAATTATTGAGGGGGGTGTGGGGGAGAGAACTGTAATGATTTGATAGTTCCAATATCTTATCCCCCTTGGTCCTCACTTTGTCTCTTTGAGAGAAGTTACTTTAGTTCTCATTTGACAGGTAGGAAACCGGCTTGTAGAGGTTAAAGAATTTGCTATAGTCACAGAGCTACTAAGAGAAGAATCGAGATCCAGGACCCCTGACTCTCATCTGGGATGAGTTCTCTCTTGTACCGGTGGGTGGACCCCCATCTTTCTCTCTCTCTGGCACATGTGTTAAACTGGGGTATCTGCCCACCTTCCCTGTCAGCAGAGAGTAGAGTGTATCACTGGGATGCAATGTCTGTGGTGTGAGATCACTAGACAAGATATATCTAGGCCAAGTCCTGGGGGAAGGACACCGATAGCTGTGCTGTGAGGTCCCGGTGTGGTGTTTCTATCCAATGAGGAGGAGGTGACTGTGAGGGGAGAACAGTAAAACAGCACATCCTGGGTGTGGCATGGCCTCCCAGCGCCTGTTCTGTTGTGACATTTTCAGTGATGGCTCAGAGCTGAGAGGCAGTGGGGGTAGCTGTGTGACTGGATGGTCAGAAAGCCACCTGTGATGGGTTTGTTCTTCACCTTGTGGATGGAGGTGGTATGTCACCAAAGTAATTGTCAAAACAATAAATAGTAGTGTTATTATTAGTGGCAGTAGTAATGCTGTCTACTAAGGGCTCCAGGTATAGCAGGGAGTGTTTAGGGGTAGGAAGTAGGATTCCTGCCCTCAGAGAACTTACAGTTCAAACTCCTGAAAGATCAAGAACCAGCGGTAACTTCTCTGAGTCTCTGTTGGCCCTTCTGGATTACTTATAAGAAGGATTCCTTCTAGCTGTAATGTTCCATGGTTCTATGTAGACAATACCTGTAATGCCTGCAAAATAATACACCTACAACACCTATAATATATCGGTGTGATTTCACAAGGTGTTTCAAGTTGAATTGCTAAATGGGTGCTATGCATTCACAA
This sequence comes from Hyperoodon ampullatus, assembly GCF_949752795.1. Lineage (NCBI taxonomy): Eukaryota > Metazoa > Chordata > Mammalia > Artiodactyla > Ziphiidae > Hyperoodon > Hyperoodon ampullatus. The sequence goes on from NC_136918.1 coordinate 32,612,755, forward strand.
GGGGGAGAAATAGTTGGGTCTGTCTGAAGGAAAGAGGAAATGTTCACTCCTTCAATAAGTATCTTCTGAGGACCTACTATAGGCTGTGCCGTATTGAAGGGCCTAGGAATACAGTGCTGAAGATGACGGCATTCTTGTCTTCATGAAGCTTTAGGGTTTAGCAGGGGAAATAGACACTAAGAAATAGCACAGTAAATAATACAATGGCAGGTAGATTAAAAAGGAGAGAACTGACTTAAGCTTTAGTAGTACTTAATGATGAGGATGGAAGACAGAGAGTACAGACTGCCAGAAACATCTGTGTGGTAAGAGTTAAATTTGGAAAGATAGGTTGGGGTCACCTTGTGAAGATTCTTGCTTGCATATCAGGTTAAAGGCAAATAATGGCAGAGCAGTAACATTTAACTGTTTAAAAATGTATTGAACAATTTCCATGTACCCGGCAGTAGGCCAGGTGCTGAGAATGCAAAGAAGTATAACATGGCATAACAAAATGCCCACCTCCTTCATGCAACTGAAGTATGTCTATGTTTCTAGAGAGTTAGGGTAGGAGATGCATGGTTTTGAGTCATCTGCCCCCAGAATGATAGTGAAATTGATATTAGCTCAGGAAAGAGTATAGACGAAAATGTAGATTGGTGTAGATTGGTTTTGGAAAGTGTGGACTTGGGGAGACAGCATCAAAGGGGTGAGAAGAGTATTCTAAGGATAGGAGGAAGCCAGTATACAAGAAATTCCTGGGAGTGGAGGGGAAGGGACAGTTAGGGGTCCCCATCTGCAGGGAGATGGGCAATGTGAGGAGTTTGGTGACTACTCACAGCATTGTTTCGGCAGCCATTATGAAGAGAAACCAGATTGTGATGGGAGGAGGTGGTGACGATGAGGCAGCAGCAAGCACATATTGTTTGAGAAATATGTCAGAAAATGCAAGGTAAAAATAGAATGGTGGTTGATGCGACAGTAGGGTCAAGTGATAGTTTTGTTGAAGAAGGGAGGCTTGAATGTGTTTGAGGCTGGGAGAGGGTGCCAGTGACAGAGAGGAGTTTGAAAATGATGAATAGAAATGGATCTATTAATCCATTCAAGAAATATTCCTTGAGCATCGACGATGCTCCAGGCACCGTGCTGTTTGCTGGGGATACAGCATGAATAAGGCATAAAATCTTCATGAAGTTTACATTCTAATGAGTGAGGCAGACAATACATGAGTCAAGCAACAGTTGAATTTAGAAGAAGAGCTTGTGATAAATGCTGTAAAGTGTGACAATGACCTGGAGGAGGTAGGAGTGGGTTGACTAAGGAGTGCAGATGGAAGTGGAAGACTGGAGGAGGGAGAATGCTTCCTCTGCTGGGAGAGAGGAAGAAGGGGGTGCTTAGCTATTTTTAAGTAGGAAAAAGGAAATGAGGAAATGCAATTCAGATGGCCTTGATATTCTTAGCAAAAGAGGAGGCAATGTCATGGGCTGAGACTGGAGAGGTGGGTAGTTCAAGACTTTGGATAGGTTCTTACCTGCGTCATTCAAGCCTCTCCAGCAGTGCTGTGTGTAGGGGGTGTTATTCTCGTTGTATAGGTGAAGTAGCTGAGGGGACTCAGAGGGACCTACAACTAGAAAATATAGGGGCAAGGAGTAGGTCTGTCACCTGGTTACTCAGCCATTGGATAGCTCAGAGGGGACTGCTAATGAGTGGAGCCTGTCAGTGCCATCAAGAGATCGGTCCCTGATCCCTCCTCTTATACAAAATCCTATACTGTGCCCTGGGGGAGATCGTTGGAGAGGAGATGACACCTGTGCAAGGTCTGTGTTAAAAATTGATAAATCAAGTCATCAGCATGTACTTACTATTATTAAGCGCACTGTCCTTGTGAGTATTTGGATTTTTAAGGATTTGGATAGAGCAAGGGAAAAGGGCATCCGGGGTAAGAGAAAATGCAATGCAAACACTCTAGTGATTCAGACAAAAGGTGTAATCAGAGAAGGCTGGGGCTTTATCAGATAAAAAGTGAATTTATTGGTTCGAGAGATGGTATTGGGTCAAATAAGATCAGTGGTGAGTAGGAAAAGGTTTTTATTTCTCATTCTCTTTGCCTCCATAATTGTACCCCGAGCAAAAGAAAAAAGAGACAGAGTTGGAAGAGACCCCTCATTTAAGAGATGAGGAAACTGAGCCCAAAGAGATGATTTCGCTTTCTAAAGTCATACCGTTAGTTGTTGGCTGAGCCTGCATTTGAAGCAAGGACACAAAAACTCCTAGTTGAGGCCTCTTTTCATTATATTCCCTGTGGTTTCAACTCAATTCTGCCCCTTTTAACATGCTTAGCAGCCCCAATAGAGTCACTGTATGTGGAAGAATGGGCAGACTGGAGAATTCATGGGTTTGAGGGGTGTCTAGTTTGGATTAGGCTTTTTAAGGCTGTAGGGAAAATTTCTCAGAAGCCCCCAAAGCAGAATTGTCTTTCTCTATCCTCCCTTGTTATTATCATGAAAAATAAGCTGAGTGGAGTTGGAAGTGGCACCTCCTGGCTCTCCCTGTCTATTGCAGAATCACGCTCTAAAGAACTCAGCCCTGAGCAAAATCAGAGGAGTGTCTTCCTTATAAACCCAGGCTAGGAGGAAGAACTGGCGTGGGGCTTTTAATCTACATTCATGCCAAATGAAATTTGTTAGATGGGATAATGAGCTCCATATTTTATAGACTATTTTAAGCCTGTCTCAAAATAAAGTACAGTGCTAGGGGTGGAGGAAGGACGTAAGTCTTGGAGAAAAAAATACCATGACTTACTCATCAGTGTTTTCATTTTAATGATCCCAACCCCAGTACAAGCCCCTCAGTGACACTGTAATGGAAACCATATTTTTTTTCCTTCTGGAAGTTTCAGGATGAACACCGCCAAATGCTTCAAGGCTTAATTAAGGTTACAAACTCCTATCCCCAGTAATACACAGACCTTTCACCCCAGGGGGCTCAGCTAGAGACAGTGTGGTTGGAAAGCAGTTGAAATTATAGACACTTCTTCTGCCAATCTCTGGCTCACCACAGCTTCTTTTCTGTGCCTTCCCCCCGTCCCTCCTCCCTCCCCTTCCTCTTAACCGCTGCCTCATCCCTGGGAAGGACTAAACCAACACGTAAGTAAATAAGAACCCCAGTGTTGACTCTTTCCCTGCCACAAGGAGAGAATCTCAGGCAAATGCTGCTGTATCTGCAGGAGGCTGGACAGGGCTGGCAGAGGCAGGATGCATGTGGCAGCCAAGGGAGCCTGCCAATAGTGTAGGGTACTAGGAGGGGGGTGGTGCATGTGTCATCAGTAGGTATGGGAGGAGGTGGGGAATATTCTGCACATTACAGGCTGGAAAATCCACCTCATAGGAAGGTCTTGAGGACCCAAGAGAACAAGGTGGCCCCTTCTCCTGTGTTTGGACATGATGAGTTGAGAGCTCTCTCAGTTTGCATCTCCTTTGCCTTGGCAAGCTTTCTGAATCTACATAGATCAAAGTTAAGAAACAGCATGGCCAACTCGATTATGTGGGCTTATTTTTTTCCCCCTCTTAACCACATCTTGAACACCTGGAATACATAAGATAGTGGGAAACTTTAGTGCATGTATACAAACTCTCTCTCTGGCCAATTTCAGTCCCACCTTATCCATGTAGGAAAGGCTCTGGTTAGCACAAGGAACAAAGGAAGGACTAAGATGTGTGCCCTCTGGGTGCTTTGGTCCCATACTCTGCCCTTGATAGTGGTGATTCTGGGATAGAGCATGATGAGACCCAACTAGGTACTTTGCTTGTCTCTTTATAGATCGTATCACAGCTCCATTTCTCTTCTCACTACCCCATCACCAAAGGGCAAATAGTCATTTTCATATTACCTTCAGAAGATGTATTAATGTGAGCACATTCTCCATTCATTGAACATGTATTAAATACCTCTCTGAGCCTCAGCTTCCTCATTGGAAGAACTAGGGTCATATCTATCTGTGGTCATCGTAAGAGCCATTCACTACATATTTCCAGCTCTACACCTTCCAGGCACACAATAAAATTGCACTTCCCTACACCTTTGGTCATGTGACTTGCTTTGGCCAGTGAAATACAAGCAGAGTCAGATGTTTCATTTCCATATGGAAGCTTTAAAAGTAAAATACTATTTACTTTATTCTCCCAGTGTTTCATCAATTATAGGAGCTGTGTTGGGTTTTAAAGGCTCCATCAGCCTGGGACCGTGAGTGACTATGAGCATAGTCCTCTGCTGAACCATTTTGAAGATGTAGTATGAGCAAGAAATAATTATTTTTTTCTGTAAAGCTACTGAGATTTTGAGGTGGTTTGTATCCATAGTCTACCAAGCCTGTATTGACTGATATGTACTACCTTTTAAGGCTTTGTGGGGAATTACACAAAATTGAAATCTATATGTTGTGCATGACACATAGTAGGCATTCAGTAAATGGTGGATACTTTATTCTCACTATGAATATCATTTAGGATGCATTTGGCTGCAAGTAACTGAAGCTAAACTCAAAATGACTTAAAGAATAAATAATTCTCCTCCTTTCTTCCTATTTCTTTTCGTGCTTCTTAACAAGAAGTTCAGAAGTCGGGCCATTAAATCAGAGGCTCAGTATAACCAGATTCTCTCTTACTTAGTCTGCTTGGGTTCATTAGATTTCTGACATCTACAGGTTGTTGCAATTCATCAGTTTTGGAAAATTCTCACCCATTATCTTTGTTCTTTCCCTTCTCTCCTTTTGGGATACAATTGATTAAAATGAAAATGTCTTGAATTTGAATCCATTTTGAAAGTGATTGAAGTTGAGATTTCTCACTGTATGTTCTGTATTTCTTATCATTCTGTATTTTTCACAATTTTATCTCTCCATGATGCATCCTAGTTTCCTCTGATTTCTCTTCCAGTTTACTTTTTTCTTTATTTAAAAAAATTTTTTTTTATTGAAATATAGTTGATTTACAATATTGTGTTAGTTTCAGGTGCACAGCAAGGTGATTATATATATAATCATATATATATGATTCTTTTTTTTTTGGCTGTGCCATGCGGCGTACAGGATCTTAGTTCCCCAACCAGTAATTGAACCCATGCCCCCTGCAGTGGAAGCACAGAGTCTTAACCGCTGGACCACCAGGGAAGTCCCTAGATTGTTTTCCATTATAGGTATTCCAAGTTTTTGAGTATAGTTCCCTGTGCTATACAGTAAATCCTTGTTGGCTATCTACTCCATATATACTATGGAGTAGAGTATATGTTAATCCCAAACTCCTAATTTATCCCTCCCCTCCATCCCCTTTGGTAACCATATGTTTGTTTCCTACATCTGTGATCTATGTCTGTTTTGTAAATAAGTTCATTTGTATCATTTTTTTAGATTCCACATATAATCAATGTCATATGGTATTTGTCTATCTTCTAGTTTATTAACTCTCTATTCAGCTGTGTCTAGCCTACAATTAAATTTGTTCATTGACTTAAAAAAATTTCTATTGGCGTAGAGTTGATTTACAGTGTTGTGTTAGTTTCAGGTGTACAGCAAAGTAAATCAGTTTTACATATACATATATCCACTCTTTTTTTTAAAGATTCTTTTCCCATGTAGGCCATTACAGAGTATTGAGTGGAGTTCCCTATGCTATACAGCAGGTTATTATTAGTTATCTATTTTATATTTAGTAGTGTGTATATGTCAGTCCCAATCTCCCAATTTATCCCTTCCCCCACTCATCCCCTGGTAACCATAGTTTGTTTTCTACATCCATGACTCTACTTCTGTTTCATAAATAAGTTCATTTGTACCCCCCTTATTTTTTTAGATTCCACATATAAGCAATATCACATGATATTTGTCTTTCTGTGTCTGACTTAGTTCACTCAATATGACAATCTCTAGGTCCATCCATGTTGCGTTCATTGACTTCTTAATTTCAGGTATTATATTTTTCAGTGCTAAAGTCTCTACTTAATTCTTTTTCAAATCACTTTTTAAAAAGTTTTCAGTTTAATAAAAAATCTTTTAAGCTTGTCTTTTATTTCTTTGAACATAATAGGTATATTTACTTTATAGTCTCTATTTTATAATTCCAATATCTGAAGTCTTTGTGGGTCTGTTTCTGTAGTCTGCTGTTTCTGATGGGTCTTGCTCATAGTGTCTTTTTCCTTGTGTTATCTTTGATTATTTCATGGTCATTATTTTTGAAAAAGGTTTTATGAGAGTAATTTGAAGCCTAGAATGGTCACTTTCTCCTGCAATGATCATTTTCTTCTGCTGGACTCCTAGAGATACTACTAGTTCAGTTCCACCTGAACCCAAGTTGAATGCTTGAGGTTCCTTGGACCCAGACTACAGGCAGCTGTGTTTCAAGTTTTCAGGAGAGCTGGCTTGTTTCTAGACTTCCTTTACCTTGAAGGTGAAGCCCTCCCTCTGGGAGAAAGCCCAGCTTAGTGTGGGGTATTATTTATCAGAGATCCTTCATTGGGCTGGCTCTGAACTTTGATTTCTGCTCCCCTTGCCTGTCCAGGCTGTGAAAAGCACAGCTTAGTTTTGCCACTATTTCTTACAGATTGCCAGATGCTCTCAGGGCAAAAGTTGCTTTGTGTTTTGAGGCAACTTCTTTGGATTCTCACCTTCTTCAGGGTTTTGGCCTAGCTACTTAGCTCTTTAATGCTTTTAAGAAGATTAAGAAAAAAACCCACAAACTTTCTTCACTGGGAGGGTTGGTTCTAATTGCCCAACCAGCTGTTACAAGAAATGAAGGTCCCAGGACCCTATTTCTCTGCACCCTTCCATTCCTTATAGTCCCAAGATGGCTGTCACAACTTCATATGTCTCATAGAGGACTCACAGCAACTGAAAGAGCCTGTTTTTCGTGCATGTATTCCTAAAGAAGCCACCGGAAAGGGGATGTAATTTCCATGATTGGTGTAACAGAATTAACATTTACCCTGTGGGGCTGAAAGTGTCTCTGCTTCCCTGAAGCACACAGATACTTGATTCTTGAACAAAATCTAGGTCCTATAAGCCAGGAAGAAGGGGGTAAATGGCTACTGGGCAGGAAACCAACTATATTTGTCATACTCTGTGCTCAGCTAGAGTTAAGGATTAAGAAGTGTAGCCATGTTTCTTGCCCTACCTGGGGACCTATGTGCTCTGAATGATGCAGAAAAATGTAAAGCCAAACCCTAATGGAAAAGATTCAGAAGTGTCGAGGGCATGCTCCTTGAAAACTCACTTTGTAACCTAAAAACTATAAAAATTTGAGATAGCCTGCTATCAAAATGTAATAATTTTATTTAATCAAAATATTCAAAAACAAAATTCTGTAGTAGAAAGAATGGCCTCATTGGAAATTTATTCACAAAATTTAATCACAGTACAAATTACCTTTATAAATGCATATTGCTTGAAAACTAATGCATGTCATATGGCCCCACTGGATGAGCTGGGTCTGTCCAGGTGTTTCTGGCAGAAATGGGATGCAGCTTGCAGAAGAAGGCTCATGTTAAGGCTTAAGAATCGTCACAGACCTCAGGAACATGGGGGTCACTTCCCCAGCAGGGCTGGAGGGCTGTCCTTGCTCTAATACGCCTGCCCTCGTTACCTAGGAGCAGAGCTGGAGGGCACAGAGTGAGGTCTGAGGGTACCAAAGACAGCCTTTCCTGCAGGCTGCTTACTCCCTGCCTTTGAGAAACCAGATGGACTCCATATCCTCTCTTTGGGACAAGAGGACCCATAAAGAGGAACATTTACCCCCCTGCCCTGTCTGTCCCCTCCATAGTTTCCATTTGAGGAGAGGAGGTCCAATTCCTGACAATGCCTCCTGCAGGTTCAGGATCCATTTCCCTCCCTCTCTTTTCCGTATCCCATGTCTATGCCTTGACCTCACCTTAGACGTTCCCCTTATCAGTACATTACTTGCCACAGGTTGCTAGCTCTTGGAAGTCCCTCAAAGAAGATATCCAAAGAAGAAGGTGTGCCAAGCAGGTTGAACGTGTATATATTTTTGGTCATGGGCAGATGAGTACAGCTGGGTTTTGGGCTGGTGGCTTCAAGTGGGGGGAAGGTGAATCGAAAGTAGGTTCTGTCCCCTTTTATCACCTCCATGCTATTTCATCCTTAAACTCTACCAGTTAAAGCTATTGATTTGCATGGCCAGACTCCTTTAAAAACTAAAGAAAAACCTAAAGCTTAATAAAGTTTGGAAGTATCAAGCCCAGTGGCCAGGCTTCGTTTGCTGATGGACTTAGCCTTTAAGGGAGTATACTGAATGGTTCAGTGTGAACCATAAATGGTTCAACTCTACCACTCACTACTGCATAATATTGGGTGTTTCACTTGGCCTCTCTAGGCCTTAGTTTCCTTATTTATAAGATGCTGACAGTATCAGTATTTACCTCATAGGATTATTGTATGGATGAAGTGATGTTACACATGTTAAAAGCTCAATAAATGTTAGCTGTTAATTCTTAACCCGCAATGCCTAAAATTTAACTTTTGGATGAGAAGAGGATGGTGGAATGGTCAGGATGGGATCTGGGGCCTAGCAACTGAGGTGGGCAGGTTTTGAAGAGGTGAGGGAGACCATGTGCTGTGAGTGCTGAGTGCCCGGGCTCTGAGGGAGGGCAATGGAGAGTCGGGTATGGGGAAGGAATCAAAGACCAACCTCCACTTGCCTTGAAATTTGGCCTGAGGCCCTGGGGGAAAATTTCTGCCTCAGGTTGCCCTGTGCGGCTGCCCTGTGCACTTTGTTGTGACTGGGATGTGTTTCCTGTAGGCATGGAGTCTTCCATCAGTTGCTCGTTTGAAGACCCAGCCTCCTTACCTTGAGGCTACCTGCCAGGTGGCCAAGCTGGGCTGCCTCTGAGGGACAGCTTCCTTGTTGTCTCCTGCAGGCTCAGCCTTCAGCCCATGGTGCTTCATACTGCACTGGAGTTCCTTCTCCATTAAGTAGAATAAGGGCTTGCACAACCCAGCCCAGAATAACGGACACACTAATTGGCAGGCATAGAAAGCCTCAGCATTGATAAATCTTCAGGCCCTGGGCAGTATCTGCTGAAATCCAATCTCATCCACCACTTCTGGAGAGAAGGACCTGTGCGCAGTGGTGAATGCCTGTTGGAGGGAGAGAGGAAGGGGCTGAGGCAGCAGGGTCCTCGGAGGTGCGGGGTGGGTAGAGTGGGCCCTGGGCAGAGGCATTGAAAGAAGGAGGAAGGCAGAGGAAGGGGTTCCCGACTTTAAATAGGAAGGGTGGTTGCAGTCAGCTCTTCTCCTTAAGCACTGCGCACAGGGGGACAAGGGATGAGGCCTGAGGCAGCAGATTGGGGGAGAACTTATATCAGAGGCAAAGGAGTGTAGCTTAGCATACACTGTGGCCACCGTGAGCACTTGGACATGTCTTGGCCACTTCATCAGAAAGGTAAGCAGCCCAGTGGTCCCTGTTGGTGTGGTGGTTTTGAATGGGAGGAAGGGGAAGATGGGGTTTTGGAAAGACCGCGCTCTCTTTCCCAGATGTCTGTCTCTAGCTACCCCGTGGGGCTGACGTATGAGCCCTGAGGGGAGGGGCGCTGCACAGAAGTGGGAGGAACTGCTCTCAGGAGGGCTCTTCGTGACGCGCGGTGACAGATGATGCTCATCTCATGGACAGAGTGGGTAAGGGACTAAGCTTCCAGCGGGCAGGGGGGCAGATCCAGGGGCAGAGGGGACTCCATGGAACTCAGACCATTTGGCACTTAAGTGTTGGGGATTGGTGAGCCCGGGAGCCAGCACCCTGGGTCAGATGCTGGAGTCCTCACAGAGGTCACCTCAGGCATCCTCCAGCAGCAGTGGGCAGCCAGAGCAGGAGAGGAAGACACAGCAGTTGTGGCTGGTAGGACTCCTGGGGAGCCCAGGGGGGATGTGAGCGGGGCTCCTGGACACAGTGGGATGAGACTCTTCAGAGGCTGAGGTACCGCATGAGAAAGGAAATCAGGCCAAAGCCAGTGGACCTTGAACTAACTCAGTTAACAGGGGCTTCTTGTCTGCTGAGGACTAGAAAACTCAAGTCACAGAACAAACATCTTGGCACTGAGGGACTCCTTAAATTGACAAATATTTATTAAATATCTGCAAAGGTACTATTATGAGAGTGAACAAGGCAGGCAGTCTTTGTCTTCATGGAAATTACAGTGAAGAGAAAGGATTATTTATTTGGAAGGTGCCATGGGAGCGGAGAAGAGGGAGAGAAGAATGCCAGCTGTGGGCTTGGCCTTGAAGGATGTGTAGAAGCTGGACTTGTGGAGGTAGAGGAGGGCAAGAGAGGAAAGGTGCAGAGTTTGGGAGATGGTCTTCATGTGGACTTGAGTGTGTATGCTCATTGTGAGTATGTGTGCAGGGGATTTGGGATAATGAAAGAGAAAGCTGGAAAGGCTGCTTTATGTTCCACACTGGAGATTTAGGATTTTATTCAGTAGTTTATGGGCAGCTATTGGGAGATTTTGAGCAAGAAAAATAACTTGATCACTGAGGTCACTTAGTGGTAGCACTGGTGATAGGCAGGTTTCAGGCCATGATTGCTTCAATATGTTCTCTTCCTGGCTTTCTCACAGGGGAGCAGTGGTCATTTTATTTTTACCAACATCTCTGTTTTGGACGTGCGTCAGATTAGCAGCTCTTTGCCTCCAGTTGGAAGAGAGCTTCTGTTCAAAGTGCCATGGGGGTGGAGTCCTTCCGCCACTGTCTGAGCCCTGCTGCCCCTCCTGGGTGCTGGCCTTGGCTATAGAGGGTGTGTCCCTTGATTTAATGCTGTTTGCTTCCCCTACTTTTTCAGCTCCTTCCCGGTGCTCCTGAATGAGCCAGGTTCCTGTAGAATGAGCCAGGTTCCTGTAAGAAGGCTGAGCAAGGGGCAGCCTGTGGCTTGGATGTTAGCTAAGGGCAGCAACTAATAAATGAACAGTGAGTCATCTTGGGAAGGTAGATTTTTGCTTCAGCCAGATTTACTTCCACTTTATCATAAATATAAGCAGCTTCATAAATTTAAATTGGTTTCTAGAAACAGACCCTGGTTCCAGGAACATTTCTCGGTATGGAAGACAGGATTGTCAACAAAGATGGGGATGCATTTTTAAAGATAAGATCTATTTACCAGGACATGGTCTACAAAGAAGCAAATTTGGTGGCTTAAAACTTCTCTTCTATATCCAAATGAAGGGGATGGTGCAGATTTATTTTCCAGTGACAGTGATGTTTTAAAATATCCTTATGGTGCTGTTAGCATAGTTGGCCCCAACACTGTATTCGTGAGGGGAAGGCTGTGGCTCAGTTATCTGTTAGATAATTTCTCTCTAGTCATGGTTGGAGACTACATCTTCCGTTCCAGCTGGTAGTCTCTCAGTAGCTTTTTCTTAGTCATGCAAGGGCCAGCAAAAATAGTATAGACAGATAACAAAAATCTAGACCTTCTACTGGAAAAGAACCCAGATAATATGGCCTGTTGATAACGGTTGTGTTGTAATTTAGTGTTTTGGAACATTGATTAAGTACCTCCTAATGTGCCAGGAACTGTCCTAGGTGCTTATCTCAAACCTCACAAGAGTATTGTCCCTATTTTACAGTTGAGGAAACTGAAGCTCAAAGAAGTTATGTGACTTGCCCAAGTCATTCAGCTTATATAATGATGAGTCAGGATTCTAACCTAGGTTTTCTTATTCTAAACCTCATGTTCTTTCCACTTCTCCATCTGGAAACTGATGAGAATACCTATACCCTAGGTGCCTGGGGGCAGAGTTAGATGTTGGATCATTCAGTGACATCTTGGGGTCTCCTCTGGCCACCAAGGTATATTTGGCTATGACCTTAGGCCTCTTCTTGCCTTGAAGGAGCATTACATCTCTCCCATTTGGTTAACATCTGCTCTTGCCAAGTGGACCCCTGGAGACGTCTCTTGCTCTATCTTCCAGCCCACAGCTGAATTAGGGAAGTGACAGATGGAAGATCAAGTGGCAGATGGAAGATCAGATTTCATACATTGCAGGCTTCATTCTGATCTGCAGCAGTTCTGGGGGAGAGGATGGGGCACTGGCTGGTGTGTGGACAAGTGTATGCTGTTGACCTGCTGCCCTGAGCTGGGGGTCTCTACTGGGAATTTCTTTTTTCTTTCTTTCTTTTTTTTTTTTTTTTTTGCCGTACGCGGGCCTCTCACTGTTGTGGCCTCTCCCGTTGCGGAGCACAGGCTCCGGACGCGCAGGCTCAGCGGCCATGGCTTACGGGCCCAGCCGCTCCGCGGCATGTGGGATCTTCCCGGACCAGGGCACGAACCTGTGTCCCCTGCATCTGCAGGCAGACTCTCAACCACTGTGCCACCAGGGAAGCCCCTGGGAATTTCTTTTATGGAAAAGAAAAATAGTGGTGTTTTCCCCTTGAGCATGTGGGGGAAGAGAATCAGAAAATTATTTGATATTTAAATAACTAAAACTTCATTAAGAGTTATCTCTGGGGAAGGCAGAATTGGTATCATTTGAAAGGTGCTAGGAAGTACTCCCAGATCAAAACCTCTTTGACCCTGGCAGTGCCTTGGCACCCAGAATGGTTCATTCATTCTTTTGAGCTAATATCACTCAGCTAGTCGTTTTATGAGTGGGGAAATCATACACCGCGGTGTTAATTTAAGATTCCTTGGCTCCGGAAGAAGTAGAGGAACACGAAGGCTGTGTGTATGCGTGGGTGGAGTGGGGTGGGTGGTGTCTAGAGGGGATGGAATGACTCAGACATGGTGGGAGATATTCTGGGATGGCCTCTTAGAAAAGCACTTAACATGATGTGGTAGCAAAGAGGATTGTTCTTTCAGGAGCTGTGGATTGGGGAATTCACCAGGTTACTGAACATCGGTTTTTAGTTTCTCAGATAATGGAATTAGCTCTAGTAATACAGGTACAAAGCCATTATTAACTTATAAGCCTTTATAATTACGTTTCAGAAGTCCTTTTTGCTTTGGCGTACTAAATCTTTCTCACAGTGCCAAGGACCTAAACATTTTAGAAATGACATTTAATTAATGCAACAGGTAAAATCCCTTTAGGTTTCAGGCTGCCTTGGAAATCTGCTTGTTCTCCCTCCTCCCCCTGGGCTCACCCTTCTCTCTGTACTGTCCAGAAAGCCTCCCTGAGGGCAAGGGCAGGCCAGGAGGGAGGCAGAGGCAGAGGACTGTGCCTTCCCTGAGGGTGACTGCTGCACTTTCTGAGCCCAGGAGGAGACACTTCCATGTGTACCAGGAGCCAGATTTCGGGAGGCTGAGTGGTGAACTCTCAGCTGGGATCAGGACAGAGGGACCACAGATGGCAGACGGCTCTGGCTTCCACTGATGGGGACTGCTCTTGGGGCCAAGGGCGTGGGAGTGGCTTAGACTATGTTCCCTATGATGGAAACAGGGAATGCTTTTCTTGGTATCTAAGGAAGCTTTACCAACTGAGCGAGGATTATGCTATTTCTGTGGGAGAGAGAGTATCTTGAGGAGATTGTGAAGATATGTGTAAATGTGAACAGCTGAAAAGTGCAACACACACATACATACACAGCAACCCTCTGCCCCTGACATACATGCTGGATATTACTAAGAGTTCCATACATCTGTATATGGGAGTAATGGAAACATTCACTTAGGCAACATGTAAACAAGTTAGACAGTGAGACCTAAATAGTCATTGAGCTGTAATGAAAGTAAACATTTCATTTCTCATATTTTTATGGTAACTATGTCTTATTTGAGTATTTATTATATGCCAGGTTTGTCCTAAACACTGGAAATATATCTTCTTATTTAATTGTCACAACCCCGGGAGGGAGCTCTAATTCTTTACAGTTTATGAGGCACCTCTATCATCTCACTTGATTCTTCCAACAATACATATTTCCCCATTATACCACCAGAAGTAGACATTGGAACTTGAACTCAGAGGTCTTTATTGCAATTCCAGTCTCCTTTTTACCATATCATAATGCCCAGCACACCCCTCACCCCTATTTTATGGAGAGTTTCTCAGGATTCTGTGTCTGGGAGAGGTATCTGAGCCAGGGGAGCTTCGAGACTATATGTAGGGTTGAGAGATGCAAGGTAAGAGGGAGCAGGGAATGGAGATTGACTGGCAGGGCTCTGGGGCGTGTGCCAGAGACAGTGAAAGCATGGCACAGGCTCCCCCCTAGGAGGGAGCTGGAAAGGAAAAACTCCCACTTTGGAGGAGAACGAGGCTCTTCCCAGCATCTTCACATCTGTGAGGGGACTGATGATACGGAGACTCACTGATGAATGGGCAGAAGTTTCCAGACCCAAGAAGATATTAAAATAAATATTTAATTGGAACAAATTATGCTGTGAATCATTAAGACAAACATAACTCTCATGAATAAGGTTTCTCTTATTTCTCTGAATCTCAATGAAATATTTATTGAGGAAAATGAAGTCAGCTCCCTGCTTTGCATGACTAAATGCCATTGCTGGTTTCCAAGAGCAGCTTCAGGATCCATGCCGGATCACAAGGATGGGGAAGGAGGCAGGAATACTTCCAGGTTTGATACAACATTAGGAGGGTCAGACTGCTCAGATCTGGGAAGGCTGAAGCGAAATCTGGCGTTGTCTGTGATAGCAAGGGGAATGTAAGTTTTGGTCATTTCATGTTGATTTTGAAGGTCCTGGGGTACTTTCTCATTTTGGGAATGGGGAGGATGGGCTTCTGAGTAAGTGGGTTGAATTTTCAGACGGTAAATCCTGAGATGTCCTATGAGGATGTCCAGAACTTAGAACTTTAATGCCCCTGTAGGTGACACACAGGCATCCTATGTCATTCCCAGGCTGGCTGTGCTCTGCCAGTGCTAATGATGTACTCATTGGTGGTCTAGATGATAGGACTCACAGATGCCCATGGGGACTGGGAGAGCACCATCAGTTCACCTGATCTCACCTAGTGTAACAAAGGATATTGGACCAGCTCCCCACAGAGGTCAGCTCTATCCACTGACTTCTTTAGCTGAGGCATCCCTTAAGGGTTATCAGAGCAGGGCTAGATATTTTAGAACATGGATTTCAAGAGACAAAAGTAAAAGACAGCAAGCATAGGTACATACCCAGGGTCTCTGGCCTCCATGGACTGGTTTTGGCTGCAGCTGTACCCCCGACAGGGTAGGTGGCTCTGACTCCTGGGTTCGTGGTCTTTTGGCAGGCAGATCCTGTGTAGGTCACATGGTGGATGTTTCCATGGGTGGTCTTTTTGTCTAAAATCAGTCTTGCTGCTCCAATTTCATTCTGGTTTTCTTCTTGCAATGCACAGGTGGCTTATGTCAGTCCTTGTGGATGAATGATGACTTTATTCCTCTCTCACAAACACAGTGCTCTGGTTTGGGAGACAGCTTAGGCAGTATGTTGGGGGATTGTAGGTCACTTAGGACTGATTATATTGTTTTCCTTGGCCTTACGCTTCCCGTTTTCTAAATCTAGGGTATGATTAACAGGATTGGCATGGAAGAGGATCCCCCATTGCAAGCAGAATTACTGAATTCAACTAAGTATGTATTCAGAATGAGCCACGTACCCAGCCCTAGGTTGGATGCTCTAGAAGATACAGAAATGTTAACAGAGAAATTCTTGTCCTTGGAGAAGTTTACAAGCTAGATAGGAAAATTAAACATATTTATTTATTTATTTCACACAATTAGCTAACTATTCATTCAACGTTTATTTACTTAGCACCTTCTCTTCTTTAAACTTTTTTTATTAATTTTTATCGGAGTATGGTTGCTTTACAATGTTGTGTTAGCCTCCACTGGACAACAGAGTGAATCATCCATACACATACAGATATCCCCTCCCTTTTGGACTTCCCTCCCATTTAGGTTACCATAGTGCATTAGGTAGAGTTCCCTGTGCTACACATTATGTTCCCATCAGTTGTCTATTTTATACATAGTATCAATAATGTATATGTGTCAATCCCAATCTCTTAATTCCTCCCTCCCCACCCCTTCCCCCCTTGGTATCCATACATTTGTTCTCTACGTCTATTTCTCTATTTCTGCTTTGCAAATAAGATCATCTATACCATTTTTCTAGATTCCACATATATGTGTTGTTATACAATATTTGCTTTTCTCTTTCTGACATACTTCACTCTGTATGACACTCTCTAGGTCCATCCACATCTCTACAAATGACCCAAGTTCATTCCTTTTTATGGCTCAGTAATATTCCATTGTATATATGTACCACATCTTCTTTATCCATTCCTCTTTTGATGGACATTTAGGTTGCTTCCATGTCCTGGCTATTGTAAATAGTGCTGCTATGAACATTGGGGTGCATGTGATTTTTTGAATTGTGGTTTTCTCTGAGTGTATGCCTAGTAGTGGGATTGTTGGGTCATATAGTAGTTATATTTTTAGTTTTTTAAGGAATCTCCATACTGTTTTCCACAGTGGCTATATCAATTTACATTCCCACCAGCAGTGTATGAGGGTTGCCTTTTCTCCACATCCTCTCCAGCATTTACCATTTGTAGATTTTTTGATGATGGCCATTCTGACCGGTGTGAGGTGATATCTCATTGTAGTTTTGATAGACATTTCTCTAATAATTAGTGATGTTGAGCATCTTTTCATGTGTTTGTTGGCCATCTGTATGTCTTCTTTGGAGAAATGTCTATATAGGTCTTCTGCCCACTTTTTGATTGGGTTGTTTGTTTTTTTGATATTGAGCTGTATGAGCTGCTTGTATATTTTGGAGATTAATCCTTTGTCAGTTGCTTCATTTGCAAATATTTTCTCCCATTCAGAGTGTTGTCTTTTCATCTTGTTTACAGTCTCCTTTGCTGTGCAAAAATTTTTAAGTTTAATTACGCCCCACTTGTTTATTTTTGTTTTAATTTTCATTACTCTAGGAGATGAGTCAAAAAAGATGTTGTGATTTATGTCAAAGAGTGTTCTGCCTATGTTTTCCTCTAAGATTTTATAGTGTCTGGTCTTACATTTAGGTCTTTAATCCATTTTGAGTTTATTTTTGTGTATGGTGTTAGAGAGTGTTCTAATTTCATTCTTTTATATGTAGCTGTCCAGTTTTCCCAGCACCACTTATTGAAGAGGCTGTCTTTTCTCCATTGTATATTTTTGCTTCCTTTGTCATAGATTAAGTGACCATAGGTGCGTGGTTTTATTTCTGGGGTTTCTGTCCTGTTCCATTGATCTGTATTTCTGTTTTTGTGCCAGTACCATACTGTCTTGATTACTGTAGCTTTGTAGTATAGTCTGAAGTCAGGGAGCCTGATTCCTCCAGCTCCGTTTTTCTTTCTCAAGATTGCTTTGGCTATTTGGGATCTTTTGTGTTTCCATACAAATTGTAAGATTTTTTGTTCTAGTCCTGTGAAAAATGCCATTGGTAATTTGATAGGGATTGCATTGAATCTGTAGATTGCTTTTGGTAGTAGAGTCATTTTAACAATATTGATTCTTCTAATCCAAGAACATGGTATATCTCTCCATCTGTTTATGTCATCTTTGATTTCTTTCATCAGTGTTTTATAGTTTTCTGAGTACAGGTCTTTTGCCTCCTTAGGTAGGTTTATTCCTGGGTATTTTATTCTTTTTGTTGCAATGGTAAATGGGACTGTTTCCTTAGTTTCTCTTTCTGCCCTTTCGTTGTTAGTGTATAGGAATGCGAGAGATTTCTGTGTATTTTTGTATCCTGCAACTTTACCAAATTCATTGCTTAGCTCTAGTAGCTTTCTGGTGGCATCTTTAGGATTTTCCATGTATAGTATCATGTCACCTGCAAACAGTGATGGATGGTTTTACTTCTTTTCCAATTTGTATTCCTTTTATTTCTTTTTCTTCTCTGATTGCCGTGGCTAGGACGTCCAAAACTATGTTGAATAATAGTGGTGAGAGTGGACACCCTTGTCTTGTTCCTGATCTTAGAGGAAATGCTTTCACTTTTTCACCATTGAGGATTATGTTTGCTGTAGCACCTTCTCTTACCGCACCACAAGAGAAATCAGAAGTGCTTTTACCTTCACACTGCTTAAAAAGACATGTTCATAATTATGTTGTAAAGTGGAGAGTAATATGAGTTTTGGGAAAATGCTCTCTGTGAAAGACTGTATTTGATGCAGGGGTTATAAACACAGCTTCTATTAATAGATCAGTGGATGGAGCCATCCAACTGAGATTTTAACTGTTTATATTGTTCTACCCCCAGAACAACCTAGCACAGTGCCTGGTACACATAGATGCTCAATAAATAAACGTTGACTGAATGAATGAATGATTTTTTTCTAGGCTGGAGAGATCACAGAAAGCCTTATGGAAGAAGTCCAGCTTGAGTTAGATATTTATAACATGATAGAACTTGGGTAGCTCTGGGGAGGGCATCTCAAGTTTTTCAGGGGATATCACTGTTACGTCTACAGCACTCTGATACTGATTTCTTTTGTGTTTATAAAATATTGTCCAAGTCACTCATGAGCACTCAGCCATTTCTTACCTCCTTTATCAGACCATTAGGGAAGGGTTGACTCTGGGGCCTGTGGTACCTGGTTGTACAATAAAGTGCAAGGAAGTGATTTATTTCTACCTGAAGCATTTTTATAGTTTGGGGATGACTTTGGAGCCCTGTTGAAAGAGGCCATGGATCGGAATTCTCCATAAGGCCATTAATTATTGAATTTGCTTTGTTGTAAAACAAAGCATCTGCTTATTGGTGTCAGCTGAGCGAGTTAGTATCACTCTAAGTGCTTCTAATCACAGGCGGACCTGTTAGCAGACACTCAGGGAAGAAGACAAGACACTGTTCATGCACTGCTGCAGGGAAGATGGGCGATTAGTGGCTTCAGGTGTCACATAGCATGCTTCTCCCTTTGGTCTCCTGGATACTTTCTGTTGGGCAATCAGAGATTTTAGTTATGACTCTAAAAAAGAGTCCCAGTGAGAGAATTCTGGGCTCTTAACTTGCCAAATGGTGAGGTGAGTGGTGCCAGGGAGTTTGGCTGCAGTGGTTGTGACGGTAGTTCTGCAGGTGGTGGTGCTAAAGAGGAGACAAAATTCCTGGGTATCGGGGTGATTTGTCTCCTGGATGGTGGGGCTAGATGTACCTGCGTGGCCTGCAGTGCTGGAGGAGTCTCGGTGCCAGCCTGCTGCTGCCATCATGTCCTTCAGCAGACTCTGAGGCCTGGATTTGCTCTCCTGTCTGGGGACGCACAAGGCCAGGCTACAGGATCCTTCTTGGTAGGCATCTTTATAATGATGTGCATGGCTTCTGAATGTACATGGTAAAGCTGGGGAGAGGTTCCATGTTAGCACTGTAGGGACAAGGTGGGCATTCAGTGACATTTCAGCCAAATCTGTGCTGAGCCTGCAGAGTGGGTACGACCCTAGTTCAGACTCTGAAGTATAAGGAAGAGACATGGTCTCTGCATCACCCCCAACAGAAACAGGCTGCTTTACAATTTCCAGAAAGCTTTCACATAGGTTATTTCATTTGAAATCCATATCATCCTTTTCCAGATGAGACTGTAGCTCCACAGGTGAAGAGATTTGCCTAAGGTCACCCAGCTAGCAAGGAGAAGCCATGCCTTGAATCCAGCACCTCAGATAGCATGCCTCTTATTTTGTTCTGTTATTTCACATTGTCGGTTCCAAATCATGAGAACAAAAAATATGCGTGACTCAAAATGCTACTACTACTGTGAAGAGGGAGGTGCAAGGTTAGAGATGGTGTGGTGAGTAAGCAAGAGTTCCAGGAGCATGTGACCTTGAGCTATCAGGCAAAGGACAGGAAGCTATGATTATGGTGGGCAGAGGGTTGCGTGTGGTGTTCCTGGCACTGCTGAAAGATATCATTATTCAGGCCCACTCTTCTTTATTCTGGGCATGCCAGGGAGGCTGGGGGGGAGTCAAGGACACCGAGGGCCTGAATAATTGAAATCAGAGGAAACACAAACTCTCTTTTTAACTTACAGCATAATCCCCTTTTCCTAGAAATGCTTTCAACACACTGCCCACAAACAGCAAAATGCCTTGGAATGAATTTCTTCCACTCCTTGTCCTTGATTCCCCTGTGAACAGGAAAATACTTGAGAGGACAGAGGAGGAGATGTCAAGAATGTGGATAACTCACAATTAGGCCATCAGCCCCTCTGGTTGATTAGGCCTGGGCTGTGCCAATCAGGTGTTTCCACTTGAGCACTGGCAGCTCCATGAGTTAGAGGCTCCATCTGGGTTTGGAGGAAAAGGAGTTGACTACCAGTTCGTGCCCAAACCTTAGCAGCTCACCTACTAACACTCCCTTCCTCCACTAGGGTGCCTTTTAGGGACATCTCTTCTGCCTTCATGGTTTACCTTGATGTTCACTATAGAAAAGTCAAATAAAAGAGGACATTGGTTTTGGGAATTCCTGGCCAAGAATAAGGAGAGACTTCCTTGCTTTAGCCAGGCCTCAAATGAATGATTCCATTCTCTCTCTGTCTCTCTCTTTTTAAAATAAGTCACAAGCGAAAATTTCTGAACTTGAAAAGACAGACGTCAGAAAGTTTTTTCAGCCAGTTCTCTTTTTTTTTTTTTTTTGGACAAAATTATGTTTACAAATAATCCAGTGTTACCCAAACTGTTTCCTCAGCCACTAATGGTGAGGTTTCTCTCCTTCAACCATTGAACTCTTTCAAAAGTCTGAGCAAATATTTGAGAACACTTTCCTGCTCCTCACCACTGCTCCATCTTAGGAGAGGTGGACAACAGAAGTTGGTCTCAGGACACCACCTGGCCACTCCTCTCCTTTGTGGTGATTTATCTCCCTGTTTAAAACTTAAGATAGTAGACAGGGATGACATCCAATCACAACTTTCCCTTTCTAATTCGAGGGCACAACACAAGGATGCGTGCTTGCAAGAATTTCTTAAGGTGTAACACAGAATGTAAAGGCTATTCCCTTGCTGTAACGTAGGTAAATTTTCTTGTGGAAATGGAATGGCCCCAGCCTTGTTGTACCATGCTCTCCAAGTGATAGTTTCATCAGGTCCATATGTTCACAGTTGAAGGAAGTGTTGTCACATGGCAAATGGCCAAGAAAGCTCCTGACCCATTTCTACAGGATTGTCCAAGAGTGCCTGGCACATTCTACCCCTCAATTATTCCCATCAATTGTGAACAGATGGGCACAATACTCTTTAGGTCGTAGTAAAGTGACTTGTAATTGGCCATTATCCAAGCAAAATGAAAGAAGGTACTGTTGTCTGTCTGGCTCAGCTACAATATAAGATTCATAAAATAATGACCCCTGGTTTGATAATGACAAGAGTCCAAGGCTGCTAGGATAGGCGCTTTCGTGGCAGCACTCAGAGACCACCATTCACAGGTTTCAAATTGGTTACAGATTTGTGGGCTAGACTTGCCTTGTTGTTGGCTTCCTTTAATTTCCAACTCTATGGGCTCTCTATATGGCATCAACTTAAATATCTGATAAGATTTTCCCATTTCAGTTTGATCTAGGTTAGGATTATCCACCAATTTGGGAAGGCATCAATTTACTTGGAATAGTTTGTTCTGAGAATAGATTACAATGGACCCTAAAGTGTCCCTGACACAATTATACAGGGTGATTTTTCTAATCCTCCCCCCTTTAGTAAGGTTTCTGGGTCCTATACTCCAATGTGTACTGTAGCAACTAGACTAACTTGCTAATTCCATGTTATCTCCTTCCCAGTCTGACTTCAAACTCTCCTCTTCCAGGAAGTGTGCTTTGTTTGACTCTATCCACTTTTGAGCTCAGAGTTCTAGATTCATAGAATCTTAGTTATGAATGAGACCTTAGAGTCCATTGAGTCTAACTTCCACTTGAGGCAGAAATTGCCTCTGGATGATGTCTGAGTAGTGATGATCCATAGCTTCAGTGACAAGGCTCTCATGGCTCCACATGACAACTCCTTTCAGTGTTGGACAGAGCTAACTGGTAGTCAGCTATTTTATGTGATTGAAATCTGACTTTGTCTAATTTAGGCACGATCTGAGTTCAGCCCTCTAGAGTAATATGGAGCTATATAATTTCATTTTTACTTGAAATCCTTCAGATAATTGAGGACAGCAGTTATTATTCCCACACAGTCTGTTTGGCAATGCTTTAGACTTTTTGGTTGATCCGTGTGTCTCCTACATTTGGTTTTCTTTCTCTTAATGCTGCATTTACTTTATTACTCTTATTCCACAGTCTTACAGGCTAAACCTCTCTGTAATTTTGTGTCCCTTCAGAATTTATGCCTTTGATGTGTACAATATGTTTTAAATTACTGAATTATTTCCTTCATTCATGTGTTCCCTCAATTAACATTTATTCAGTCCGTTTGTGCAGGTCTGTGGTAAGTGCTAGGAAGACAGCAATGAATAAGGCCAGCTCCCTGCTCTCAAGAAGCACTTACTGATGTGCACACTCTGACTTTTCTCAAGCTGTTCATTGTACTGGTAGTCAAACTTATCAGTGGAATCAGATCAGTCAATGATCAGAGAAAACAGAAGCCTGGAATGTTGAGACATAGATGCTACCAACTAATGTTATGTTTGTTTAACTGATGGCTGTTACTTTTTGTATATTAAAAGACACTTGTCCCTGAATAAGATGCGTTTCCTACAGAGATTATATAGACAGCAAACACTGATGAGGACAGAAGCCTGAGGGGAAATAAACTTTGCGGCTGAGAATGGAAGTCTCAGCCCCATCCCTTTTGCTGATTGGCTTTTCAAAAGTGGTTGTTTTACTTTTGCCCCAGCCAGAGAGGAGGTGTTCCCTCTGTGTTGAGGGTACAGGGAAGCAGGAAAACCAAATGAAAATTTAAACCAAGTGACAAGAAGTAGATGGTCCCTCAAGATTGAATAAGACTACAGATTCCTGAAGAAAAACAAAACAAAACATGAATTAGGCCCCCAAAAGATATCTGGAGAAGTGAGCTTGATGGAGGGGAGCATAGTGATCTGAGAACTGTGTCTTCATGTGGGTGGCTCTGGTGTGGTGTGAGGTATTCCCTGTGCCCCTACTCAGATGCTATTTCCACCCTCTTCACCTGGTCCTGAAGGGTTCTGGGGTTTAGAGTCACCTCATGCATCTGACCCTCCTGTGCCTGTTCCCTGTCCCCTCCCCCATCCCCAGTGCTAGCTGCCATGTCGACTTGGTCACGTCTCTGCACAGGGACAGAAGCAGCTTTCCAGTGCAGGAAAACCATGGAGTTATTCTCAGTCATTTGCATTTGATGTCTAGAGAGCCAAGTCAGAAACTATGAATTGAGAAATTGAAGGCTGTAGAATACTGATGAGCAAAATTGTACACAGCCTCATCCACTTGCTTATCTGAGGATGTTTCTAAGAAAGTCCCTAAAATTTTCAGTCACTGTTTTTGGACAGCTTTTGTTTGAGTGAAGAAGCCAGGCTATACTCAGGAGCAGTAGCCGAATCATATCTGAGCATCTTAAGGGTGTGATGGTGTGGAAAGCTTGCCCTGTCTATTAACAGACTCTAAGGATCCCATGTTTCTTCCTGCTCTTGTCCTGTGCTCTATTAGAGGGCAGAGCACTTCCCACCATTGCTCCACTGCTCAGCCTTTTCTTACCTGTGTTAAGGACCAGCTCAAGGCCCTTCCATTCTTTGCCTGCATGTGCCATTTCACAGTGACTCCTCTCTAGAGTCAACCCTGCATTTGGTGCTCACCATAGGTATGTTCTTTAAGGCTGGTGTGTTCTATAAGGTCGGGGAATATGTCTTGTCATGGGCATATATTCCCTGGTGATGAGGTATGGGCGATGACACCTAGAGAGTAGCTGGGGAGAAGGAAGGTGGTGGTGGGAAGAGGTCAGGGGAGGAAGGTATAAGGTAGAACTTGACCTTGTTGTAAGTGAAGACTTTAGGTTACAGTCATCACCTTCTATCATCCATTTACTCTATCACCCATTGTAGAACATTTGGTCCATGCTAAAATATCCTTGATATTTGGTCCTGTCCAAAACGATTTGGCATGGACCAAATATACTCATGGATGCTTTAGATAGGACCAAATTCCAAGGATCTTTTGGCATGGACCAAATGTCTTATGGACCAAGTGCCTTATAGACGTTTTGGATAGGACCAAATGCCTGCTAGCCCCATCACCATGGCCCTTTGGGCAGGGCTATTCTCTCCTCTTCCATTATCATTCTCTTAACGACTTGCTTTCCTCTCCAAGGCCAAGACCATCGTTGATGTTTGTTTTAACCTCATTTCATCTGTGAAAGAGTTTGGGTGGGTAAAGTGAGAAGAGGAAGGCAGATGACAGCATTCCACATGATTTACCCTAGGGCTCTTCCCCCTCAGGGGAAACGTTGATTTTCTTTGTGGCTTCCAGAGTGTCTAGCTCAGTAACATAAAATATGTGCTTTATAAATGTGTGTTGATTGTTTGATAACTGAGTAACATTTGCCAAGCCACATAAAAACGAACGAAATGAGTAATAACTCACTTATCTATTTATGGGGCAACCTTCACTATTCCAGACATAGAAATAGCCTTACAGCAGTGAAGAAGCCCAGGCACAATGAGACTAGAACTTACTGACTTATGATTATGTATAAATTAAAGTTCCTGATTAGGCCATCTTCAGTATTTCCTAGAAGAGCTGTTAGAAGAAGGTGTATGATCTGCTGATACTTTAGTGATGTCTACCCAAGAAGGAGGAGATAGTGAAGTTCCTAGATACTTAACATGGGGGCAGACATCTCTCTGCACATCTCAGTATGGTCTGCAAGGGTTAGGTGGTTAACTCTGTTCAAGAAGTAAAATTGTTAGAATTAAAAAGAACAGCTGCTTAAAGACTAAAATCAGTTATGTGGAAACCTAACTGGGGTACCTTGTTTCCCAGTGATACTTTAAAAAGGAGTCTTTACCAATAACACGAAGTGTTGGTGAGGATGTGGAGCTACTGGAACTCTTTGCTGATGGATGCAAATGCTGAAAAAATTTTGGTAGTGTCTATTATGTATACCCCTATGATGCTCCAGTTCTGCTCCTGGATATTCCCAACTGACAGGAGGGTTTATCTTCATCCAAACATGTACAAGAATGTTCATATCAGCTTTATTAATAACAGCCCCAAACTGGAAACAACCAAAGCGTTTCTATCAACAGTAGAATGGGTAAATACATTGTTGTATAATATATTGATGCAACAGAATGTTATACAGCAATGAGAAGAATCACACTATTGGCTTAGGAACAGCATAGAGGAATTTTACAAACAGAATGTTGAGTAAAAGAAGCCAGATATAAAAGAATAAATATTATATTTTCTTATGTATATGAAGGCCAAGGACAAGCAAAACCTATTGTATGGGGTAGAGGTCAGAACAGTGGTTATTCTTGATTGGAAGGGGGATGAGGGAACCTGCTGGGTAGCTATAAATGTTCTAAGGCTTGGTCTGGATGGTTATATCAGTGTATAAACATGCAAAAATTTACCTAGCTCTTCCCTTAAGATTTGTACACTATAATAAAAAAGCAAAAAAATAAAAAAAGAAAGAAAAATAAAACGGTGGTATGACTGAAGTATGATTCTCAGTAGTTTGCCCCCAGGCCCCTGTATCTTCTCTTTGCCTGCAGGTTAACAAACAATGTCCTTATGGCTCTTGCCTTTGAAACTTCTTGTAAATTTTAGCTTCTTACTCCTACTCCCAACTTACTGTGGAAAGAGCTTGGCTCTGGGAGTCAGGAGTCCTTTGCTGGTCTCTCAGCCCCACTTGCCAGCTGCTACTGATGGGTAATCATCAGAAAAGTCTATGAAATAGGTGTCTCAGCCCCTTCTCTACCTTTAACCCGTGGGGTTTGGTGCACAGAATGTTAGGTACAAGATGTCAAAGAATTTTGGAAAAAATCAAAAGGACCACCCAAATACCAAGAATATTGTTGTGCTTGAACTTGATTAAATTGATAACAGCTACTGATTTGAATCAGATAAGGTGCTGCTATCAAAGACCATGCTCTGATTTCAAATAATTGGGCAGTGATTTATGAATCATTTTGGTGCTCGACCTAGTGCAGTCAGCACACATGAGGGTGACTCATGTGTAAGGAAACACAGTAATCACAGAAACAGCCACTGCCAAGAGACCTGCAGTGTCCTGGCGACACACTGTTCCATATCAGGGGTTTAGGATGATGGTTCTTTTCAAGGGGAAGCCCTTGGACCAATGTGAACTAGTGAACAGGTCTCTGCTTAGACCATCCAGCTCTTGTTGTGGCTCCTCTGCCCAGTGGCTGTAATATGAGGCAATCACTTCACTTCCCCGGGCCTTAGTTTTCTCATCTGTAAAGTGGGGGGCTAGATGATGTCTCAGGTCCCTCTCAGCTCTAACTTCCTATGTGTCTTCCCCATACAGCTAGTTCTTACTTATTTCTGGATGTCTATTATATGGTCAATTTTAAAGCCTGAACTGGCTTCCTCTTTTCATGTGATTGTTCTCTAACCTTCCTAGTCTTTGTATTCAGGAAATGCAAATTCATTTTTAAACAAGTAGATTCTTTGCAACTTTGCTGTGAAAAATCATGTTGTCTCCTAACAAACAATGCCCATGATTCTGGATTATCAACTGTCCATCACTTTGGTTGCCCAGTATCTTTTTCCACCATCAGTGCCGATGACTGTGTACCACCCGATGACACACCCTTTCCCTAACCCTCCAGCTGCCTTCTGCCTGTTGGAGCCCCAGCCTGGCGCGCCTTGGTGGACAGAGCTGTGCATTGCTAATGCTCTGTTTTTGGCTACACTTTCCTAAGGATTGTGAGGGCCACTCAATAAGTGCTTCCAGAGCCCAGGGTCTGGCACCCCAGCCAGCGAGAACGCCGGAGTGAGGAGGAGAAGCACAGGGAGATCCAGCCAGCCCTGGGGATGTGAGCACCGAGGCACAGCACGATACACTTGCGGGCTTCTTGCCCGGCCTGAGCTTTTTAAGGCTGAATGAAAATGCAGAGCCAAGGAGAAAATATCTCATTCTCCTCTGGCCAGCCTGGGCTGAGGTCTTATTTTGCACGTGGCAGGACTTGAGGAAGGAGGAGGAGGGGTGATGGGGCCAGGAGAGGGTGACTTTGTGGTATCTGGGAGGGAATCGGCCCTAGTATTACCACTCAGAGAACTGGGGAAAAGCTGTGCGGCTCCTGTGTTTTTCCTGTTCCTCCAGGACTGTTTCTGCAGCGTTTTTTGTTCCTGTCTCATGTTCCAGATTCTTCTGTGGGGGCTCTGTGGGTCAGGGGCAGGAAACTAGGCCAGGCTTTGGCTTCTGAAGACACTTTCTCCCTGGCAGCCCCTGCCTCTTTGGAGGATAGGCCTGGTTCCTGCTTCTGGGTGTCTGGCCCCTTTTCTCTGCAGTCAGATCCCTCCTTGTTTCCGGGTCCCCCTCCTCCTTCCTTACTTGGGCAGGGGGGTTTGGTTTCTAGGCCCCTTGTAGATGATGGCGTGACTGATGCTTTACTGATCACCACCATCTGAGGGGGTACTCCCTTCAAAGCAAGCCCCCTGAGGTTAACCGAGGCCAGGGGCACCACCTGTGTTCAGACTCTGTGAGGTCTGCATTACTGGAGACTGTTTACCAGTCTGGTGGTGCAGGGTTTTTGTTGTTGTTTGTTTTAAACTATTCTTTAAGGTTGACAGAACTTTATTCTTTGAATGCTAATTTGATTTTTGGAAATAGCCCAGCTTCATTTGAGGAAGTCTAGGGAAGAGGAAACCAAATCTGGGCAGGCTGAGTGATCACGTTTTTAGTTACCAAAAAAAAAAAAAAAAAAAAAAGAAAAAGCAAGGTTTGCCTACGAAGTAATGACGCAATTTGCTTGTTTTTTTTTTTTTTTTTAAATGACAGTGAACGCTGTTCTCAAGAGGAGACCAAATATGTTTTTAGCATCTGCTGGGATAAGCATAGAGCGCAAGGGGGCAGCTACAAAGACAGCCCTCATGTCTCTGCTCTATTTGGGAGCATGCAGTTGCCTGTGGGCCTGCAGGTCAGCAGCATTGTGGGAGGCCCAGGGCACCCTCTGTGACAGCAGGGCTACTCCTGTGCCTGGTGGGGAGGGAGGGGGAAGGAGCTTGGCGCTTTGGTCAAATCCCCAGTAGGCCTACATTCAGATGTTGCTGAGGAGGCAGATGGAGTAATGAAAGCTTCTACATCAGGGGGTCTGCCTGATGCAGAGAGAGCTCCCCCTGAGCCAGAGGACCTGCCTGGAGCCACAGGCAAAAGTTTGTGAGGGAGCAGGTGTAGGACCATGTACGTGTCCCTAGTGTAACTCAAGACGCCTTGGTTGAGTTGTTTTAGAGAGCTGTTCTTTGAAGGAGTTGGGGGTGTCAGAACTGGGGTTTGGGCTGTGAGCAGTCCTCTGGGGACAGTCTGGTTCCCAAGAACCCAGGCTGTTTTTCAGGACAGTGACTGAAGACTCTGGGAATGTCGATATGGCTGCTGAAGAGAGCTCTTGTCCAAAGCTATGGCTAGCCAGGAGGTCTCTCCTTGGTGGGGCGGGGTCCTTGATGAACTGATGTGGGGAATACTAAACACATCAGTCCAGCTGCTGAGGTCAGAGTCAACAAAGGGCCTGGTCTGGGTAAGGGAGGGATTGATGCCAACTTAGCATCTACTCTATACTGGTTATTTACGTACATCATCTCATGTAGGATGGCCATTGCAATCCCCATTTTATAGATGAGAAAACAGAGGCACAGACGGTGAAGCCACTTGCCCTCACCTCCTTATTGCCTTCTCCCTTCTCAGTTGCCTGCACACGTATATTCAATCTTTGCACTCAGCACATTGCATTACGATTATTTACCCATTCCTAGAGATTCTAATGGAATTGCTCTGGGCTGGGTCTGGGCTTTGGTGTTATTTTAAAAGCTCCCCTGCTGGTTTTAATGTGCAGCCAGGGCTGATAACTGCTGGTCTAGACTGTAGGTTTTTCATTTTTGTGTATTCCTAGGGCCTAAATCAGTGGTCCTCAAATTTGATTGTGCATCAGAATCACTTGGAGAGTTTGTTAAAACACAGGTTGCTGGAGTTTCTGACCCAGCAGGTCTGGGGTGGGCCCAAGAAGTTGCATTTCTAACAAGTTCCCAGATGCTACTGATGCTGCCGGTGTGAGGACCATACTCAGAGAGCCCCTGACCCCTTAGTGCAAGAGTAGCCCATCAGTAGATGCCGATTGACTTGGGCACATCATCAAATTACCCAAGGATTTGAACCCTGGACTGCCTGGTAGCAAAGCCCACTGTCTTATCATGACACTAGGCTGACTCTTGGGGAGGCTGGGGGGATGTGTGGGGTGGGCCTGACATCTGTTTACCCTCTGGGAGGAGGGTAGAGTTCGTTGGTCTTTATAGTCTACTCACAGGGAGAGACAATACCAGTTTCCTGCCAGGAAACCCAGTGGCTGTTGGAGGCCCAGAATTCTGGGTAGAGGTTCAAGTCAGCTAAGAGATCCTGGGATTCCAACCTAGGACACAGACTCCTGGTGCTGGGTGTGACCTGGAAAAAATGGTCGCAGATGTGCATGTCCCAGGGTGTTTGTGACAAAGCTGGGGACACTTTAAAGTTACACCTAGTTTGTGCTCCACAGGAAATTCAGGGGCCTCTAGTGAGGGAAACATGGCTCAGTGGGGGTCAGAGGTGGGGAAATGAGGTCCTGAGCCATCCTAGACGAGTAGGGGCGGGGTTGGTGGGGGTGGAGCAGCTGTGAGAGTTTGGGCAGCTGGAAAGGATGTTTCAGGCCAGGCAGGAATGGTGTGTTTAGGAGAGGAGGAAGAGAGCTGTGCTGGGAAGTATAGCAGAGGGTGTGAGGAGCTTCCACTCTCTTGGAGGACATACTCGGACACCTGGAGACTTGAGTCGCCTGGTTTTGTTGAACAATGAAGAAATTTTTTAATTATAAATTTGTATTTATTTTTGGCTGCATTGGGTCTTCATTGCTGCGCGCGGGCTTTCTCTAGTTGCAGCGAGCAGGGGCTACTCTTTGTTGTGGTGCATGGGCTTCTCATTGCAGTGGCTTCTCTTGTTGCGGAGCACAGGCTCTAGGCACGCGGGCTTCAATACTTGTGGCTCACGGGCTCTAGAGTGCAGGCTCAGTAGTTGTGGCGCACGGGCTTAGTTGCATGTGCGATCTTCCTGGACCAGGGATCAAACTTGTGTCCCTTGCCTTGGCAGGCGGATTCTTAATCACTGTGCCACCAGGGAAGTCCAACAATGAATAATTTTTTAAAAATCTACCCTAAAACAAATATTCACTTAAGTGCCTACTACGTACACAGCACTGCTCTAGGTGCTGTGTGGGGCTTTCAAGACAATACTGATTAAACAGAGTGTGATGTGTCAAATGATTGGTGCAAGCGGTAGGTCTTCAGGAGTGGGGAGAAGAGTCCTATGGACTGTGTGGCTGGGGAGGGCTTTGGGGAGGTGAGTGTGCTGGTCCTGGCAGGATGAGTGAGTGTGAGATATGCAGTGATACTGGTGTGAGCAGGGGTGGGGGTGTGTAGCTCCCAATGTGTGAATAGCCCAGTCTGGGCGCAGTGGGTGCATGTGGGGAGCGACGGTGAGGATGTGGCGGAGCGGGGGAGATGAGCGCAGGACACCTTTTCCTGGATTGTTGTCCTCTCTCTCCCTCAAAGCATGAGAGCTGTGGTCTCTGGGGACCGCCTGAGGACCCCTGCCTCCCGGCAGTGGGGCTGCTGGTACTGACGGCTGCTTAAAAAACTTTCTCCAAGTAGTCCTTACAGGCAAACTTTCATACTATTTTTACCTTTTCCGGAAATATTAGAGGTTGGAAGGAGGAGAGGAAAGCCCTCCCCTTTTAGAGATGGTAAGATTGAGATCCAGGAAAGGGAAAGGGCTAAAAAAAAGATGCTCGGGGGTGGGTTGAATACAGGAGATGGCTGAGCTAGCCCTCTGAATGGAGTGGTATCTGCTGAGGCACAGTCCTCCCTGGATAGCACCGGGTCATGGATACGTAATCCTAAGTATCTTCTGTGCAGTCTGTGTCTTTGAAGGTTAGGGAGAAAGTGGGGAGAACGAGGGAGATCAGAACAGCCCTAGCCAGAGCATAAGGCCCCGGACATCTCCCAGTGGCCCCTGCAGGCTGGTATCTCAAGCACCTGTCCTGGGTGCTATGGCCTGGCACTGTGGTTTAGGGAGTCCTGTCCCACAATTCATGCCACTCCATCTTCCGGCAGCCTTCTCTCTGTCCCCATCCCACCTCTGGGCCCAGTGGGAGCTGAGCATTTAATCAGAACTGCAAAATCCTGTTTCCCTACTGGATGGCTCATTAGGCAGCATCTTAGCTGGTCTTTGGAGGGACCCACTCTTTTCCATTCCATTCCCCCTGTCAAAACCACTAATGGCTCCCTCAGCTCTGAAATCAGCCAGACCTGCCTAAAGGAGGGGGAAGGGGAAGACATCTGAGCTCTACTCAACTAGTGGTATCACCCATGAATATTTATACCAAGGAGGAGCGTTCTGTTGCCTTGGCAACTTCTTGCATGGGTTCTGGTGCTCAGAATATCTGACAAATTTCAATGTTTCACACTCAATGAGCAGAGATGGAGGAGTGGATCAAAGGGTAACTCTTAGTAATCAGGGCCAGGGCCAAAGATGACAAGGGAGACTAAGACAGGATGTAAGAAATGGCTGAGCTCACAAAGGATTCACTCCAGTCCGTCCCCCTCCTGCCTCTCTCCTTCCGCCTTTCCTTATGTATTCATATTTCCCCTCCCATGAAGTTCCAGGACCTCTTGGTTTTCCTTGTGTACCTCTGAGTTACCAGCATGAACTGGGGGCACCCATAAGGGCAGAGTTCTGCTGGGAGCCTAAGGGAAGTGGTGGGTACAGAGGGAGGAAGAGTCAAGGATGATGTGTGACTCGGTCATGGCTGTGGTCCCCGTGCTTGTCGAGGGGAGAGCGTGGTCTTCCCCTCCACGGCACTTCTGCTGGGAGGAGACGCAACACATTGGTGTGAAAGAGCCCAGAGGTTGGGAGTGTGGTGTTCTCAGCTATTGTTCATGTATGTGTGTATCATGGGACATATAACATAGATGAGAGGCGACAGAAAGGCTGCATCACAAAGAAAATTGGTGCAGATCAGGCAAGGGCGGGGGTCAGGGAGGATGCTGGAGGCCAGCAGCGGCGTTGGGAGGTGGTGCGCTGGGGAAGCTGGCCTGGAGGAGAAAAGCTCCTTTGTGGCCACGAAGAGCTCTCCTCTCAGGGTTCCGTCGTCCCTGGAACCTTTTTCTATGGAGATGCAGCCCTCTGTGAGAACATCTCCTTGGATGCTGGAGACCAAGGTAATGAGGAGGCAAAGGGCCCTGGGGTTGACAGCACACCCTTTAAGTTGTTCTCTGGAGAAAACATGCTGAACGGGTGCTTGTGGGTCAGAGTCAGGCCGTGTATGTCGAGTAAGGGAAGCTCCCTCAGAAACACAGCAAAGTGCCATGACTTCTGTGGCTCACTTCCTAGGGCATCATCCTCTCGAGCCACACTTTGGCCAGCATCTGAATGCAATGGTTTCCTTTGCTACGTCTGCAATTTATTATGCACCTGCTGTGTGCTCAGCCCCATGCAGGAGAGACTCTTCAGAGCTACTCTTGCCTGCTCTGCGGAGAAGTGCAGGAAGGGGTCCCTCTGCCTTGTTAGAGATGGGATGGTGCAGAGGAGAAAGGCAGAGCCTTGGGGCAGATGAGATGGAATGTGAGAGTGGTCACACCAGGGCACCTGGGGTGCCTTCACGTGGGGGTTTCAAGGAAGGCATGGGCACTGGCCTTCAATCTGCTGAGGAGTGAGGTAGAACCCTGGGGTTCGGATGTTAGGCCATCACGGGTCATCGTTGAAGGAACAGTTTCAGGAGAGTGATGGGGCACAAGGAAAACCTAGCTGGGCAACAAAGGAGAATTGCTGCATCACCTGGAAGTGCTTTCTGGCTCCAATCACAGTCTCCCCTGGTGCACCTTGATCCCTTTGATTTTGCCTCTGTGGGAGGTGGAGATAGGTTTTCTATGGGGCTTTGCGATGCCCTTTGGAGAGCTACAGCCCCCCTGACTCTCGTATTGTATCCTGAAGGTCCCACATTGTCACATGGTGATTTCAGTTGGCAGGGTTATCTCTACCGTGACCCTTCTTGTTCAGCGATCAGCTGCTTCCTGGTGAAGCTGTGAAACTTGCTCTGCTACGTCCTTTTGCCCTCTGGTCACTAACTCACTTCAGCAGCCTCCCCAAATAGGACCAGTGATCTCAACTCCAAAATGCCCCCTGCCTTTTCTCCAAAGCATCAAAACCCTTGATACACACCCCACCTCCTGCAGCTGATAAATTAATGCACGTTTTGTTATTTATGATTGGTAACAGCTCAGTGGATTATTCCTCATGGGAGAATTTATTATTTAAAAGAAGTATGTTAGGCTTAAGAAAGAAATCTCTAATGGTAAAGTTTCATATGCCCCTAACAGTCAGGTGGAGGTGATATTTTGGGGCCCTTGGGCTGCATTTATATTGATAGAAGGGCAGTTACAGCCCCTCTCTGCTCTGTATCTGTCAGACCTTATCATGAGGATGGAATTCAGTTCGAGGTGCCCCAAATCCAGCTTCAGGGGAAACATAATCAACATTTGGCAGGTGGAAGGGGAAACTGACTGATTTTTTGTGCTATCCCAGAGAGTATAACTAGGCCTTCTGAGTAGCTACTAACGAAAAAAAGTGTTTCAACGAGAACTGATCAGTAACAGAAGGCCTGCTCTGGGGTGGGGGTGGAGGGAACTAACATTTAACTGACACCATCTATATGCCCTACACTATGACTGGCACTTGGTGCTTGTCTTTTTTACTCTTCAGAGAGGTTGGGTAACTTGCCTACACTCACTCAGATGGAGAAACTGTGATTCTTACCCAGATCTTTCTGACTCCAAAATCTTATCCCTTGCCTCCACACCAAGATGCTGGGTGAGGTCCCCTATGATTCCCTGTCCCTGGCAGAGGCTGATGATCCCTCACTAGAGCACAGAAGGGATTACTGCTTGGAGAGGGAAGTGGACTCCATTCTTCTGGGCTTGACCCTGATTAAGAGCCTCACTTGCTCTATTGATGAGAATAATTACCAGTTGGCTCAGGGATTTGTTTCCACTCTCCTGTGATTTCTCTTATCAGGACATACAGTTCCTAACCCACAGATCAACTGTCCTGCCTTCCCTGTGGGCTTAAGGAACAGGGGAGGACTCATCTCGCCCTGGACGATGGGTGAACCCACCTCCCCTCCTCCAGCCTAAAGTTTCCTTTTCCTGAGTTTATGATTCACCATTCTGGATATCCTAAAGGAACCTTAGAATGTCTAAAATGGAACTAATCAACCTCATCATCATCCTCTCCCAAAGTTTTATTTTTTGCTAGGCTTCTCTAGTTGTCAACATGGCCCTATCATTCTCTTGGTTTGAAGTTTGGGTTTACCTTGATTCCTGCCTTCTCCCCCTCCCCATTCACCAGGACCTTTCTGTTCATCTTGAAACGCCCAGGAAATTAGTCCTTCCTTGCCATCCCCAGGGCTACCCCCTCGTTCAGACCCCCCTCATCCCCCCCTGGCTCTCTGAGTGCTGCTGGTTGCCTTTACCTAAACTCCTCTTTAGCCTGTCTTTCCCCTGCTCAAGCGTGGTCAGTGGTTTCTCACAGCCTTCTGGTTAAGGATCTTCTCTCTATCAGCCAAGGCCCTCTAGTCTCGCCCAACACAGCTGTTTCCCACCAGCTCACTCTTCTAAGCAGACGGAGCATACTTCCTGCATTCTTCTCCCCTGGATGAGATTCTTCCTGTTCCGGATGTCCTTACCTCTCTCCCCCTGTCCCCACCGTTCCTCCTGGAATCCTCTAAGGCTCCCATCCACTCCCCCTTCCTCCGCAGGTCTCCTGTGGTCGCCGAAATAGGAAGCAGCAGTCCCCCCACTTACACTGTGCTATGATTTACTTTTGTACACCTTCTTTGGCACTTTCTGTAGCATTTCACTAATTGTCAGTTTTCACATTTTATCTCCTTGGTTGCACATTAACTCAGGGTAAGGACGGTTTTGTGCCCCGTTTTCTTTTCCGCAGCGTTTAGCACAGTGCAGGGTGTGGGTGAGGGACTGCCCGGTTCTCATTCTTTCTGCTCATCACACCCTCCTTCCCCTCACAAGCCCGGGAACCTTCCCTTGTTAATCCTGGGGGTTTTCAAGCTGTCGGTGTCTTTGTGCATGCTGCTTCCCCAGGCCTCCTCCTACCCCACTTCCTATCCATGTCCTACCATCTTAGAGAAGCAGTGGGAGCCAGTGGCAAGTACACAGGCTGTGGAGCCAGGTGGATCTGGGTTTGAATCTTGGATCTGCTACTTACTAGCTGTGTGGCTTTGAGCGAGTTACTCAGCCTCCCTGAGGCTTGGCTTTTTCAACTCTGAAAACCCTTCATCCCTAGGTGAAAGTAAATAATAGGCCCTCAATAAACATCAGCCTCCCTCCCCTACGCCATCTTACAATCTTCCCTCTTCCATGTAGCCCCCTCCCGAGTGTTCTGGTTCATACTCAGCTGTGCTCCCACTGAAATCCTGTAGTGTTTATAATGGCAAAGACTCAGGCATGTCAGAACTGGAAGGATTGCTTAGTCCAAGTCTCATTTTAAAGGTCAGGAGACTAAGGCTCAGAGACCTCGAGCAACTAGCCGCAGGCTGTGCGGAGCCCGTGGCGGCAGAGCCGGGTCCAGCACTCAGAGCCAGGACCCAGCAGTGTCTGTCAGCACGGTGCTGGCCTCTGCCCATCCAACACAGTCTGTGCCCTCCCTCAGCCCTGGGGCCACCTCCACCCCTGCAGCATCCTGCGCTGTGCAGAATGCACACGCGGGAGGTGCTTAATAAATACCTGTTGATGGACTGTTTCTATGCGTGTGTATCTCAGTGCCCCGGTGGACTGTATGTTCCCCCAGGCATGAAACATGCCAGCCTTTATGCTATTCTTTGTCCCTTTTGGTATTCAGTACAGAACTGGTTATAATAACTGAAGGTTAATTTCAGGCCCAAAAGCAAGGGTTTTTTTTTGCAGCCAGGCAGGAGGTCCTCTCTGTGGTTCCCAGGGCTGTCCCTACAATATTCTGACTGCCTCTGGTGAGTACGATTCTGTGCAGTGTCCATTTGTGAGCGGCTCCCAGGGGAGGGGCCCCCTCCCACTCCTCCGGCTTCCCCCCCACCCGCCCTGGCTCCCGGCTCCTCCCCAACCCACGCCCGGTGTGGTGCTGCTGCTCTGGCTAAGAATAAATCGTCATGGTTGCATAGCAACGAGTTTGGTTTCCTTAACTCCTCCTTCTCCTCCTCCTCCCTCAAAAGTGCCTCAGCTCTAAAGTTATGGTAGTGTGTCAGGAGATGCTGTTACCCCACAAATGCCTCTGAACCCTAACCTTGTTCCTCCGATAGCCGCTAGCTATACGAGGACAGAGCTAACTGCTTTGTTCACCCCTGCATCTAGTACAGTTCTTGGCACATAGTAGGTGCTCAGGAATTATCTACTAGATGGTACGTGAACAAATCATTTTCTCAGGATCCCTACAGTTGCGAGGTGCTTCTGGGACTCAGAAATGTTATTTTGGACTCTGGGGTGGTCAGTGATTCACCTGTCTTGGCTGGGCGCCTCCCTCCTCCTTCCTTTCTCCAGCCACCTAAGAAGCTGGTGTAACAAGAGAAGGCACATATCTCTTCATATGTTACTGGCATGTAGATGACAAATATGTTTTCCCCTCTTTTCTGGAAGCTGATGATTCAGTCAACCCACATGGTTTATGGAGCCCAGTGGGAGGAACCAGTCTAATGGGGCTTCATGATTCTTGCCTTGGGTGAGCCCCTTTAGGGCTGAGGGCAGATTATTCTTTTTAGTGACAGGAGTATGAGACTTACTTTCACAGGAGGATGATCCTCTGTGAGCTTTGAAGTCACAAAGTACTAGGTTTGAATCCCAGCTCTGCCAATTGCAAGCTGTGTGACCCTCGGTGGGTCTCTTAACGTAGCTCATGGATTAGAAGAATTGTATGAGAAAACCCACAAATAGAGTCTAGCAGAGTGCCAGGAAACAGGGGTGCCCAAATAGTTCAAGTTTCCTTTTCCCCTTTTAGTGGGGAGACAGAAGCATACCAGAAAATGCCCGTTACTAGTGATAGAATGCCGTCAATATGCAAGTGGGCAGGGAATGGGAGACCCAGGGGATGTCTGCTCTGGGGGGCCAGCAGAAGGTCTCTCCTTGGACCTAATGTATTTCCTTTTTTTTCTTCCTGGTTCAAAACACAGCCACCCTATGTTCATCTCCTTCCAAACATCCCCACGTAGCAACCTGAACTGCTTCTGCGTAGGTATGTAGGCGTCAAGGAGGACTGGGAGGTCCCGGGTCCAGAGGGAGAGTGAAAGTTCAGCGGCTCCTCTGGGGTCACAGAAAGAGGTTTGAAGAGGAGGCTGGGGAGGGGCTGCTGTTCAGGTGGAAAGAGCAGAAGCAGCAGCAGCTAAGGGGGCAGCCAGAGGTCAGAAGCCAGGGCAACAGCAGGCATGCATTCTCAGGAGAGAACCTGGAAGTGAAGCTCTTCCCTGCCCCTTGGATGTGGTTGCAGGCACTGCCTGGTCCGTGTGTCGCCTGTGCCTGCCCACAGTGGGCTGCCAGCATCTCATCACCCCCTCTAGGCCCCACACATTGCGTCACTTCCTCCTCCTCCTTCCCTCGTTCACCTCTCACACTGCCCGCTGCCTGCCTTCAGCACAGCAGCGTCTGTTTACTTGACTTTTAAAAACCAGCCACTTGGTACTAAGCGTTCTCAGACCTCTGTCCTCTGGGGTCTGGAGTCTGAAATAGCATCGTGGTCCCATGGACCGCCAGAAAAACAATCGGGGAATAACCATTAGATAAACACAAAATAGATGAGATGACATGTTCCCATCCTGTGTGAGTGAGGCCAGTGCTCTTTGTGGGGGCCTTGTGGGTATGTATTCTAGAAAGTCCTGGAGTCTCCTGCTTGACAAAGGTGAGGATGAGCTAAGTTAGTGCTTTTTTAGGGCCAGTAATCCCTGGGAGAAACAAGCCCTCCTCCTACCAGGAAGAGGATGGACGGGGGATGTTTCTGGCTGGAGTTTAAGGCTGGACCTCGGGAGGAGATGCACGCTAGAGGTGAGGGGTCTGAGGAGACAGGAGTCAAGACTGTCTCCACATTTGCCACAGAGTCATTCCCACCCATTGAGTGAGTCATTCATCCACTCAACAAACAAGTAAGGCACATCTGCTAAGTCCCAGTGTGGGTGGGAGGGTATTCCAGATCAGTGGTTTTTCATCTTAGCTGCACATTGGAATTACTGATGGAACCTGAAAAATAATGATGCTCACGTTTCATCACAGAACAATTACATTAAAAAAAAGTGTCTGGGGCTTCCTTGGTGGCGCAGTGGTTGAGAGTCCACCTGCCGATGCAGGGGACACGGGCTCGTGCCCCGGTCCAGGAAGATCCCACATGCCGTGGAGCGGCTGGGCCCGTGAGCCATGGCCTCTGAGCCTGCGCGTCCGGAGCCTGTGCTCCGCAACGGGAGAGGCCACAACAGTGAGAGGCCTGCGTACCGCAAAAAAATAAATGAATAAATAAATAAATAAATATATAAATAAAAGTCTCTGGGTCTGGGAGGCAGGCATGAGTATTTTTTTTTGAAAGTTCCCCAGGTGATTCCGCTGTGCAGCCAGGGTAGAAAAGCACTGGTCTAAATGGCCCGAGGCTCATTCCTGTAACAGCACTCATTGCCCCTTTCTGTCTTCTGAGGGACATGATGAAGATGTGACTTGCAGTCACAGATGTAGCCGGTGCTCCATGGCCAGTTCACATAAACATTTATTGAGCAGCCATCATGGGCCCAGCCGTAGAGAGAATAACAGTGTACCCTGGAAGTGTATTAATATGCACACTCCATTTCCTTGAATGTTTATCTGGTGAGCCAGAGCCAGCTTTTCTGATGAATGGGATTTTCTGTGATTTGTCCTGTCTTGTCCCTCAGTAGAAGAGAAACAGTGACTATATCTAGTGCATTTCAGTTAAATGGAGATGAAGCAGGTGGTGAAAAAGACAAACACAAATAGATGGAAGGGAGGTAAATAGGGAGGGATGCTACAGGGACAAAATGTGTTCATTAGGCAGGTTTTCACAAATGCACTATCAAGTGGTCTAAATTGTGAAAAAGTAGAAGGAAATAATATACCTGTTTAATATTTGGATTATCAGCAAGGATTTGAGCCCCTATGAGGCACCTGTCTTATGCTAGGCACAGTGGACGTGACCCTGGCACTCAAAGAACATGCAATCTTGGGAATTAAAATTAATATAAAAAATAGAGATTTTTAGTTACTCATTTGTGTTTTATGACTGTAATATTATTAGGAACTTGGAGGAAAAGGTACAAAAGAGGCAGTACTCAAAGTGCAGTCACTGGTCCAGCTCTGCCAACTGTCTGTTATTAGTCAGTAATGAGAAGTACAGAAATTGAAAGGAAGCATTTAGATACTTTTATAGCAATTTGTCAGAGTATTTTTGTCTGTTGAATCTAAAAATTAAAAAAAAAAACAACTGGGCCTTATATTTGATTTAAAATTGCCTTTCTCAAATAATTCATTTTCATTGTATTTTACTAAAGTACCAGTCTATAACAGATTGGATTAAAAAATGGAAAAAAACCAAACTAAACTGCTCCTTTACCGCAGATGATTTGAGAAGCTCTGGTTAGACTAGCTGGAAATCTGAGACGCCATGGCATGCTGAGAGGTACCAGCAAGTGGGGGAAGGACAGATGCTCTGTTTGAAGTTGAAAGGGGAGTAAGAGTGTGTCCTTACTCATGCAGGAGGCTCTAAGACCATGAGCATTTACTGAGTTTTTAGTAGATACTGGAGCTTTATATGTGCTTTGTATGAATTCTTTCATTGACTCCTCTCACAACCCTATGTGATAACAGTGCTTTTCTCCATCCCTGTTTTGTGGAGTCTAGAAGAGGGCAAATCATGTGCTCAGGCCACCACAGCTGGTGAGTGATGGGCCTGCATTTTAAAGCCAGGTGTGTTGGACTCTGGAGGCTGATGGCTCATGACCCCCCACCCTGAGTCCACATAGTCCTTCCAGGTGACAAGGAGCACAGGCCACAGACTCTGACCATCCAGTTGTTCCAGAATAGGAATGAGGAGAAAGCCCTATAGATTCAGAACACAGAGCTCAGAGTTGCCCTTCCAGAAAGATGCCCTACCTCCTAGGGAGGGGCAGGGTGTGGCTATTGATTGGACAGTTCTGCTCTCTTCTCCTCGGTGCTCATTTCCAGAAGTATTTCAGTAGATAGACCCACCCTGGTTCGGGCCTATTTGTAGAATCTGAACTGTCCTGTCAGCAGCTTTTGCCAGTGTCATCTCATCTATCCATTTATTTTTAAACTTTTAATTTTGAAATAATTATAGATTCATAGGAAGTTGCAAAGAAACATACAGGGAGGTCCTTGCACCCTTCACCCAGCATCCCCCACTGTTAACATCTAACACAACTATAGTACAATATCAAAACCACACTGGTAATCGACATTGGTATAA
The DNA here is from genome assembly GCF_949752795.1 of Hyperoodon ampullatus. Lineage (NCBI taxonomy): Eukaryota > Metazoa > Chordata > Mammalia > Artiodactyla > Ziphiidae > Hyperoodon > Hyperoodon ampullatus. Next base: position 32,653,378 of record NC_136918.1, read on the forward strand.
TCCACAGACCCACCCATCTACTTTTGGTCTATTAATTTTTTTAAAAAGACTTATGTTTTAAGAGTCTTAGGTTCACAGAAAAATGGAGACGAAGATACAGAGATTTCCCACTTACACCCTGCCCTTCCCACAGGCCTACCCTCCCCCATTGTCTGCATCCTCCACCAGAGTGGTATATTTGTGACAACTGATGAACCCACATCAACATGTCATAATCACCCAAAGTCCATAGTTGACATTAAGGTTCACTCTTGGTGTTGTATATTCTATGGGTTAAGACAAAAGTATAATGTTATGTGTCTACCATTATAGTAGAATACAAAGTAGTTTCACTGCCTTAATCCCATGTGCTCTGCCTCCCTCCCCCAACCCCTGTCATCCACTGATCTTTTTACTGTCTCCATAGTTTTGCCAGAATGTCATATAGTTGGAATCATACAGTATACAGCCTTTTCAGATTGACTTCTTTCACTTAGTAATAGGCATTTAAAGTTCCTCCATGTCTTTTCATGGCTTGATAACTCATTTCCTTTTAGCTCTGAATAATATTCCATTGTCTGGATGCACCACAGTTTATCCATTCATCTATTAAAGGACATCTTGGTTGCTTCCAAGTTTTGGCAATTAAGGATAAAGCTTCTATAAACATCTTTATGCAGGTTTTTGTGTGGACATAAGTTTTCAACTCCTTTGGGTAAATACCCAACTTTAAGATGCTTCTCTTAAAGCATCTTAAAGTTGATGCTTTAAGAGAAGTATCAACAAGCCACAGTGTACCTGGAGGAGGGAGACAGTGGGTGGTCTGGAAGCTAGGTCATATCCAGATTGTTCTTAGGGACTCGTGTAAGACTCTTGTGTGTAGATACCATGCGTTATTTAGCTCTCCTGTCTTAGCACCTAAAGCAATATGAGGCACGTAGTTGACCCTCAACAAATATTATTTGAATTGTCTTTGATTCAGAGCAGAAAATGTGTGTATAAACCTAATGGCTGCCTTCCATATTGCTGGGCTTCCAATGTGGAGGACGGGTGAGATTTATCTATGCCCCCCATTGCTCTTGAAGGCAGAGCTAGGATTAGTGAATGGGAGAAGAACATAAGGGGAAACATGCCAGCTAGATTTATGGAAGAACTTGACCAAGAAGGGGAGCAATGCAGCAGAGAAGTTTGTATTTGTAGTTGACTCGCCTACACTGGAGGTATTTAGCCAGTAGCAGATCATCAGGGTTGACTGGAAATGATTCCTGCATTTTTTTTTGATATTGGACCAAATGGCTTTAATGGAAGCCTTTCCAGTTCCTTGTTTCTAAGTTTCTAAGAGTGTGCAGGCATGGACAGAAATAGGACAGTTGGATAGGCAGACCAGTTGATGGGTAGAGGGTATTCATGGGGTTTGAGGTGACAGCAAAACATTCTAATGGAAGAGCACCTGTAGATTCTGATTTTTTTTTTTTTTTTTAAAGGAAAGTCATAGGCAGCCAAGTATAAGACCCTTTCTTTCAGCTTCTTTGGGTAACCTGTGGAATTTGCCCAGGACAACATCTGGAGTTAACTGGGAAATCAGATACTCATCTTTCTTTCAGGCAGCATTTGGCAACATCAGTTCGAGAGAAAATTATGGGAGCTGGATTCTGACTATGGCTGACATGTTTTTGTCATGTTAATCATTTATTGAAATTAAGGAGAAGATTATTGCAGTTTCTCTTCCAGAAAATGAAGCAGGCACTGAGTTAATCGGATTACTTCCAGGTGAAAAAGGGAAAAAAAAAATAGGTCAAGGTGCTTACATTAGGCCATCTGAGAAGGTTATTACATACTCATATATGAGTATCCTGTAAGGTATGAATTTAAACGATTTATGTTTTTATTTCATTTTAGCTGCCAAGAAAGCACAAGCTTGTCATATTATATGTTTTAAAGGCTCACAAAAAGAAAACTAATCTTATTTTCATCTATTTATTTTTTAAAGTAGGGAGCAGGGAGAGGAACTTTACATATATTATTTCATCAATTTTCACAATGATTCTGATGGGTAGGTATTATTGCTGTTTTATGGCCAAGGAAACTGAAGCTCAGAGCAAAGTAACTTGTTCACTAGATGTGTCTTCACAAAGTAGAGTTGGGATTCAAAGCCAGGTCTGTTGGATTCCAAAGCCAGTGCTCTTTATGCTTTAGTACTGGGGACATGTCTTCTCTAGCAGAATCAACCTTACCATGTTTGTGAATGGATTTCAGAGCTAAATGGTGTATATTTCAAAGCCACAAGTGTCAGTTCCATCTGCAGGAAAGCCTGCCTGGATGGAACATGTTTCCATTGTTGCTGATGACCTTTGTGCAGTGGAGTTGGACTGAGGCATTCAGACCATTGCTAGCACTCAACAGCTAATTGCCCCAGTCTTGGCTCCTTCCTGTGCCTCTCCCCACTCTTCCCAATGCCTCCAGGATGCATGATCCTGAAGATGTGAACACTGTTCATGGGCTGGGACATGGTTTCCAGCTTGCCTGCTGCCCAATGTCTAACAGTCCTAGCCTAATATTTTCAGGTCTTGGGATTATGTTCTTATTCTCACAAGCAGGCTTGGAGAGAAGCCAGGAGACCTCATGGTAGAGGAGACAGAGCACGGTGCCTGAGTGTGCCTCGTCCTTGCTGTGTGACTTTCCGGTCCTGTGGCTTTAAGAAGTACCTTAGCTGGCCGAGCCTCAGTTCTTTCATCAGCAAAAAGGGGGTAGTAATAACCTTTTTCTTAGTGTGAGCATAAGACTCAGGTGATAGTACTATCTGGGCAACTTTGTAAACCATAGGCATTGTACAAATGTAAGTCTGGTGGATGGAAGAGAATGGTCCCGTCCCCTGGAAAAGCTTTTCTCCAGAAGGGCAGAAGCCAGCACATGGAAAACATGAGCTCTTTCTGGCCAGCCAGGCTCTGTTTCACTAGAGCAACTTTGGTCTCTGTGGCCCCCTCTTTTTCCTGAACACCGTGGCTGTTTTTCTTGGCTTGGATTATTGAGGTAATTGCTCCCAATCTTCCCTTTCCAATGAGCATGAGGCTGTTAGACCTGAACAATGGTGGCTGGCTGAAGCCTTCCAAAGATTCTGATTGGGTAGATTGTGTTCCACTCTGCTTAATTTGCTTGCTGGCTATGTAAATACTAGGGCGGTTACTCTTCATTAGAGGGTGTTAGCCAAGAAAGATTGTATTTTTAAAAACTCATATATTAACATGGGAAAAAAAGTAAAAGTAAACCAAGCAAAATTTAACAATTTTGGTGTCCTAAAAGCTTCCAGTGAAGACTAAAAAGCCTCTAACGTGTGTTTGCTCAATAAATAAGATGATGGCTTCCAATTTTTTCTGAAAGTGGGGCCTATATCTTAAATAAATAAAAAATCAAATTTTCATTTGAGAACAGAATAATCTGAGCAATGAGAAGCTGTCAATTTTGCTGTCATTTAGTAGAATAGGTCTGGATTGGCAAGGTGGAATTTATGCCCGCCCCCCACCCCCACATGGACTTTACGCCTTCAATTTATTTTGTGTTTATATATCCTCATTGTAAACTTTTTTTTTTTTTTACCAAAATATAACATACATCTGGTAAAGTACACAAATCCTAAGTGTACAGCTCAGTGAATTTTTACCCAGTGAGCATACCTGAGAAACCAGCATACAGATTAAGAACCAGAATGTTACCAGCACCCCAGAACACTGGCCCCCAAGGGTCCCCTTCCGTTCACTAGTCTCTCCTCTCAAGGGCAATATCTAGGGTGACTTCCAGCACCATAGATTACTTTGCCTGTTTTGACACTTTACATAAATGGTATCTTAAAGTATGTTCTATTTTGTATGTGTCCTCTTTTGTTCAGCATTATATGTGAGAGATTAATCAACACTGTGTGTAGCAACTGTATGTCATTTTCATTGTGATGTAATATTCTACAAATACTACAATTTGTTTATTTTACTGTATAAGGAATATGGGTTGTTTCCAGTTCGGAGCTATTATGAATAAAGCTGCTGTGAGCACTTTTGTATAAGTCTGTTGATGAATGTATGTTCCCAGTACTGTGGAGTACATACCTGGGAGAGTAATTACTGAGCTCTAGAGGATGCGTATGTTTAGCTGTAGTAAGTACTGTCAAACATCAATAGTTTCCTAAAGTAGTTATAACAATTCACATTTCCACCAGGAGGTAGGAGACTTCCAGTCGCTCCACATCTTTTCTAATACTTGGTGTTATTTGTTTTTTCCATTTAGCCCTTCTGGTAGGTATATAGTAGTGCCACATTGTGGGTTTGCTTTTTGTTTTTTGCTTTTGTATTTCCCTGATGATGAATGAGGTCAAGAACCTTTGCATATGTTTATTGGCCGTTTGGATGCCCTTTTTTGTAAAGTGAATCTTCAGTTGTTTTGCTTAGTCTTTGCTATTGAATGGATCTGCTTTTTTTATTGAGTTGTAGGAGTTCTTTATATATTCTGGATATGAGTCTTTTGTGGAATATATGCATTGTGAATATCTTCTTCCATTCTATAGCTTGGCTGTTCATGCTCTTTATGATGTATTTGGATGAAATACATTATTCATTTTAATGTAGTACAAGTTTTAATCTACCAAGTTTTTTTCTTTTGCAGTTAGCGCTTTTTGTGTCCTATTTAAGAAATCTGTAAATAGAACTGCAATGAACATTTTGGTACATGACTCTTTTTGAATTATGGTTTTCTCAGGGTATATGCCCAGTAGTAGGATTGCTGGGTCGTATGGTAGTTCTATTTTTAGTTTTTTTAAGGAACCTCCATACTGTTCTCCATAGCCAGGACATGGAAGCAACCTAAGTGTCCATCATCGGATGAATGGATAAAGAAGATGTGGCACATATACACAATGGAATATTACTCAGCCATAAAAAGAAACGAAATTGAGTTATTTGTAGTGAGGTGGATGGACCTAGAGTCTGTCATACAGAGTGAAGTAAGTCAGAAAGAGAAAAACAAATACCGTATGCTAACACATATATATGGAATCTAAGAAAAAAAAAGTCATGAAGAACCTAAGGGTAAGACGGGAATAAAGACACAGACCTACTAGAAAATGGACTTGATGATATGGGGAGGGGGAAGGGTAAGCTGTGATAAAGTGAGAGAGTGGCATGGACATATATACACTACCAAATGTAAAATAGATAGCTAGTGGGAAGCAGCCGCGTAGCACAGGGAGATCCGCTCAGTGGTTTGTGACCACCTAGAGGGGTGGGATAGGGAGGGTGTGAGGGAGGGAGACGCAAGAGGGAAGAGATATGGGAACATATGTATATGTATAACTGATTCACTTTGTTATAAAGTAGAAACTAACACACCATTGTAAAGCAATTATACTCCAATAAAGATATTTAAAAAATAAAATAAAATTAAAATTAAAAATAAAAGAAATCTTTGTCTACCCTAAATTTTTTTTTTACTGAAAGCTATATTGTTTTACTTTTCACATTTAGATCTATTTGGAAGTGCTTTTTGTGTATAGTGAGGGAAAGATTCTTTTTTTTCTTCTTCCTGTTTTTGCCATCCAATTTACTCAGTCTTTTGTTAAAAAGAGTATTCTTTCCCTTCAGCACTGTAGTGTCACTTTTGTCATGAATCAAGTGATACATATATGTCTGTGGCTCTGTTTCCATGCATTACAATTTGGAAGTGCCACCAAGTAATTGGTACTACTTTGGGTTTGATTTTATTGGATAAGTGGCTAGTGAGATCCTTGGCACAGGTATGATGGCTAAGAGAGGCCAGGGCAAGATCAGAGGTCAAGGAAGTTCCCAGATATAAAACCCATTGACTCCCAGACTGTATTTAGGTATACTTCTCCAAATAAAATAACTCTAATAGAATCATAATGTGTATTAGTTAACTGTCCTCTCCATTAGGAGATAGATATACCATAAGAAATGGAATTGATAGGAACACAATACTTAGTTTCAAGTTAAATACAATTTCTCACAAGATACAACTGACAATGATCGTTACTTTATCTAATGCCACTTCTCATAATAAGGGAAGGCTTTCTCTCAAAATAGGCTTAGCTGGTGCTTATTCTTGGGGTTTATCACATCTGCCTGATTGTCATGCTGACATTAGATACCCAGAGCCTCTAATTGCTTGCTTATTTTAATCACTCTGTGGAGGGCCTTTTGTTTGTGTCCAGCTACCTCTAGCAGCCTGAAATCTTTCAAGTTTTCTAAGATCCTGAGGCAGCTGGGTCTGAGGTGCTGCTGAGGGGTGTTTCTCCTCAGGTGGGTGAGCATCCCTTTTTTAAGGGCCCAACCCAACTCAAACTATGGAGGATATGGATCGCTGTCAGATCCCCAACACATCCAGATAATACAGCTCCTTTCCATCAGTGACACCCAGCGTGGTCGATGAAGTGCAGTTCTCCTTCCTAGGGGACTTGGACCTGGTCCAAGCACAGTTAAGCTTAGAGAGTTATCCCTCACTCCTGTTCCCCTGTCCTGGGTGACTTAGAAGTCTGAGCTGCCATGAATGGGAAACATTGTTCAGCAAACAATGGAGCAATAGCTTCTTTGTAAGTTTCCATTTGGTCAAGGAATACAGTTGAGAATCTTCTATATACCATCACTCAAAATCTGTTCCCAGCCCTGAGGGCTTGGATGACTTCTCACTGTGTTAAATGATAGATTCTGTTTAAACTTGGGGCCTGACAAAAACCTTACTAATGCTTGACCACAACTCTTGCCCATTGCTGTTCCCTGCCATGGCTGGACTTAGCTGAGTATTTGGTGATAAGTGTCACTTGTCTGTCCCTGTATTGTATGCCTCTTTGTACCTTCATTGTGACTTGAGCTCATCTATGGCCTGTTAACCAGGATGACTCCAACTCCAACCTGATGTCAGGCTTTGCATAGTAACATCCAATCTGGGCACCTGCTAAAGCCCTAGTTGTCCTACCCAAGTTCTTAAGTATCTTGAGATGCTACTCTACTGCCCCAGGGTCTGCCATGGAGCTGGGGAGAGAGCAGTGCCCTTGCTGAGAGAGAATTAATCTTTTTCGCATAATGCCATATACATGTTGGGATTCTGGGTTCCCCTATGCCTAATGGCAAAAGGTATAACAGTGACATGGAGTTATTACTGTGGTATAATGTCCCCATAATTGTCATGTCTTATTTCAATCAGCAAAGTGTCCTGGTCACCACAAGTCTTTGCCACCCCAGATGTTGCATAGCTTTAATCTCATCCACTCGTTTTCTCTGTGTATACACAGAATGGCTAGAGGTTTTATTTTAGGCTCTTTAACTTCTGTTCTTTTAAAAAGGGGAATTTAAGAAAGACTCTTCTGTTTTGTTAAACTTTTTTACTAATCTTTGCACATTTAAAAACCATTGTGTATAACTGAATAATAGACTTTCAGAACCCAGAGATATTAGATATCATTAGTCCAGTCTTCTCATGACTAAATAATATTGTGAGATTTCTCTCCCTGGAGATATTTTTAAATGTCTTTTACAATCACAGGAAGTCAGAGCTGGAAGAGAACTGAGAATTGTGTGAGGCCAGCAATCTCATTCTACACATGAGGAACCTGAGACTCTGAAGAGGCAATGGCTGGATCACACGGATAGTGGTGTGATGAGATCCCGAGTCTCCAGACCCTCCAATCTGGGGGTCTTTGCTTGTGTAAACAAGGCCGCTTCCTACTTCCAATTTTGCTTCATAATCGTTACCCAAAGACAGCTAGGAATCTCTCATAGCATTTGTCAATGTGCTTGTCATGAAACATTAGTCCATGCCAGGATTTAAGTTAACATAGAACTAAGCCAAAATGTACCTTGGGCAAGAGCCATGAATCCCAATGCGAGTGGGCTGGGATAAGTAGTTATATTAATAAAACCTTTCCCATCAAAAGTGTGAATCAGATTCAATATATGAATGCCATCGAGAAGTTACACACAGAGGGAGTTTAATTTTAGTCCAAACAGATCACCCATTTGCATCTCCCTTCAGAAATAAAGGGGGTGGAAGTTATGTCTTTCAAGTTTGATTGATGAAAAAGGGAAAACAATCTGGAGGAGGGTCCTTTCCCTGTGGACTGCTATCCTGTGTACCACCTAGCGGAGCTTGAACTTCCAGGCCAGTGGAGGTGGACGTGGAGAGTGTGCCTTTTCTCTCCTTTGCCTTAGCTGCGCTCAGGAAATTCCACATCTCCCCCTTTTCCCTGTGCTCCTGCCCCAGGCTCTTTCCTGAGACCTACTGCTCCTGGCTGGTTTACAGCCAGGCAAGGGCGCCGTGGCTGTGAGGCCTGTAGGAGCTTCCCCTGGCACACCGAACTTTTCTTAAGGAGGAAGCCATCCTCGTGCTCCTTTGAGCCCCCTTCTGCTCACTTTCCTCCAGGAAGGCCTAAGGCAAGAAAAGAGGCTCAGGGATGTGCCTTGAGGACTGCAGAGATTATTCTGCCTCCCACTCTCTGGGCTTGCTCCTGCGCCATCCAGGTTACCTCCACCCTGCCCTCTGCTCCTTAAGGTCCCAAGCAGGGGAATCTGGGGGCCCGTGAGGAGGATAGAGAAGGTGGAGGTGTATTACAGCCTCCCCTGGGCTTTGTGTCTGGTGACTGGAGGGACCCTGCTGGAGGCTTAAGGGAGAGACAGCCCACCCTTCCTGGGGAGCTCTCAGTCTCATGGGGAGATGATCATCACCTGTCTGGTGGCCTCCCGTGCAAAGCAGTGCCCTGAGCAGGGGGTCGCTTCGTTACCTCCTGGATGCCAGTGCCAGTACTGGGGAAATGCAGTGGTGGGAAGAAGCTGAATCTGAACTGAGGCCATGACTCTGTCCTCTCTGGACAGGCTGTTGTCCATAAGAGCCATTTGTGTGTTCATTTGCAAAGTACTGCTGAGCTCCTCTTTGGGGATTTTTGTCCGAAGGGTATCTCTGTTCCTGGAATTCACTGAAAGCTCTCCATGATGTGCCCTCTGCAACGCATCATGTTAATGGGAAGGGAGGGCTGGAGGGCAGCCAGGATGCCCCACCCCCAGCCATGTCGGGATGGCTGTATTGACTGCAGAGTCTGACGGAAGGTTGCGGCCACGGGTGGGGATTCACGGATAGCAGAGGAATAAAGCTCTGGCCCTAGAGCCTGTCTTCTTAACTGGGCTCCCAGCCAGTGTTTCCTTGCCAACTCCCTACTCCCCCCAGTCTGTCATGCACACCCAACTAGATCTGGCTTCCCCGAACACCACTTAGTCAAACCCCCCAGTTGCTTAGAAAACCTTAGTGAGTCCTCTTGGCCTGGACTCAAAGCCCTACAGGATCAGGTGCACATCCACAAACAGTTGCCTTTACAACCTTATCACTGACGGAGGCTGCCCTTTGCAGTGGGGCCATCATCTAGCCAGCTGGGGTCTGCTCACAGTCCCCGGAAAATTCTGCACTTGTTTGTGTCTTCTTGCCTTTTCCCACATTGTCCCCATGTCTTCTGCTCCTCCACTGCTCATGCCCACTTCCTCCTTCAGTACCTCGGTCTTTTCCTTGCTTTGCTCATCTCACCACGCAATTGTCCATTTCTCTATTGTACACTAAGTCCCCTGAGGGCAGGAATCCTGTAAGCTCCAGTGCAATGCTGAATGTGAGTTGAGTGCACACTATTTCTTGGGTGAATGAGGAGGGATGGAGACTTGAAATCATGAACCCTCTGTGGGCAACTTAGTATTATTTCCTTCTTGACCTGGTGTTCATGCACCCATTTAAAGTGAGGTCTGGAGATGTTGAATGGGGTAGGGAGAATGGAGGCAGATGCCTCAGAAATGGTTCCAACAAGGCAATGGTCAAGAGTAGGATTGAAATAGAGAAGGTGCTGGAGGCAAAAACAAACAAAGAAAACGAGAAACTGGATTTAACATACCTTGGAGCTGGATGGTGGGTATACTGGGTTGAATAAGTGTTCTCTGAGAATTCAGGTCTACCCACAAACCTCAGAATGTGACCTTATTTGGAAATAGGACCTGTGCAGATGTAATTAGTTAAGGTAACAAGGGGTTGTACTGGATTAGGGTGAGCCCTAAATCCTATGATTGGTGTCCTTGTAGGAAGAGCAGTGGATTCATGGAGAAGAAGGCCATGTGCAGGGGAAGGCAGAGATGAGTGATGGAGCTGTATGCCCAGAAATGACAGGGATTCCCGGGCTCTATTATAAGCCTGGAAGAGCCAAGGACGGCGTCTTCCGTAGAGCCTTCAGGCCTTGCCACCTTGATTTTGGACTTTTGGGCCAAACTGGGAGAACAAATTTCTGTTGTTTTAAGCCATCCAGTTTGTGGTAATTTGTTATGGCAGCCCTAGGAAAGGAATACAGTGGGGTTCAACGTGCACTTGGGGTGTATGTATCCCAAATTCAGGGGATCAAATGCTTGGGTGCCGTGAGTGTGCAGTACCGTGACCAGTGTTGTGATTCTGTCTGTGGCAAGAAGTCTGCACTTACCATTCGTGATGCCATTTTGCCCAGAAGTACATAGGGGCAAATTCACGCTTGGAAGCTCCTGGTCACCTGAATGGAGGTGCCCTGTGAAGCACTTGGGGCATCTTGAGCTTGATGGGGAGTCATGGACAGAGCCACCCCTACAAGGCAGAGGAAGCAGAAATCACACCAGGCAGGATCTCTTGGGCACTCCTATTTTTATGCAGAAGAAATCTGGCTAAAACGCTCATCAGGAATAGAGACCGTCTCTATTCCTGTGCACTGGGAAGAGGACAGAGAGAAGGGTGATGGGGAGTGTGTTATGGTGATCTTGTGAAGAAGTGAATGGGGTGTGGGTTTATCTTGATGCAAGTGAAAAAGGAAAGGAAGAAAAAAAAAGTGCTCAACGACCAAGTTGGCGTTTGCAGTGAGTGCTGTGTAAGAGAGCTGCCTTTTTTTCTGGGCCACCAGGCAGCTCTGGCTTTCTGTCCAAAGCAGTGAGGATCCCACAAAGCAGAGGGTGGGACAAGGGACAGGTCTGCCCTTGGAGGGTGTCCTTAGGCACCAGTGCAGAGCTTTCTCACATCCCCCTTCTCAGTGTTAGAGGTGGTGAGGTATCATGAGATGTGCACTGGAAGCCTAGCCCGGTTCCACCCATTGTCACGGTTCTGTTGGGGTGAGTCTGTCCCCCTCTCAGAGCCTTGGTCTTCTTCCTTTTACAGGAGGCAAGTGAGGTTGGTGTGGGCATTGAGGAAGAACTTTGTGAACCTTAAAATGCTAGATAATATTGTATCTTAGAGTCCTCCCCAGGACGGAACAGGATGGTAGGTGGAGGCCTCATCCTTTGGGGTTCTGGGGTGGCTCATAGACTGTGTGAAAAGTAGTGCAGGTTTCAGTTGGGGAAGATGAAGTTCTGGAGACGCATGGTGGTGATGGCTGCACAACAGTGTGAATGTACTTAATGCCGCTGAACTGTGCACTTAAAAATGGTTAAAATGCTAAATTTTATGTTATGTATCTTTTACCATGAACAAAAATCACAAGCACTTTCCCCCAAAAAACAAAAGAGTACAGATACTGGACAAAGCTGATAGTCAAGTAAATTTGACACTCTGGGTGTTAACAGGGTGACGATTGCACTTTGTGGTGAATGCTCACTATTTACAATCATTGTGAGGAATTAACCCTGTTTACTGGGACTCAATTAATACAATATATTATTATTTCTTTTGGAAGGCCCTAGAAGCTCCCTTGGGATGGGGTAAATCAGACCTCAGTAATTGGATTGAAATGAACTGTAAACCGTGCTTAGTAATGGATGATCTGAGATCACCTCGCTGGTTCTACCTCTGCCCTCAAGGTTATGCTCCCTCCTCAACTCTACTCTTTCCTCTTTCTTCCTTCCTTTCGGTTCACAGTTTACTCTTTATCCCAGGAGGTCAGCGGGGACATGGGTTTGCATCGACAGAACACAAGTATGTGAGTGTCATGGGGCCTCATGCACTTTATCAAAAATGTCCTGTACTCTCACGGACCCTGGTCCTCTGGCCCAGACTTTGCTCCTCGAAGTGAGAGCTGTTTGCACATATCGCAGAGCATTTCATTCTCCAGGCCTGTGGGCATCTGCATCGAAACCTCACAGCATCACCTCCCAATTTTCTCCTTTCTCTAGCTGCTTCTGAAGATCAGAACCACAGGCACTGCCTGGTGGCCTCTCTGTTTCTGAGGAGTCCCCTACAGGCTGAAGGCCCAGAAAATAACCCAGAAAGGGGCTGAAAGATGGATGTCTTTTGGATTGAGAAATTGTTTCATTTTAGCATGAAATCAAATGTTTGAAGTTTTGTGTTCATATGTTAGGACCTGTCTCGTGCCTACTCCACATCATCTCTGATGATGATGCAGAGCCCTGTTTAATGCAGAGCTGCCTGTGGTGCCTGACGATCTGAGTCATGCACACAGCCAGACATGGCTCGCAGGGGTGATGGCTGCATGAGTTCCTGCCTTCAGGGCAGACAGCCAGTCTGCTAAGAGTGGGTTGGGGCAGGAAAAACCAGTGCCTTTTCTGTGGGCTTCTTGTTGTTGGATTTTGCTCCACAGGTTGGAGGACAAGTCCCAGTCCTCCTAACTAGGCCTTTAGAGTCTGGGTGGTGTGGATGCTCGCTGCAGGCTTGGAGGCTAGAAAGCAAGGACCTCCCTGCCTCATGTGGTCAGGAGAGGCAGGAGTAAAGCCGGTGTGAAGGTGCAGGAGTTGGAAGGAAGTTGGAAATCAGCTCCTTGAGGCCCTTCACTCTGAGATTCACAAAGGAAAAAGAGATGTCTCCTCACTGCAAGGTAAGAGTTTAAATTTATCTAAACCGAATATCAGTCTATTTTAGCTTCAGTGGCATATTTCCATAATGTATGTAAATTATATTTGAATTCTTGTGAAGCTATGCTCGGAGGCGAAGTCAAACACCCAATCTTACTACTGAGGTGGGGCCTTCAGAGCTGGAATACTGCTTAGTGTCCTCTGAAGAGGCTGTTATCAGAGTTTATATGCTGGAGAATATTACCTAGAAACAAGAGAGGCACTAACTACAGTTTTGTCCTTTTTCTCCTTAGCAAAATGGAACCTCCTTCCTGCACATGAAGCCCTTCCTCACTGCAGGTTATTCCAAAGGAGAGGAAGAAACATGACCTCCACATACCATCCAAGGAAATAAGTGTGTTTAAAGGAGATGAGTGCACCTTCATGTGTGGGACGTGTCTGCTGCTTAAACAGTTCTTCGTGAGTGAAAGAAGGTGCATGAAAGAGAGGATGCCGGCACCTCCTCCTAGCACTCAAATCCCCATTCCTGCTGCTGCCGTGTGTGAAACCGCAGCATCCTCACCAGGGCCATACAGGGAACAAATGCAAACCACCCATAGTCCCTTTGCTGTATTCAAAACACATCATAAATAAGGCGATGTTTGAAGATGAGAAGGACTTAAAAAAAAAGGAGCGGTGTGTTCTCCTGGCCTGTTGGTTTGAGTGCCTGAAAGTAGACCTTGGCTAGAGCCCCAGGTTCGGAAGACATTCTTAGCAAACCTCTTTAGAGTGAGGATGTGAACACATGGGCAATGGAAGCATCCATGGAGAGCAAGCAGCTCCTGCAGTGGAAGGTTGATCACTTGCACAAAGGGAAGGAACCATGGATTCCATCATATGACACTTGAACCATCTTTTGTGTTTCCAGAATCATTAAAAATAGATGGGAACCTCCATGTATGAAGTAGATGAAGTCTTCCAGAGAAGAGTGGTAAAGTATTTGTTTTGACAAATCACCTTGCAAGTGATGTGAAAGCAGTTTGGAGAAGATGTCCTCATCTTATTCTGCATCAGAGTTTGCACCCCGTAGCCTAAATCTGTTGATGACATTAACAAAATTTTTTTATTGGTGTTCTTTATAGATCTTTATAAGCTGGATGTACTCCAGAAGATAGGTAGGAGAGAAAAATAGATTCTAAGACATGTAGAAAAATAGGTTCAAGAATTGAGGCTTCATAATAGGTAAAAGGAAATGATACAAAGGTAAAAGAAGAAATGTATAAATATTACAACAGGACACTGAATTTTAGGATCTTTACTCAGGGATTGAAAAAAATTGGATAAGTTTATAAAAGACACTGAGAAGCTGTAGAAAAAAACTGGATAACATAGAGGATTGATGTCCTTTTGGGAGTTTAAGAAAAAAACAAATAAATTATTCAAGAAAGTAATATCTGAGGATCTTAAAGGATTATAAAATGTAATTTCACAGCTTAGAAAGATAACTTGGTTCTGGGAACTCTTATCTCTATTCCAGACAGTGGTAATGTTCTGGGTCTAATCTTGGAAGATCCTGAGACAATTTCAGAGGATTTCCGGCTTGAAGAACACAAACTGATGACTGTCCCGATGAGCTTGGTCCCTTTAACATCAGAAGTGGCCACCCCTAGGCTGGGTGGCCCTTGACCATGGTCCTTGACCATGGTCCTCATATTTTTCACCTACAGGTTTGCTCTGGGCCAACTTCCAAGCCTGTGCTCCTCCTTCCAAGCTTCCCTGCACGCAGTCTTCTTCTGGGCCACTTGGCTGATGTTTTAATACCTGAGGATTTGCTCCCATCTCTGCATGACCAAGCCTTGGCCAAGCCACTATTTCTGTTGATTCAGTTGCAACATCTGCTCCTACTGGGGATGGTCACAGCTTTCATAGCTTACACATGGTCTAGCTTGAACCCTGTCTCTTCTGTGGTCATTCTGAGCAGCAAGAAGCACTGTCTTTTGGATTCACTGCAGAACTCACACACCAAAATAAACAAAGTCAGTTTCTATAGCTATCGCTGCATCCAGATTGGACAGTGACCTTTGTTTGAGCCACCCCTTACTTCTGTTTCAGATAAACTCATCTGGCAATTAAAATCTCGGTGCATTTCCTCCAACTTGTCCAGATGAGAGTAAAGTGAAAGATTTCATCAAGAAATGGAGAAGAACCACATGGCTGGCCACTGCTGCTTGAATCTTGGATCTTGAGCCCAAAGATGACAGTAAAAATGCAGGTGGCACTGCTGCTACATTTGCCTGGCACACCCGTAAAACGTGCAGCATATTTTAGCCTTCAGTGTTGGATTGGTATTTCCAAATATAGGCTCAAAAAATCCTCAGGTGTTTGATTCTAACATAGAGCCAGGGATTCTGTCCTGCAAATGCATCCTGCAGCACAGAGAAAGGACCCAGTCTTCTGTGTCTCTTGCTTCAAATTCTTCCATCTTCTGGAGGCTGGAGAAAGATGTGGGTCTACATCTTGAAATATGCGCTTTGAACAAGAATTACTAACCTGTAGAAAACCTGTCTTACTTTGAACAAATTCTGTTTACAGAAGCCTATCGAAATATCAAAATAAAGCATTAGAAGGTCATAAACTAAGGAGATAACCTGAAAAATAAAGTTCTATGTGCCCAAAACTGCTTTTGATTAGTTTGGATTTTTATTTTCTATCCTCTTCCTCTTTTATATTTCTCTTCTAAAATTAAGTGCTCTTTCATGATCTACTTAATATTGTAAAAAATGCCAAGTCCAGAAATTAGGATGGCTTTTCTTATTTAGTAATAAGCAGCAGTGTGGTGTGGTGTGGAGAGCCTGGGTTCCAGTTCTGTCTTTGCTGCTAACCCTGGCCAACCTGAGCCTTGTCATGGCACCTCTTTGATCCTCTCTTTTTATATCTGTAAAATAAAGAGGCTCTGAGGGGTATCTTTCTGGCACTAAAGTCCTTCAACTCTGTATTGCTGATGGTTTCTCCTGTTTAGATGTTTCTAGATTTGTCGTAAACTGTCCTAAGAGCCAGAGTTCAGGAGGGATGGAAACTCGTGACTCCATTTGCAACAATGTTCAAAACTTTCAAATGCAAATGTAGGTAATTAATTTGTCATCATTGCCTGAATATATTATACTTTAAAAATACTGTATTCTAAAATATAATCTTTAGAAAAACAAACCTGTTATGGAAAATAAATAATTGTTACTGCTTATCTCAAACCCTTCAGGGCCCCTCAGTCATCACCTGCAGTGGTGGTTTTTCAACCCTGGCCATGCATTAGCATCACCCAGAGAGCTTTTAAACGTACTGGTGCCTGCCTTCCACCTCAGAAGTTCTGATGGAATTGGTCTGGTGCGGAGCCAGGTACCAGTATTTTTAAGAGCCAAGTTAAGGACTAGGGACCTGCAAAATCAATTCAGTTCCTGAGGCTGGTGTATAAGGCCTCCCATGGGTGTACCTACTTGCTCTCCAGGTTGACTACCTGTCTCCCCTCCAACGTGCCATCATGTTCCATACGTATTGTTTCACATTTCCACACCTTTGCAGCTGTCATTATTGCGTAGAATGCCATTACCCTAAGAAGCCTAGTCTTTTTCTTGACTCCCTCCTTGCAGTGAAGATTTCTTCATTAGCATAGTTCCTATAATACTTTGTAATGGCCTGCTTTGCAGTCATCTTCCTGTATTGTAAATATTGTATCCATAATGTAAGTATTTCTATTCATAAATCTGATCATATCTCTCTCATGCTTAAACCCCCCCAGTGCCTTCCCGTGTGCTAGGAATACCATCCATACCTCTTAGTATGGCCTGTCAGGTGCTACATCATCTGAACCTGCCCCTTTCTCAGACCCCTTCTCCTACCATGCTGCAGCCAGTCTTCTGTTCCCAAAACCTGCCAAGCTTGTTCTCATCTCAGGGCCTTTGCATGTGTTCTTCCCTCTCTCTGGGGCATCTTCCCTCTCCTGGGGCATCCTTTACCTCTTTCCCAACAATCAGGCCTTAGCTCAAACGTCGCTTCCTTCAAGCGGCCTTTCCTGGCCACCAGAGCTAAAGGAGCACATCCCCTACTCCACCTGTCATGCTCTAGTGCTATTGCTTTTATGTTCTTTTAGGACTTACACTATCTGAAATGATAGTTTTATTTTGTATGCAGATTATTGAAAGCCTTCCATTAAATGTAAGTTCTATGAAGATAAGAACTTCTCTGTCTAGTAGGGGCTCAATAAATATTGAACAGTTGGATGTTATAAGATAATGCGATGGCCAGTGTAGTGACTGGGAAGAAGGTATTCAATACATGGTTGATGAGTGAACGGTTATGGGTTACAACAGTATGACTGGAGAACTCTAAATAATACTAATAAACATTAGACTGTCATACATATTCATTCTTTTTAATTTGTAGTTTAAAAAACAGGGAAAACAAATATTTTTCTTGCAGCTTTGGTTGTATGAGGTCTTCTGCCCACATTCAGCAGGTGTTCAGTGAGAATTGTTCCACACGTAGTTGTATTTTTGATGTATTTGCTGGAGGAGGCGAGCTCCATATCCTTCTATTCTGCCATCTTGATCTGGCTCCCCCCAGATATTTTTCTTATTACAAGAAAATTAGATTCTGTCTCTCTGTAACTTCAAAATCTTCATTTCTAGGACCTACACCAGTGGGCACTCCCTCTCACCAGGGATCCACCCAGCAAACAGCAAAGGGAAAGATGTTCTTCTGGGAACCAGTTTGGCTAGAAGCCCCCAATTTAAACTGGGACCACTGAGCTAATATGAGAGGAAAAGGTGGTTTTTTGCACATGTAAATTTGGAGGTTTCCAAATAGGTGACCGATGAGTGAAGATGGAGGTGGGCAGGAACAAGAGAGGACCGCAGGGCTCTGCATTGAGAGTCTGGGCCCAGCACTCCTGTAGCTCTTTCCCCATGGTTTATCCCCAACCTGTGGGCCTCTGTGGAATCCTTGAGGAGGAGATTCAAGGTGACAGATGTAACTTCTTCTCCCCAGCTTGGCTCTCTCCCTGGGATACCTACAGGTGGAGAATAATTGGGAAAGTTGTCAGAAACTTTGGGAGCAAGTATGGGACAACAGTGGACTCCCTAAAGAACACGGATCTGTCAGGTATGATCTGAGGAGAAAGGGGTAACCAGTCTGTTTTCCCATCTATAAAATGACGGGGCTGGGCTCGATGGTCTTTCGTGGCTCCTGTGTCTAACCTGCTCAGTCTGTAAACATTTGTAAGCATTTTGTTATTGAAGTGATCAACATCAAAACTGTAGGCAAAAGGTAATCCAGTTAGCCTTTTCATCACATGATTCTTTCAGCACATACGCCAGGTATCCTCTGTGTCAAATTCCATGACACCCTTTGGTCTGTGGGATGATAGCAAACTGAGACAGTAAATTACCATTGCAGTGAGGTCTGGTTGGGATGCTATTGTCTTATACAGTAGCCACTAGCACATGTGGCTATTAAAATTAAAATTTTTTTACAATTAAAATAAAAAATTTCAGCTCCTCAGTTGTGTTATTAGCTACATTTCAAGTGATCAGTAGCCATATGTGCCTGGTGAGGACAGTATTGCACAGAACAGATATGTGTGTGTGTCCATCATCACAGAAAGTTCTACTGGACGGTGCTGGTTTAGAGGGCACCCCTGCTAAGCATGAGAGTTGCCTAGTCGGAGAACACCTGAGACCCCATCCACCTCTAAGACTGAGTGATTCTGTGGCTTTGTATTGGGAGGATCAGATTCCTGCTCTTCCTCTGCTGAAAGTCTTTTGGTCTCCAAAGGTGTTGAGGCTGGTAGGGAGGGACAAAACAACTGCAAGGAGTTCCTGTCTGCCTGAGGACATTGTCATTCACCTCAAGGACTGCAGCAAGATAAAGCGATGATGAGATGATACTGGAAAGCCCTTAGAAAAGTTGAAGAGTCGCCTGGGTATAAGGCATGATGATCGTTAAGTGAGCGCATTAGACACGAGGCAACTTGGTCCCGGCCCCTCCTTGACTTCCATCCCTCCAAACCAATCCAAGTGAAGTTGGAGTTGAAGCAGTGGGATTTGGTTGCCATTGGCAACTGACTCTCTACCTTGTCGAAGCCCTGGGAACCTGGGTTAGAGAGAATGTGGGACAGTTCAGGGAAGAGCATGGAGAGCTGGCTTCTGCTTGGGAGAGTTGTTTGCTTTGGCTTTAAGGAAGCTCCCAGAGTGGTGGTGAGAATCCTAAGGTGCACCTGGATCAGGGACTCAGCCAGGTTTGAAAACCAGAGGATGCTCCCTGGGGAGAGGCTTAGTGGTGCCATCCTCTTTCCCAGTTGAAGAGTGAGCTCATAGAAAAGGTGACTTTGTCTACCCTCTCTGCATGTCCCTCTGCTTCTTCTCATGTCTTTTCATCATGGTCTAAACTCCTGTCATGACAATATAGTATATTAAATATTGTACAAAAAAATGCATCATTTTTGATGACTGTGGTAACTACATTCACATGCCCTCTAGTTTGGGTTAGGAATCAGTGGGCCTCTGATGGAGGAGGACTCTGGGAGTGATTTGGAAGACAACCCCATCTGTCACCATTGTCAACCCTACCACCAAACATGGCACTGTGCCGGAAGCTATAGGAAACAAGTGACTGAGGCACAAACTCTGTCCTAGGTAGGCAAACACCCAAACACAGGCAGGTATATTCAGAATACATACTAAGAGAGTGCAACTCTAAATGTTGACTCTTGGGTGGAAAGTCATGGACCTTGATTCAGATCCTATCTATGGACTGTGTTATCTTAGGCTGCATTAGCCTCAGTTTACTCATATGTAAAATGGAAATAATAATGTCTTACTCAGAGGGATGTTGTAGGAATGAAAGATGAACACGTGTAAATGACCAAACAGAAGGCTTGGCACAGGGAGTCACTTAACAAATTATTTCCATTCTCTTATGAGGAGTCAGTGCTGCGATTTGGATGGGAGCGATGGAGCAGCCATAGGTAGTCCATGCTTGGAGACTGGGTACCACTCCATTTCACTAAGCATGTGGACTCTCTGGGCTAAATGACAGGGCAGGGGTAGGGGTGTGTGTGGGTTACTGTCAGGGAGGCCTTTCCACACGATAAGGGCTCACAGGTATGAAGGAGCCTATTTCTCTTCAATCCTGAGCCAGTGGTTGATATTTTAGCAGCTGTAGCTTCTGCCCAGCTGTAGGCTCTAGTTGGGCAGGGGTTGATACTTGTGGACAATCTACAACTACCCTGCAGTAGAATCCCAGGGATTGGTAGAGGGGCAGTATGTTTACTTTTAGTGGGATGAGAGGAGGATCTCCATAGTTCCCTGGCACCTCACGTTCAGTGAAAAACTGCTCCGGTCAATGGTATTGATTAGTCTCTGATGGAGATGTAGTTCTCTTCAGTTTCCCATTTTACTGTAAAATATCAGCGTATGTTTGTGTGAGAAAGACAGGAAGGAGTTATGACCAACAGTGGACTGACTTTCCTGTCCATAGGGGAGCAGGTAGGGGAAGAGTTGGGGGAGAGTCTCTCTGGGACTCTCAGTTGGCCTGGATGTGGGAGTGGTGCCTTGCTGGGGTGGGTCCAAGGAAATTAGGATTAGAGTTTTTCCCACTCATGAAACTAGATATGGAGGTGACAACAATCCTAACGTGGGACCAGTGTTCTGAGTACAAGAGGCGAATGCCCATTGTTGGGTATGAGGTGTAAGGAGAGAGGAGGCTGGCTTGGATAAAATGCAACCCAGAGCATCTCAGAGTTCCCTTCTCAGAAAATACCTTGGCAAAGCCTTGGGTAGCTGCCTGATCACTATGTAGATGTAGTTGGGATGTACAGGAAAAAACAAGAACAAACAATGACACAGAGATGTAGTCCATCACTCTGGTCCTTTCCAACCACATCAAGCTTCAAGACATGCCTTTATCCCAAGGAACCCTTACCTCCTCCCTGGCATCTCACATACTGTTCTCTGTGATAGAAGATGTTGAACTTTTGGGAAGGAACTGTACATTTAGTCAACACCCATTGTATGCCAGACACAATACTGGGCACTTCGTTATGTCATTTTACTTTTCATAACATCCCCATGATCTATGCACGTAAACTCCCAGTTTTACAGATTAAGAAACAGAGACTCAGAGGTGTGAAGTGTCCTGCCCAGGGCCACACAGCTGCTGAATAAGTGTTAGTGCTGGGATTAGATTTCCAGATCTCACTTTAGCATCAGATCATGGAGAGCCCCTAATGTCAGGTTAAAAGTTTGGAATTCTTCAGAAGGCAACAGAGAGTTGTTGTCTGTGACCAAGAGCTTGATAAGTGAGAGAAGACATTTTCCTCTTGAGTATACATGGAGGAGTTGTACATCAATAAAAGCAGTCTCTAAACCTCTCCCATTTTTATGAGCCCTTGTGAAACCCTTGGGTTCGGCTCTTCTTTATGAAGTCAAAACTGTATGTGCTGTCTGGCCCCAGTCTTGGGGTTTCTTGGAGCCTGCAGAGTCTCAGGCCATGAGCCATGTCAGCTGCCTTGCCTGAAATATACTTTACAGTCTTCCTCAGTTCCCACATGCTTTATGCTCTCAGAAGTGATGGATGTGTGCACTGGAGTAATCTACCGTGAGGTGATTTGGGAAATTGGACTCCAAATCACTTTTCTCCATGTTGCCCATTTATTCAGACTTCTGCCCACCACAGGCACATGGTCTGGTGCGTAGCTCAGCTGTGCACCTCACATTTCCCTTTGTGTTGCTACTGTTTGGGGGCTTGGGTTTCTGACATCTGTAATACCGTGAGTTGATTGAGGGGCACAGTCCTCGACTCACACATTTTTGAGTATCCTATGTCTGCCAGTACAGCGCTGGGCTTGTAGGATACACTGCATAAATATACACAGAATGAAAGGGATTATCAGCAAGAACCTTCTGAGAGAAGTCCAGTGCAGGGGTTGCTTAGAATCAAAGGTGATTCCTCACTGGATAGGTGGGTGGGTATTGCTGAGAAGTGAGGGAAGTGTTTTCAGAGGCAAAGGGAAGGTGTATCAGTTACCTATTGCTGTGTAACAAAATACTCAAACCTTAGTGGCTTAAAACAATTGTTGATTTGCTTATAGTTCTATGGGTCAGCCATTTGGGTCGGGATCAGCTGGGAAGTTCTTCTGCTGGTCTCAGCTGGGGTCACTCATGTAGCTGGAGTCATTCGACAGTTCGGCTGGGGCTGGATGGTCTAAGATGGCTTCACTCTCATGTCTGGCGGTTGGTGCTGATTATCAGCAGGTGTCTCTGTTCATCTTGTGGCCTCTCATCCACCAGAACACAGTTCTGAGTTTCCTTACATGATGGCAGAAGTGTTCCAAGAAGATGAAAGCAGAAGCTGCAAGACCTCTTGAAGTCGAGGCCTAGAAGGCACACAGTGTCTCTTCTACTATATTCTGGTTAAACCAAGTCTCAGACTAGCCTAGATTTGGGGGGTAAGCAGATAGGTGCCACCTCTTGATAGAGAGACAGTCACATTGCAAAGGAGCATGCACACATGGATAGGAGGACTTGATATGGCCAGCCTTGTAAACAATCTACCACAGAAGGACTTCTGTTTTTCTGACTCTCCCTGAAGTTTGAACTACATGTTCCCTGAGGAATTCCTGCCTGTGGAGGAAATTAGAATTTGGATTCTCAGGCAGATGGTTTAATAGCTGTGAGAAGTTGCCATCAGGGTCCCTGAATAAAATCATCCTTCTGGGGGTTCTGGGAAAGGTTCTGATGGGTGTCTTAAGCATCCTCTCCCCAAATCTTGCACTACCTGTGTATGTTTTTGGATACTTAGTAAGGAGAGCAGCTTGGTGGAGTGGAAAAGCATGGGTTGGGGAATTGAACAGACCTGGGTTCAGCCAGCTCAGCTTTAGCACTGACTGGCTGTGTGGCTCTGAGTAGATTATGTGATTTTTCTGAATCTTATTTTCCTCATGCATAATATGGCTGTATCTATTTTGTGTGATTGATGTGAGGTGTCATTCATTTAATAGAGGGTGATGATATTCCAGGGATCATTAGATTCTATTCTAAGGGCAGGACGAGCTCGAGTTCCTCATTCAGAGCTCCTGAATTAAGTTGGTCCCACCCCCACCCCATGCCCCTTCACATTACCTCAGCATACCAGCCAATAGGTCATGAGTTTCCACAGATCTTTCTGTTTTATTCTGTCTTGATTGCTGTGAGCAGGGAAGGTCAGAATGTGTCCACCTAGCTAATCCTGGTCCCCTGCAGAAAGGCCAGAGGAGGAAGTTAAAGAAAAACAGCCAGAAGGTCTGCTCCAGACAAGAAATTCTGCTTGGGTACCGAATGGAACGGCCAGAAATGATGCACAGAGAATCAGGTCACTGCTTAGGACAATAGAGTGGAATTTGGATGCAGAAGACCTGGACTCTGGGCTTTCTAGATCTGAGGTTTTGGTTAAGCCTTTTAGCCTAGCTCTCCTTATCTGTAGAATGGGGATCTGAATTTGTTTTGCAAGTTTGTTGAGACTAGGAGAAAAAAATCTGCCAAGCGCCTAGCAGAATTCCTAGAACATAGTAGGTACACAGTAAGTCATAGCTTTGTGATTATTCTCGACTCTCTCAACACTGTGCATCACTGTTGCCTGCATGCTGGGGCTGTGCCATCCACAGGAAGTGATGATTCTACACTTTAAGTGACCTACCTCCTGGGATATGATAGCTGCATTTCAAAAAAGTTGTGTCACGTGAATTTTTATAAATTGAATTTTATTTCTTTATTGACTGATCTGATCATAAAGTCAGTAAAAGCTTTTATTGGAAAGCAGATACAATAGGAATGAGCAGAGCTGCCGCCATTGGCTTCCACCCTCATTGCCATTCTAGCCAGGAAATCGGGCTTCATGAGATTAAGGAAATAACTTGCCCGAGTTCACACAATTAGTAAGTGACAGAGCTGGGGAATCAGGCTGTCTGATCCAGATGGAAAAAAATAAAGGAAAAATGCACAGCAAGTAGACCAGAAGGAAATGTAATTTAAAAAACAGAGTTAATATATCGGGGGGAGAGGGGTTGAGACATTAGGTCATTTTATTTCCTATGTCTGATTCATTTTTCAAATTTTCTATGATGAACATGTATTGCTTTCGTAATAGCTAAGATAAATTTGATAAAGAGAAAAAGTAAATTTGAAAAGGGAAACGTTGGGAGGGCAGAGCCGAAGTGGTGGCCTATGTTTAGATCATGGACGTGGGTGTCCCAGACTGGATGAAAGGGCATGTAGTGGGCGAAGGGCAGACACAGTTGGGAGTAGACACTAACCCTCTGTTAGTTAGGCTTTGAGGATGGAATAGCTTGTGGAAGTGGTGCTTAGGTTGATTTGAAGGTTGGGGGGGTGCGGGGGAGATGAGGGGAATGTAGGGTCAACAAACATGCAGGCACTGAAGCTTCCTCCACCTCCTTTGTCTTTGCCTTGGCCTCCGGGCCAGTGATAACTGGGAGAAGGGGAGTAGGAGGGAGAGGATCAAGGTTTCCTGTTACTTTCAGTGGCCATGTCTCAGGGCCAACTGGGGAGGCCAGGGCGAGGCCTTAGAAGTGCCCAGCTAGGCAGAGATGAAGGTTCTCCAGGAACTCTGGGAAAAAATATATAAAGCTTGTCGTTCATACTGTGAAGTGCAAAATGCCCCACCATTCATCACTGCCAAGGAGTTCCTGATGTTCCAGCAGACTTTCTGCAGCAGCGAGGTGGGAACTTTACAGCATTTGTCCCTTTTCGGCACAAGGCTTACTTGCTTATCTGTCACTGCCAATCTCCCCCTCAGGTTTGGGTTGTCTCTCCTGGGCCCCTCTACCAGTAACTCCCATGTCAGGCTCCTTTCTTGGAGCCAGCTTGGCCCCTCCTGCCCTCCTAGGATGTCAGGCCGTTGGGCAAAGTGCCCAGAAGTCCGAAATCGCAGCTGTGTCCCTGGAGAAGGGCATAAGTGCAGGGTT
Source organism: Hyperoodon ampullatus (assembly GCF_949752795.1). Taxonomy (NCBI): domain Eukaryota; kingdom Metazoa; phylum Chordata; class Mammalia; order Artiodactyla; family Ziphiidae; genus Hyperoodon; species Hyperoodon ampullatus. Next base: position 32,678,122 of record NC_136918.1, read on the forward strand.
CTCGTTGGGTCCCCATGCATGTGGCTTGGTGCTGGGTCTCGGCCAGTTCCCCTCCCCCTGCAGAGCAGGCCTGACCTGAGCAGGTCCCGGTCAACAGAGCATAGCCAGAGGAGAGCTTTCCTGTAAGAGGGAGGGAGGGGCAGCCTGCAGGTGTGCTAGAAGTTTCCAGAGGTGTGCTCTGGGGACAGAGTCTCGAGTGTGAATGCAGGACTTTGTTGCTGAGGTCTGTTACAAAGCTTAGGCTCTTGGCTTCTGCTCCCTGGACGCATGAAGAGGGGGTGGGGTGAACCACACCAGGACCCCCATCTCACCTGATGACTTGGAGCTTTATGGTACCTCTAGCAAATGTAGCCCTGTATGTTTCCTAGGCATTCTCCACCCCTAATCATGTTTGCTGGCCTCTGCCTCAGACAAAAGGGAAAGAGATAGACCTTACCTTTTATATGTTACTAAGTGACAGTAACTCTCTAGAGGTTGGTGCACCTGCTTGTTTGAGGAATATATCAGCATCTAGCTGTCAGCTTGTCTGCTTAGCCCTCACCAGGTGCCTTTAAAGAAAGGTACAAACCCTGCTATTCTCATTACAGGGGTAGGTGTGGAATGGCAGATAGTGGGACTTTGCACCAGGGTCTAGGGAGGGATAGGAAGGCTACGTGGTCAGGAGCTAGAGGTGGGCATTGGCCCAGGAGGGTCCTGTGTATGTGACCTCAGCTGCAAGTAGAGGGGTTTGTGTCCTGGAGGCTGGAGAGTCTTGGCTTCTTTTGTTGGTCAGAGCTCTTCTTCCTTTCTTGACTTCAGCACTTATAATCCTTGATATGGAAGATGTTTGGAGGATGGCTTGGGTCTTGCGAGCTGGTCACCATCTTCAGAACTGAGAAAACAATGGCAGGGTTTAATCCACAGAGGGGTTTCCTTTTCTGCCTGGTCAGTCTGTGTGGGGACCTTGTGTTGTCCTCCCAAGAGAAGGGGGGCAGCTGGCAGGACCTCATGACCCTGGGCCAGCCTGACTTCTGTTGTCATGAAAGCTAATGTGCTGGGTGAGACAATCGGTGGGGCCCTGCATGTGCAGCCAGAGGGGGCTTTGGTTCTCTGCTTCCACGTGCCCTGTGTTGGGTATGGTGATGCATGTGGAATAACAACATACCAAGTTCTCTGTCCTCAAGATGCTTACAGAATACTAGGCACGTAAGACACACACACCTGGAAGCACTGAGTGCCCAGCACGGTGTGTGCCCTGCTGAGCACCCAGGCCTGCTCTCTGGACCACCATGGATGTGGCCACCTTGCTCACATCTTTTAGATTTCAGGCTCTCTTCTCTAACTCTCTGCTCTGTATGAACTCTATGGAGTCCTGGCTCCAGCCCAAGTTCAGCCATCAACCCTATCACCTTGTCTTTAAGTTGCTCCTCCAATCTGGTCTCAGTTTCTTCAGATGTAAAAAAAGGTCCAATTCTGGATTATTCATACCACTGCTCTCTCCTCTTTTCAAGGGAATTTGGGAGGTGACTGTGTTTGCTAACTTTATGTCAGTTTTCTCCTTGCCTCAAGCCAAAAAGGGATCCTTGGGCCTTGGCTAAAAGGAATTATGGAGCGTTGGTGTTAGGAGGAACCTTGGAGACCATCTGATTCAAACTCCTACCTGATGGGCATCCATAATATTCAGAAAGCAAAGGAGACGGCAGATTGATTTCCGGTCAGACTCCCGGGACAGAGAGGCCCATTGGGTCCCAAGGGCTCAGAGCACTTAGTAAAGATCACCTAACCTTCCCTGGGAAGAGGCGGAGGCTGTCTCTCTACTGTTAGAGGTGGACAGATGCCTGGGTGGGCACCACTGTGGGGCAGGTGTGCTAATGGCTTCCTCTGTTCTCCCCTGCCTTTCCACGGGACCTGGGAGTCTGGGGGCTCTGCTCTGGGCAGATGGAGACCTTTGTGGGTGCCCTTCCTAGGGGAAGGCCAGCCACCTCCTGTGCACTCAGGACAATGCCATTGCTTGGCAAGCATGGACTCAGGCAAAGCCCTCTGTTTTCTCTTGCAGCATTTTAAACACAATGAATATCCTGGCAACCTTGACCACAACCTGTGGTCTAGTAAAAATATCAGGCATGGCTAATATTTTAACTAGGAGCAGTATTAGGGAGAGGAGGGTCATAAGGAGTCAGTGAGAGGTGCTTGTGAAATGCTGATGAGCAGTAGGGGTGAAGTATGCTGGAGGTCATTGTATTTTAGTGGCCAGTAGCCCAGAATTTTCTTATCATCCAACAGTTTCCTCTCAGTTTTCTAAGGCCCGTATCTTGGAGAGCAGTCTCAATCTAATCAGTGTGTCTGTGTCATAGGTGGACTTTTCCGTAGCCACTCATTCCAAGCCATTTGTTCCTAAAGTGGATTTGGACCACTTGCATCTGCACCACCTGGGGGACTCTTTGCAAAGGCAGGACCTGGGCTCTCCACAGACATGCAGATCCAAGCAGTGACGTCCAAGAGTTTGCTTGAGATAAAAGCTGAGCACAGTTTCTATATCCCTTTTGTCGGGTCCACGGCATACCTCTTCATTAAAAGGGTGATGTTTAAACAACACTAAGCAAGCAAGTATTGATAAAAGGAAGATAATTCTTTCAGAGCAAATACTTTTAAAGAAACGAATGCCTGGGATACATAGCTATATCTTCCTCATTAAGCCATAGCTTCCCCTCCCTCAGTTTTCCCCTAATTGTAGTCATATACACACACTTTGATCAGGACGATGCTGAGTTTATGCCTGGGGTAACTGGTGTTTAGCCATTCTTGGTTTCATAGTTGTGGCTTTTCTCAGCTGCTCACCTTGCCTTGGCCCTGCTCTGCTAGGGCTGCTGTTTCTCACCTGCCCAGGGAGGCTGTGGTGGCTTTGGGAAGGGGTGCCCCGGCTTTCTCCTTCCAGTGCTCCTGAGCAGTCCAGACCCAGCCCTCCAGCTGCTACTTTAAAGGCCACAGAGTTTTCCATGATTTGGGAAACATAAACTCTCTGGTTCTGAGACTTTCTCTGCCACTTTCCTCTTGTGCTTTAGCATTTCCTTGCCCCAACTTTCATCAAGAAAAGTAGGGCATGGGCTTCCCTGGTGGCGCAGTGGTTGAGAGTCCGCCTGCCGATGCAGGGGACACGGGTTCGTGCCCCGGTCCAGGAAGATCCCACATGCCGCAGAGTGGCTAGGCCTGTGAGCCATGGCCACTGAGCCTGTGCGTCCGGAGGCTGTGCTCCGCAGCGGGAGAGGCCACAACACTGAGAGGCCTGAGTACCGCAAAAAAAAAAAAAAAGAAAGAAAAGTAGGGCAATCCACCCCCTCCTTTTTCTTCACCTAGATAAAGTTTAGATGTTTCCACATTGGCTGTTAGGAGCCCAGGAGCGCCTAGATAAAGAAGGGAGTGGGTAGGTGCACCAGGAAGTGACCAGAAGGTCCTTGCTGGCTCTTCAAAAAGACCCAAATTGGAATCTTGGCCCCAACACTTATGAGCTGTGTGACCTTCAGCAGGTCATATAAACTCTCTAAGAACCAGTCTCCTCACCTGAAAAATGGCCGGAGAACATGCCCTAACTCACGGGGCAGAGGTGAGAATTCAGTACAGTAACAGGAGAACGCTCCGGCTCAGTGCCCCTCACATATGAGTTACTCAGAAAATATCATCGGCCTTCCACTCCCCTGCCCTGGTCCTCCTTCCCACGGAGCTCGCTCCGCTCCCTGGTGTCCTTCCTCCCAGCTCTGCTCGGCCCCCTTGCTCGAATTTACACATTCCCCTGTCTCTCACCTCACTTCCTAAATGAACAACACCATTCACACTCTACATACAAGTGTCTGTGACCCCAGCTTACAAGTGGGCTAGGTCTCAAAAATCATTGGTAGGTCAGGTGTCAGAACTAGTCTTGTACTCTTCTAAAAAACACGTTTATGCGTAATGGTTAAACATTCTCAGGCTAAATGCAAAATAACTCACCACATATCATACATTTGCAATTAAAAAAAAAGTAGAGAACAACATTGTTTTAATCGTACGCATAGCAAAAACCTCAGCAAAGGGGAGTCCTATTTTATTTTTTCTGGAAAGGTGCTTATGGTCAAAAGTAGGTTAAGTTAAATTAGATGATGATGAGATGGGCGGTTGAAGCTTTTGTAGAGGCTCTGATGTTGATTTGGGAGGTGCTTTCAAGGGCTTTAGAGTCGCTGGCTTTGGTTATTAGCTCTAATTTACTTCAACATGCATGGTTCTGCCTTTTTCCTGATATAGGTGTAAATCCCTGGCACTGATCTTGCACTTATTAGCTATCATTAGGATTATTTTTGGCTCAAAATCAAACAAAGCAGGGAGGAGAAAGTAGAGGAAGGAAAAGAGAAGGAAATCTTTTCCTGAGGTAGTTTGGAAAGAATCGGAAATAAAGAAGAGAGACAGGCCTAGGATGATACGTATGTGCTGTGAAAATACAGTTTGTAGTGGAAAGTGACTCCTCTTAGGGATATAGGAGAACAATATCTTTTCTCTGATGGAGAAGAAAGGAGACAGTAGAAAAGGGAAACCAAGTCAGGTGGGAGAGTGAGTGTCCTCAAGTATTTTAGGAACAGGGTACAGTGGCCTTGTGGCCGATCAGGGATGAGAATCTTGTTACCAACCTAAGTCTGGATGTTTCCACATTGGCTGTTAGGAGCCCAGGAGCACCTTTATAGTGATTGCATCCTTTTGCAGTAGGAAATATCAATCTGATGAAAATTATATACAAGATAAAATTATCCTAAGGGAATTAAACACAAATGTGGTTATTGGAAGATATATTAATTGGTCAGAAGTCAAAACAATAGAGTGGCAAATATTTGGGGGCTAGAGAGAGGACTTAAGTAGTGTATTAGTTATCTGTGTAACAAATTAAAACTTAATGGCTTAAAATAGCACACATTTATCATCTCACAGTTTCTGTGGGTCAGGGGCCCAGACACGACTTACTAGGTCCTCTGCCTCATGGCCTCTCATGAGGCTGCGATCAAGGTGTCATCAAGGTACCCGTTAAACAGTAACTCCCTATTGTTTCCTCCCCAGCCCCTGGCAGCCACCTTTCCACTTTCTTTCTCTGTGATTTTGTTTAGTCTAGATACCTAAAAAAAGTGGAATCATAGAGTATTTGTTTTTTTGTGACTAACTTATTTCACTTAGCATAATGTCCTCAAGTTTCATCTGTGTTGTAGCATGTGTCAGAATTTCCTTTCTTTTTAGGGCCAAATAATAGGCTAGTATGTATGTACCACATTTTATTTATTCATTCGTCTGTCAGTGGACACTTGGGTTGCTTCCACATTTTAGCTACTGTGAGTAAGGCTGCTATGAGCATGGGGGTACCAATATCTCTTCAAGACCCCGCTTTCAGTTCTTTTGGGTATATACCAAGGAGTATAATTGCTGCACCATATGGTAATTCTATTTTTAATTTTTTGAGGAATTGCCCTACTATTTACCACAGCAGCTGCACCATTTAACCTTCTCACCAACAGTGCACAAGGGTCCCAATCTCTCCACATCCTTGCCAACATTTGTTATTTTCTGTTTTTGTTTTGTTTTATAGTAGCCATCCTAATGAGCATGAGGTGGAATCTCTTTGTAGTTTTGATTTGTGTTTCCATAATGATGGTGATGTTGAACATCTTTTCATGGATTACTGGCCATTCGTATATCTTCTAAGTGTCTTCTTCATGTGTGATTGCCTTTTATGGTAGGCTCTGGAGGGAGAGGACATGTCTCATCCATCACTGAATCCACACAGTGCCCAACCAGAGCTTGTTGCAAGTAGGCGCCCAGTTGTTTACTGAATGAAATGCTGAGATTTCCGATAACTTCCCCCAGCTTATATCTCCATTAGGCAGGGGCTGAGACTAATAAACTTGTTCCTTTTTCCTAGGAATAAAAACCCTCCCACTGTCCCCTTAGAGAATCTCTTTCTCCAGCTCAACCTAGTCCACATTTCGACCATTAAAGTGACACATTCCTTTGATGTAAGATGTTTCCCTGGCCATGCCTTATCAGTGCTCCATGCCTGAGTGTATCAGATTCCTCCCCAGTGGGAGTTTTGACGGAGGTGACTGTGGTGAGTGTGGGGGTAGTTTTTCTTCTGGGAGGGGCCATGGCAGAAGAGGGGAATGATGCCGGCAGGAATGCTAGAGGCGTACTATATCAGTAGATCTTGATGACTTGGCCGTGCTGTCCGGAGCTCACCTTCGTGGGGTGGGGGATAGCTTCCTAAAAGGCACAGCAAGTGGGACAGGCATGGAGCATGTGGAGTACGCTGTCTTTAATGCATGTGGAATGGAAGCTCTGTATTACTCTCCTCTCTTCTCCCCATAAAGAAGTAAATGTCTTATGTTTATAGATACCCAAGTAACCCTCCTGTTAAGTGGTGCCCTCAAGAGCATAGTGAGAGGGAGGCAGGGCTTCCACGTCAGATCTGCTGAATGTAGTATCTAAATAGAGGCTTCGGTGGCACCCTGGTCACCCATCCAGACACAGGGAATGTGTGGGGCAGGAGAGGCAAGGATCTCTAGCAGCTGTTCAGACTCCACTTCATTAGCAAATGTTCCCAGGCCTCCAGTACGAAGAGGTGTCTTTCCCCGGCTTCTGTTCCCCTGGAGATTTGGGTGTTGAGGGATGGGGGCCGAGGGAGGGAGGCATGGAGAACTGACCATGAATGGCGGAGTAATAAGCCAGGAGGAACCCAGTGGTTGCCGAAGACGTCTTTAGCAAGCTTATGGGGGATAGATGGATAGATGAACTGTAAATGGATTAATCGGAGCCCCAAGGTGGAGTGAAAGAAAGGGAATGGGCCAATTAACTCTACATTGTGAGGGTAGATCTCTATGGTTAGTGATTTATAGCGAGTTACGAGTGGGGGCGGTTCTTCACATTTATATTTGAAGGGAGAAGAGCTAAATGAGTTTGTTGAAGGGCAGTTGGGATGTTGGAGCAGAAGAATATTGGAGAAGCCTCTCCAATGTATGCATTTTCACCTGGTTCCTGTTCCCAATAGGGTAAACAAACTGGGGGTTTTGAACCCTGACTGCAAATGGAATCTCCTAAGAAAGCATTAAAAAAAAAAAACCCACACCCAGGCCCCATTTCAGAGAAATTAATGAGGATCTCTGGCCTGGAGCCCTGGCATCATATTTTCAGGTGCAGCCAGGATTGAGCCCACAGTGTTTAAAACAACTTTTAGCATACCTAAGAATCACCTGGGCACTTGCTTCAAATGCAGATTCTAGGACCCCACCTCCAGAGACTCTGACTCAGTAGGTCTGTGGTGGAGCAGGAATTTGCAGGTTTTACAAGGTCTCTAGATAAACTGATTCTACAGTAGAGACAGGGGATTGGAGGATGTGGACCTTCAGGACAGTAAGAAAACAGTCCTGAGGGGTCAAGGTGTTGGAGGAGAAAAACTCTGTAGGGAAAACATTTCTGAAAAGATTTTCCTTCAGAGCAAAAGCTGCCTTAGTTAGTATCATTATCCCTTCAGCATGGCTGGTTCTGACAGAAATTGGTGTCTAGTGCTCAAATTAGTCCCTTAATTATATTTACCTTCAGCTTTTTTTTTTTTTTTTTTTTTTTTTTGCGGTACGCGGGCCTCTCACTATTGTGGCCTCTCCCGTTGTGGAGCACAGGCTCCGGATGCGCAGGCTCAGCGGCCATGGCTCACGGGCCTAGCCGCTCTGTGGCATGTGGGATCTTCCCGGACCGGGGCATGAACCCGTGTCCCCTGCATCGGCAGGTGGACTCTCAACCACTGCGCCACCAGGGAAGCCCAACCTTCAGCTTCTTTTGTCTTGTGCCGGCACAGGCAGTGGGTTTGTCATCAAGGGCTTGGCATAAGGAAGTACTTTGGACAGGAGGAATGGGAGGCTGGAGCAGGTGTTTCAGAGGTGGGGTGAGTGTGTAGTCTAGTACCTAGTGGCCAAAAACTCCAACCCGAAGGGCGTGAGATGTTACCTATTTGCAAGCTAACAAGTTAGCCTGGGTCAGAGACAAAGGACTTAATTACCCATGGCAAAAGCAGTAGCATGAGCTTTAGCACACTTGTGTTGGTACCCCTCACCTCCACATCCCACAGCAACCATGCAGAGGGGCCCCAATGGATGCTGTGTATGCACAGCTGAGGAACCACCACCCTAGGAAACCCCAGTCTTTTAAAGGGGCTGCAAGTAAATCTGCCCAGCCTTTGTCCCAGAGGGAGACATTATCTTTATTACACTGGTCAGCAAACAAATCTGCTCTCTGCCTCAGAGGGAAAAGGTGGTCTGGAACAAAAGTTATCAGGGCCTTTGCTTATAAGACGGGAAGAAATGCAGGACACCATGGAGAATTGTCTAACACCTGACACTCAGGTCTTCCAGTGAGCAGGTGTTGCACTGAGACTATCCTGGCCTTTCTCACTATATGTCACATGCTCCAGGCAAGACTGAGCACACAGGTTCACCTTGGGATGGAGGATGGAGTGGAGAGGGTCCTGAGACAGTACTCTAAGTACCCATAAGGGTTCAAGTCTGAAAGTTTTGATGTTGTATGTGATGTCAGCTCATACCCTTGGAGCATGCAGGGGATTCCAGGAGTTTTGAAAGAGGCACAGAAAGCAGGGAGTAGAAATGCTTCTCCCTGTGACCACCCAGTTCTTGGCTCTGGAAAAGTTTTACACACAATAGTGTATAAAAAGAAACATACAAGGGAAAAAGAGTGCTTTATAGTTCATAAGTACTTTTCCAAACTACCTTATTTTAGTCCACAATTATTTTCCCCGCTTTCTGTGCATGGGCATTGAGAAGATGTAGGAAATGAGACTAGAACCAGGTCAGGTCCTGCTTACTCTTTTTAGGAAGAAACTTTTGAACAGAGTTGGAAGGTGATGAAGGGATGGGATGGAGAAGAGAAGGGATGGGAGGAGCAGAGGGCATTTGGAGAGACAAAGCTTTCATGTGCAAGCCCAGAAGCTGAGAATAACCAGGGAGCTTGGGGTGGTTGGCCTTGCCCAATTCTCCTCTGAACCTTTCCAGGGCCTCTGGCTTTGTCCCCAGCGTTTATATGTCTGAGTGCTGTCATTTCTCTTCAAGACCCTACGTGTCCCCCTTCCCACCATCACCAACACTGACATTCATCTGTGGGCAGGTTACTTGGAGCACAGTCCCACTTGAGAGGCTGGAGGTGGACCAGATCACTTCTGAAGACTCTCAAATCGCCGGCAAGCTGTTGCTTTTATTTATTGATGACCCCAAGACATAATGGCCTGAAACAAAAACCATTTTATTATGCTCATGATTTTGTGGGTCAAGAATTCAGGCAGAGCACAGTGAGGGTGGCTTACGTCTACTCCGTAATGCTTGGGGCCTCAGGGGTGGTTCTGATAGTTAGAGGTGGCTGGGACCGGTGCACTAGGGCTATACGTTTGGGCCTTCCATTTTGCCTGTAGTGAGATTTTCCCCTCACAATCTTTTGTGTCCCCAACACACACACACTTTGTGTCTGCTGAGGCTGGGATGTCTAGGATGGCTCTTCATACTATGTCTGATGCCAAGAGGAACAGCTGGGCTGGCCAGCCATTTTTCTCTCTTCATGTGGTCTCTCCACCTGGCTAGCTGGGTCTTCCTCATAGCATGGGGGTCTCAGAGTAGTCAGGTTTCCTACGTCATGGTTGGCTTTCTCATTGGGAGTGTTTCAGGTGCCCTGGGCAGATGCTTCAAGGCCTCAGAAGTCCTAGGATGTCCCTTTGATTGCATTCTATTGGTCAGACAAGTCACTAAGGCCATCCCAGATTCAAAGGATGGGGGATTGGACTCTGTCATTTTTTTTTTTTTAACATCTTTGTCGGAGTATAATTGCTTTACAACACTGTGTTAGTTTCTGCTATATAACAAAGTGAATCAGCTATATGTATACATAAATCCCCATATTCCCTCCCTCTTGCCTCTCCCTCTCACCCTCCTATCCCACCCCTCTAGGTGGTCGCAAAGCACCAAGCTGATCTCCCTGTGCTATGCGGCTGTTTCCCACTAGCTATCGATTTTACATTTGGTAGTGTATATATGTCCATGCCACTCTCTCACTTCATCCCAGCTTCCCCTTCCCCCTCCCTGTGTCCTCAAGTCCATTCTCTACGTCAGTGTCTTTATTCCTGTCCTGCCCCTAGGTCATCAGAACCATTTTTTTTTAGAAAAAATAGATCCCATATATATGTGTTAGCATATGGTATTTGTTTTTCTCTTTCTGACTTACTTCACTCTGTATGAGAGACTCTAGGTCCATCCACCTCACTACAATGGCCATCATCAAAAAATCTACAAACAATAAATGCTGGAGAAGGTGTGGAGAAAAGGGAACCCTCTTGCACTGTTGGTGGGAATGGACTCTGCCTTTTAATGGGAGGACTAGCAAACAATTTGTTGCCATCTTTAATCTACCACACTAGGTCTGGGCAGATCAAACCCATATCTTCAGGCAGGCGCCTGGGAACCTGTGTGTTTAACAAATGACCCCAGGGAACTCTTGCTATCAGGAAAGTTTGGGAAATACTGCTATTGAGAGCTGGCTGTTAAAATAGAATTTGTGTTTGCCTTGAACTAATTGTATGTGTATAAAACTTAGGCTCTCCTGAAAATTGCCAACATATGTACTTTTATTCTTTATTGACCTGACCTAGAAGTTATTTGATATTTGATCTAATTTTACCCCCTTCATGGTGGTCCTGAGACAGTTTGCCTTCAGATTCCCCCTCCCCCAACTTCTCCTGCCCTGTCCTGTTTTGCAGGGTGCCAACCCCTGCAGACTGCATTTCCCAGGCTCCATGACATCTGGCTCCTAGCTGAGTTTGGTCAGTGGAAGGCACTGGCAGGAGACTGAAGTGTGGAGAAAAACAGAGGAGATAGGAGTATCCCTCCCCTCCCCCTCTGATGACTACATTTTCTGGGTGAAGGAAATTAGGCTCACCTTTCCTGGTTCCCGTTTCCATGGGTGACCCTGGCTCCTGGTAATCTCTGGGTTTCCTCTCCATCCTATTTGGTTTCTTAGCTCTTCTGTCATTTGGATAACCAGTTTCCTGCATTGAATTCCCTCCATTTTTAATTCCTAGAGTGGTTTTTGTTTATCTGTTTGGGCTCTGAATGAAATTTTTTTTTTGCGGTACGCGGGCCTCTCACTGTTGTGGCCTCTCCCGTTGTGGACCACAGGCTCCAGACGCGCAGGCTCAGCGGCCATGGCTCACGGGCCCAGCCGCTCCGCGGCATGTGGGATCTTCCCGGACTGGGGCACGAACGCATGTCCTCTGCATCGGCAGGCGGACTCTCAACCACTGCGTCACCAGGGAAGCCCGAAATATTTTTTTTATATATGCTGTTATAAATTAATCTTTAAGATATTTTATTAAGTGAAAAAAATAAGATTAAAAAAAACCCTGTATGTAATATACTACCTTATAATTGAAAAAGGAGGGATAAAAATGCATATATATATATGTATATATATCCATACATATATATTTACATATAATAAAGATACATATTTATATATAATAATCCCAAACTTAACAAAAATCACTCAAGTGGGAAAGAAGAAAGAGAATGGAGAAGATAGAGAATGTAGACTTCTCTGAATGTACTTTGCTTTGTAGCTGCAATTTAGAAACCAACTGAGTGTTTTATCAAATTATAAAACAATATTAAATTTAATAAGCAATTCCTAAAAAGAAAAAAGAAAACCAAAATGAATGAGTGAACCCAACCAGGTATCAAATTGATGGCATAACCACACTGAGGAGAATGATTTCAAATGGCTTTAAACTCTAATTTGTCTCTACATCCCTAGAGAATTATACCCTAAAAACAAAACAACAGAACTCTGAATGAAATATTTTTAAAATATTTTTTCCTAATGTAACCCTTCTTCACCACCAAGCTCACTCCTACTAACTCCTCTACAAATAGAGTCCAATTTGACTTTCATTCTGGAATATCTTTAACATGCAATTTCTAGTGTTTCCAAAAGAGAGACAGAAAACTAAATGGAAAAATAGCAATCTTTAGTAGTCCTACCAGCCAGAGATAACCCCTCTCTAACCTTTGGTATAACCCCTCTTTAACCTTTGGTATATTTCCTTCCAGTCTTTATTTTCCTTTTTTCTTTAATATAGTTTCTCCAGTATTTTTATGCACTTTATACATAGTTGAGCTCACACGGTATATCTATTTTTGCATCCTGTCTCTTTTAGCTTGACATTTTATCATAAGCATTTTCCCATTTTTTTAGAATTCTTCATAAGCACCACTTTTAACTTGTGAAAAGAGACAAAAAGGTAGAACTAGGGTGAATTCTGACTTTTGAAATTCTGTACTCCAGAAAGAGGGTGCCAACCAGAGTTTGCATCTGCATCTCTCAAGCTCATTGTTCACTAGTGCTTGCGCCCCATGGCATAGTGGGAAAAGTGAGAGAAAATGATCCAGGAGCAGGGACTGGTTCGGAAGCCATGAAGTCACATATGAAGCAATTAGAGAGAAATAGGAGAGTAAAAAAAAAATCCGATGCTAGGTAGAATACTTCAGACTATGAGTGTAATAAAAGAGCAGAGGAAGGAGGGATCAATATGAGCTGGACTGGTCCCCCAAAGTCTCTTCCAGTGATGCCACTGGAAGAGTGACTCACATGGGCATGGTTCAGGTAGGTCTGGAGGAGAGGGAAGGAGCTCCAGGGCAAGGAGGGTACAGATTAAGGGCTTTGGAGTCAGGCAGACCTGGCTCTAGTCCTGGCTGCGTCATCGCTACTAGCTGTGTGATGATAGGCAAATTAGGCATCTCTTAGGCTCTAGTTTCCTGGTGGTCATGATGCTACTATCTACTTCTTGGAATGAAATGCAGTATTCAAAAGAGTTACATCCTGGGCTTCCCTGGCAGCACAGTGGTTGAGAGTCCGCCTGCCGATGCAGGGGACGCGGGTTCGTGCCCTGGTCCGGGAGGATCCCACATGCTGCGGAGCGGCTGGGCCTGTGAGCCGTGGCTGCTGAGCCTGCGCGTCTGGAGCCTGTGCTCCGCAACAGGAGAGGCCACAACAGTGAGAGGCCCGCATGCCACCAAAAAAAAAAAAAAAAAAAAGAGTTACATCCTATTTCTTCCCACTAGGATGAACACTTGCCTCCAGGTGATCATGGAAGCAAATAATCTTCATGTAAGCACTTGCCGCTGGTTGTCACCTGTCATTCAAAATGTATCTCCATGTTAGTAGAAGCATAAATGGTCTGCCCTACAGGAGCAGGAGAAGTTAATATCTGAGTTGAGTTGTGAGATGTATCTCTGGGTGCAGCTGAACCCAAGGAGCACTGAGCCTTCCCCCAGTGCTCCTTGTACACCAGGTGGCTCTGTAAGGCCAGGGCCTCTGGGTCAGTGTGGCTTTTCAGATTTCAGCCTGGCCTTGTTCTCTTTCTGGGTGGGCCCTTATCTATAGCTTCACGGGAAGAGGGTTGTATATTGGGGAAAGTGTATTTTCTAAGGACATGTGTTTGAGGACCCTGAGCTGGCAGACCTGAATGTCAGGAAGAGAAGGGAGTGATGGTAAGGGGGTAGGTGGAAGGTTGGGGGAGTGACAAGCATGAGAACATGTGTATGTAGTTGTTGCAGATATTGCAGACTGGGGTAAATGTCTGTGGACCACAAATACCTTTAGATTCTGTTTGCAAAGTCGACTTGTTATTACTACTAGAAGAGATGTGGGAAGAAGTAATGAGAAGGTTAAAGCTTAGGGAGAAACCACACCCACATTCAGAAGTTGTGAAAGAATGTTTCCTGTAGCCCCACGTGAATTACCTTTTCTCCTGGAGCTTAGCCAAGCTGCTGAGGGCTTGCTTATCAGACCTCACAGGGCCTCGTTCTCCCCGCCAGAGTCCCTCACCTTCCTCAAGACCTCCTGTGTGACATGGTCCTTGGGATGCTGCCTGCTATAAACTGATAGGCTGTCCATTCCCCGGTTGTAGGGATCAAACTGATGGTGCATGTTGAAGTGCTTTGTCAGTGATGGAGAGGAGGCTCCTGGAGCGGGCCCTGACCTTCTAAGAGCCCTAACAGAGTATGTTGCCATTTCCAGACCCTCCTCCTGAGGCTCCCTGTGTGGGCAGGTGGGAGGATGGAAGAAGTCTTTTTCTTCTCCTCCCCAGGGGCCTTATAGAGCCACCTGTCTTATCCAACCTACCCTGAAAGGAGGTCTTAAAATACAGAGCCTCAATGCATCACTGCCCTTGGATGCTTATTCCTGGGCACAGAATTGGCTCCACAAGAGCCCTTCTCTTTGTCTTCACTCTCAGCTACCTCTTGACTCCCGAGTTTAGCAGCGAGCGTGGGAGGCTTTGTCCACACTTCTGCACAAAAGGACACCTGCTGAAACCTGAAAAGGCCTGCCTACCTGCCAGAAACCTAATTTCAGACAGTCGCATCAAACTCACCTGCACTCAGTGCACTCCTATAATTATTTTGGTTCTCGACAAAATTGCTCTTTTGCCTTGGGAAGAGAGGGAGGGAACTGGGGACCTTTCTTTCATTTGCCAGCTTTGTCCTCAGGGCATGAAACTCTTTCTCCAACTGTCCACTCTGAATACTGGGAATACATGGGAAAAGGGGTGGAGTGTTTTCCATGACTCCACTGGTCTTAGCCAAGAACCCTCAGTGATGTCTGCACAACGTACGTGGTTCTCCCCCAATCTGTGTGGCCTGAGTGAGCATCCCTGATTTACTCATTTAATTCCTGGCCCAGAGGAGGTTGTGCATGTCAGACTGGGACAGGCTGCAGGTGGGGTCCTGCTCAGGATCAATGCTCAGGTGAAGGTTTTTTTAGAGGCAAGTCGGGTGTGTGAAGTGCTCTGAGAAAAGGTGAGGTACTCCTGCCATGAGAGGTGTTGCTGTTGTTATCCTTGGTCATGCTGATAATAATGAGGCTGCTGTTGCCTGTTTCTAAGATTGGAGAGATCTAAATCCCAGTTCACGGACTGAGGACAAGAGAGAAGAAGGGCAGTGGGGGGTGCGGGGGCAGCACTGACAGCAGGAATCTTCTGTAAGCTCACATCAAAGAAAGTCCTCAGCAGCACATTCCCTTAGAGCTTTTTCTGGCTGTATTGAAGTTGGCCTTTCTTTTCTTCATTTCTGAGGGCAAAAGTGCTTTCCTGTTCTCCTTGGCTATTCATTTCTGAATCTTTATCTCATTCTCTTAATCATTTAAATGCATACACATTGAAACTAACACAACATTGTAAATCAACTATACTTCAATTTTTAAAAATACATGCACATATAAAACATATATATAAACATAACTATATAAATGTATGAATAACAAAAATAAAGCATGCATGCTTTATAATCTGTTTCTTAAAACCCTAAATTGTTTGTAAGCATCTTTCAGTATCATATTTCTACAAATTATTTTTAATGGCTCCATAGTATTCTATATTATGAATACATCTTGATAATGACAACACAAATGCTAGCTAACATTTATGGAACTATTTCTTGCTATATAGTGATCTAGGAATATATCAAGCACTCTGCTAAATAATAATACCAGGAGGCAGTTGCTATAATTATGCCCATTTACA
Organism: Hyperoodon ampullatus; assembly: GCF_949752795.1. Lineage (NCBI taxonomy): Eukaryota > Metazoa > Chordata > Mammalia > Artiodactyla > Ziphiidae > Hyperoodon > Hyperoodon ampullatus. The sequence goes on from NC_136918.1 coordinate 32,693,729, forward strand.
GGTAAGGAAATAGAGGCTTAAGGAATTTAAATAATTTTCAAAAGGTCACACACAGTTCTTGAGTAGAGCATTCTGATTTCAGACCCCACACACCTAATAATTATACTGATACCATGATTTATTTAATTGCATTCTTATTGAACATTTAGGATTATTTTAACTTAAAAATTATAAACCCTTGTTTAGTCTTTGCATCTATCTGTAATGATGTTGTTGACTAGATTTGCTTTATATCATTCTAGTATATCCGAAGAACATGGTATCCTGCAGACTTATAACAGGTTAAGCTTTTTATTTGCATTCTGTTTTATAATTTTTTATTTGGTTTCCTGAACACCCATGATGCTGGGGGGAAGGGGCCCACCTTCCTCAGGTGCTTTAATCAAGACCAGCCCTGTTGCTTACCAAGCCCTCGCCTCTGGCCACTAAAAGCATCCCTGGGTGCCGGTTATAAACAGACACCCAGAGTGCGGTCTTCTCCTGTCCCCTTGTTTGCTCCCAAAGCACTTTCACTTGATCTTGTCTCCTGGATTCTAGACTCTGTCAAACCATACCTTGACTTAGTCCTGACCCCTGTCCCTCCCAAGCTGTGACACTCTTCCAGCTATGGGTGACATCTTCCCTGGGTGTTCTTTGCTGGGCTTACTCTCCAGCCTAGCCTCAGCATCTTGCTTGACCAGCATGTGAAGATAGTCCATTCTTTTTTTTTTTTTTTTTTGCGGTACTCAGGCCTCTCACTGTTGTGGCCTCTCCCGTTGCAGAGCACAGGCTCCGGACGCGCAGGCTCAGTGGCCATGGCTCACGGGCCCAGCTGCTCCACTGCATGTGGGATCTTCCCAGACCGGGGCATGAACCCATGTCCCCTGCATCAGCAGGCGGACTCTCAACCACTGCGCCACCAAGGAAGCCCAAGATAGTCCATTCTAAAGGCCATTTCCAGCCCCCAGCCCTCCAGCAGGTACCTAACAGGGTAGGGCTCATCCTCTGCTCTGACCCCAAGCCCCTGCAGTGTTTGTTGTTCATAGGAAGGAATTTATCTTTTTTTCTTGCTATACAGTTTATCTGGGAATGTTCCTTCCCCTCTGCCAGCTAGTTTTCTTCATTGCATCTTCAAAGATGCTCCCCAGCATGTCCCCTGACACGTCTTCAGCTGCTTTCCACTATTTCCTACTGGAGTGCTCCCTACCCCTCTCTTCTGGCTCACACTCAGTGACTCAGGTGACAGTTCCATGAACTGTCCAAACAACAATGCCACATTTATATAGAGCCAGAGGAATGGACGCATAACCATGAAGCATTACTTCTCTTTTTAGCTAGATTTCTGATTGTGGAATTAAAGGCTTTGTGCAGCATGTAGACAGGGGTAGATTTTGGGTGGCCAGGGGAGCTTTCCTTGGCTTACTCCTAAAACTAACTTAGGCTTGGGAACTGTCTAGAGTGTGAAAGCACACAAGAGCAGGCATGGGTCCCGGACAAGTCTGGGTTTGATTCCATACTCCATAACCCACTATGCATTTGTGTAACCACAGTCGATTCCTTAATTTCTTTAAGCCTGATTTCCTCATCTGAAAGGGGAGAATACCTGCTTCACAAGTTTATTGTGAAGATTAGATTTCCAGAAAATGTATGTCAAGTCCTTTGGCTTCCCACAGCTTGTCACGCAGTAAGCGCTCAGTGGTTTTTTCATTAAAAGCTTCTGAGTGGGAGGGATCAAAGAGACAATTTGTGTTCTCACTGTTCCAACAGCTTCCCTGTGGGAAGGACAAGCTGAGAGTGGCCTGGCTGGGCCACTTGGGGCTTCTCTCAGGGAGCTCAACAGCTCTAAAACAAAAGTTGTCACTGACCTTGGACCAGGAGTGCTTATTCTGGGTCCATGAGTGGGCTTTTTCAGAGGTCTATCCAGCTCCTAAAATTGCATGGAAATTTTGTGGTTGTATGCATATGTGCATTTGTGGCTGGGACAAAAGTCTGTGGCTTTCATTAGATTCTCAAAGGGGTCATTGACTCCAGAGAGGCTAGGAACCGCTGCTTTACAGGCACCTTTGGCTTCTGCATCCTCTTCCTCCATCAACAGTGGCTGTGGGCTGCAGTGCGCAGGGCCTGGGAATGGACCTCGGGGCCTCGGGTAGACTCAGGGAGTCCGTGGAAGTGTGATGGATCAGGTAGGAGAGTCAGGGGCAAGGTACCAGGGGTCAGGGCAGGGCAGTAGAATGGACTTAAGGAAGCTAAGAAAAGGCCTGAGAGGCCAGAGGCAGGGGGACTTTGAAGTCGAGTCCAGGCTGCCTGTGTGGCTGCGGCACTGATTCCCTGAATGGGGGGGCCCAGATAGGGTCTGGCATTCACTCTTGCTGCCTCCCATTTGCCTTCTTCCCATTTCCCTTCGCCTCTGCTTTCCTTGCACCAAGAGTCCTGCCTGTTAGAAGTTCAGAGCTCATTTCCCTCTCCTTCTTACACCCCTCACCCACCTCAGAAATGCAGAAACATCCCCCCCAATGCTGTAGATTTCAGCCTCCTTGGGTCTTGCATCTTAAGAGATTTGTGCTAAATGGCTCAAATTCTACCCTCCCTGGGATCTGTGGAGTCCTAATTGGGCACCCACCAGAGTGACCAGCTGTTTTCTCTTTCCACTCCGGAGAGGGCAAAAAGAAATGTACAGACACTATAGTAAGAAGAATTGATGTTTTGCATTATTTATTTGAATATCTTTTATTAGGAACTTACCATGTGCCAGGCATCATGCTAGATGCTGGGGATGCAATATCGAATTAGACACAGCCCTTTTTTCTTAAGGAGTGAAGGGTCTTGTGTGGGAGTCAGAACAGTGGCCAGGCAATTACCATGCAGGGATAAAAGCGTTCTGCTGGAGCAGTACGTGGTCAGCCTGAGCAATGCCGAGCCTGTGCAGCAACCTGCAGCAGCGGGTAGTCGCAGACGTGCCAGGGAACTCCAAGTCTGTCCCTGCAGTTTGAGGGTGGTGGAGTGAGTGCTATGGAGCGGGTGGCCCCTGCAAGCCATCTTCTATTCTTGGATTTGGTTTTTTAGAGCCTCTTTTGGGTGAGCTTCGGGAGAGCAAGATGCACGCTCTATTGGCAAGAGTGAGAGGTTCCTCATCTTTTTCAACCTTTTATGGTATTTGCCAGATTCCCCATGACCTATCTTCTCCTTTTGCATTAATCTCAATTTTAAATAGGGAAAGGATCATCGTAAACAGGAAAGGTAGTGGATTGCAGCAGTAGCAGAAACAGTCAGGCATGCAGTGTAAGAGTGACCAATGGTATAAAGAAGAAAGCACTGATCTGAGACTAGAAATCTGGGTTCAGAATCTGATCCTGACACTTATAAGCAATGGGACCTTTGGCATTAGCCTCTCCTTCTTTATCTATAAAAGTGGGATATATTACCTGTGCCTTAGGGAATTGTAGTGAGGAATACATGAGAGAATGCATGTAAACGTGACTCAGTATGTTCAATGGGAGGGGGCACATTTGGGAGCCCGAGAGGCTTTTCTGAGACTGGAGTAAATTTTTTCACAGCCCTTCACATTTGAGAGAGTAGACAATCCAGAGGCACCCTACATCGTCCCTCTTGGGAGGGTGTGAGTGTCCTTTTGATTTGAGAATCTGTATGTATGGCACAGATACTGCAGGCTGGTGTACTTAACAACCATTCCAAAGATCTACTCCCTTTTCTTCCTTTATTATAAAGGGTGGAGAGTGAAATACTTACATTTCCAGCTTCCCTTGCCATTAAGGAAGACCATGTGACACGATTCTATTGAATTGTAGGTACAAGTCAATGGGAAGGCCTTCTCTTCTCAAGTAAAGATAAAAACACCCAAAGAGAAAGCTGTTTGCTTTTTACCCTTCTTCCTTCCTGGAATGGGGCCAAGATGCCAGGAGCTCTTGCAGCCATCTTGTGACCAAGAGACAAAAGCTGTGTGCAAAGGTGGTGGATCAAGAAGATAGCCACCATTGAAGCAGCTCCAGATTGCCAGCCCCAGACTTCTTGTTGCTTGAGATATATAAGCACTTTACTTTTTTAAGCCATTATAGTAGGGCTTTCTGTTACTCTCAGCCAAACACAATCCTAACCAATGCAGGATTGTGAGGTCTGGGAAGTCCCAGCTGAACTGGGGCTCAGAGGGTGGTGGAGACATTGTGTGGTACAGGCCATCCTTTATAGCAGGAAGAACAATGGCTTTCCTTGACTCCCGCTGGCTGAGCTCCTGGTCACTCCAGGTCTTGGCACTCCCCATGGAAGACTGGAGTCTTGTGTGCTTTCTTTTTTAACAGACATTACTAGTTTTCAGAACTTTTCTCTTCCTGGAGAAGAATCCTTAGGGAATAACAAGCATTTAAAATGCTATCCTCATCAAAAAAGTATTTACAAAGTCCTGGTGTAGGCTCTTTTGGGGTCTGTATAGGTTGGTGTGTGTGATTTCTGTTCTTCCAAAGCTCCTGGTGGGAAGGGAGAAGTGTAGAGCTGCCCTTGGGAACTCCAGATCTGATGGAGGACATCAAACATAAACAAGTGATAGACTTGGGAATATTTACTTTTGGAGAATGTTTAACTTTTAAGGACATGTAAATTAATTTGGTATGAATTAAATCCATAAATGCAGCCAAGGGAGTTACTCCAATGATGTGGCTCCTATCTTGGGAAGAAGTGGCTTTTACCTGGGCTATCTCCTTGCCTGCAGTTAGACTTGGGCCTTGGAGCTGTGACCAGGAGCTGATGGAAATGAGGGTCATCCAATCAGCAAGCTAGGGCCATGTGGGCATTTCCTGTCACATTATCACTCTCGCCCCCTCCCCATCTCCTACGTCCCTTCACTTGCAGAGAAGCGGGATTGGGGGAGTGGAGAAAACATGATGTGTTCAGAGCTAGCTCACACTGGAAGTGTGAAATCCCATATGTTTGGTGTACTTCATTTACATGGAAGTGATTTAGAAAATCTCTCTGGGTTGATAAGTGGCAGTCATTCCACCCTACTCCTTTGATGAGGGTTTGGGTAACCTAATTTTTTTGAACCCTCCCTCCTTCTCCTGGTCTGTTTCCTTCACTTTTTTTCAGGCTGCATTTTCAGACTCCTCCACCCTTCCCCTCTTCCCAAGCCTGCCTTCTCCAATGCACGGCCATTGTTTGTCTCTCCTGTGATGATCTCTCACAACAGATACAACTGGTGTCCTTCCCTCCTAATTTTACTTTCTCACCTTTTCTTCAAGACACGCCTCTTTTCCTCTCTGGTGGAGAACAAAGTGCCCTTCCCTTAATTCCTCTTCTGGAGTCTCTGGCGCTCTCATGCTGCTGTGGTCCTCCATGGCTGTCCTGCTGCTCCTGGCTGGCCCTGGCTTGTTCCCAGTGTGTTGTGCCAGCTGGCAGGCTCCACTCTCAGCTTAGCTTGTTTCCTGTACTCCCTGACATGTCCTGGTGGCGGCTTGAGTCCCATTAATGTTTTATGTGCTGCCCCCAGGAGCCTTGGTTGCAGCTCAGGGGAAGTTTCGCATCCTCCCTCCTCCTCACTGCAGAGCTCTGGGGCTGGAGAGATCATTTTGTTTCCCAGAAGCTTGGTGTCATCTGTCATCAAGTCTCCAATTAGCAGAAGCTCAGTGCAGCAGTTTGGGAGTGCCAACCATCTCCCTGACCCAGGAGGGAGGGAAAGCTCCTGGGGACAGCAACAGACTGGCTCGTTATCCGTAAGCTGTCTGAAGCTTCACATTAACCCATTCTCCTGGGCTCTTCATTAGAGCTTTCTGGCCAGGACAGGTTCTTTTTGATTGTGCCCATTTGTCAGGATTCAAAATTAAGACCAAAAGAAGCAGAAGGCTTGTTCAAGGTCATGTAGCGAGTTGAGGGCAGAGCCAAGTGAAAGCCACTCTCTTGATTTTTGACCGGGTGCAGTGATGAGCCTTCTCTGTCATCCTCAGAAGATACTGTGAGCCCGCTGTAGGCTGCTGCAGGAGAAGGAGTTTGGAGGCACCCAGGCAGCAGCTTCTGTAGCTTTCTGTGCTTTGGCATGGGATAATGTTCCCAAAGCAGGGTCAAAAAGAGAAAATAATAATAGAGCAGTAACTAACAGTGATGTCCTCTGCCAGAAACTGTGGTACATGCTTTCCATTCTCCAACTGCCTAGCAGTTTTGGCGTGACTCTCCCCATTTCACAGATGAGGATTCTGAGGGTGATTGTCACTCACCCTCCGAACATAGCTAGTAAGTGGCAATTAGTCTTCCTCCCTTATATTCAGAGTCCTGCTAGATCTGGGTGTAACCTCTTCAAAAACTGTAATCCCCTTCAGACCCTCTGCCCGAAGTGTTTCTCCCCTCCCTGGCCGTACTTGGGTTGGTTGGTCAACCTTATTTAGGTTTCTTCTTAGGATCCTTTAATCCTTTAATAATAATTATTGTTTTGATGTTATGCTTTTATGAGCCTTTCAGTTCAGTTCTGGCAAACACACAGTTTCTTACACTCACTGAATCTAAATCTAGACACCAGCATCTATATTTAAAATTTTTTTTCAGCCAAATTTGATGATAAGCCAGGTTTGGAAACAACTGCTGTAGGCCACAAATAAAAGCACCAATTTCTTTATTTTTCACATGGGGATTATTTTCCACAGGGGGAGAGCATACTTAAGAGAAAAGTGAATGCAGGCTGACTGCCCCTACCACTCTATAAGCTTCTATCCTCCTTTCCCCAAATATTGTGTATGCACATGCTCGCCTAATTAAGATGCACTTTGATTACAGAAGGTAAACCGTGTGCAGCTGATCAAAGGAAACGTTCCAGTCATTTATTTTTGGCTTTGGAAAGCATCATGTGATTTTTATCTTTTGCTTTGGATTATCTGTGCATTAATGTGCTAATTACAGGTTTTGGGGTTAAAAAACTTTTAAAAAATAATCCCTGTTTCAGAAGTGACCTCAAGAGGCTTGTAATGCCTCCCTCACCCCTTAGTTCAAAACTAAATCTCTGAGATCTTTCGTTCCATAGCATTTCTCCACATTGCCCCAGAATTTAACTGCCTTCCCTCCTAAACTGGTGTTGTTCTTCCTAATTGTTTCTTACCAGTTTGTTAGGAGAGCTCTTATGGAAGCGTCAGAAGCTTGAGCCAGGTTGAGGGACCCATAGTTCTTCCTCATTCCTTTGTGTCTTTGTAATATTTGCCTTTACTTTTGTTAAGTTTTTGTTTGCAAAGTCTGCTGTAAGGCACTTTTTCCTTCTACTCCTTATTCCTGAAATCTCAACAGAACAACAGTGTTGCCTTGCCATATTGGTCCAAATAGAAAGGTGTAGTTAGTGATGGTAAATGTTTCCAAGGAGGAATGAAAGCCCTGAGTATAGCATTTGTAGCATTTGCTGATTTCCATTGTGTAAATACTGCTATCTGTGGCAGAGTTCAAGCTACCAACCTGTTTCATGACGAGCTGAGGAAAATCCTGACAATTACTGTTGGCTCTTGGGAGCCAGAGCAGCAGAGTCTAGCACGCCGCCAGGTGTTTTTAGCTGTTTAAGGAAGCACTCTCGTCAGTTATAGGTTTTACATAAATGAAAATCATTCTTACAGTTCTAGTTACCAGTTGTGTGAACTTGGCCAAATCGTTTGACTTCTATGAGTCTCAGTTTCCACACCCGTGAAATAAGGTAATGACATCTATCTTGGGAAAGAATATGAGAGGATTTAATGAGGTAATTACTATAATCATAATATACATGTATAATATTATATATTACAATTATTATATATGGATATGGCATATGTTAGGTGTGAAGCAAATGATTATTCCCATCTGTGGCAAGATGGAGACACAAAGTTGAGAACAGAGGAAGATTTGAACTTTGCATCTAAATGGAAACACGTGCTGGTGGTTGCCCATGCAGCTGGAGCTAGGCTGGGTGAGAGAGGAGACCAAGGATTTAGATTTGGGAATCAGAATGATAATAGTGCTTTGTGTTAATCTTGATCTCTGAAATGTACCTGGTACTTTCGCATGTGTTTGTCAGAGGCATGGGAATGGATCAGCTCTTTCAGGGAGGAGGATGGAGAGCCCAGCTAACTACTAAGTCCTAAGTAGTTCTAAGTCCTCCCAAATTTCCCCCTTTTCTATGTTAATTGTTCTCCTTCTCTTTGAAGTTCTCCCACAGTTTTGGTACCCACATCACTGCCATATCCTTCTTGCTTTTGAAAGAGACCTGTCCACCCTTTACACATTAACACTAGACAGAAGATTTTGGAATGCAGAGAGAAAGTAATTTCTTCAGTCTGCACAGTTTACCATCATGATATTTCACCCAAAATTATGTCAAGAATGTCAACATTGTTCTCTGTTAATGGGTCAGCATAGGTTAACTACTGTAATAATCTGCCAATATCAGGGGTAACGTAATAGAAGCTTATTTCTTGCTCATGTCACCGTCTACTCCAGATGTTCCACTTCTATTCAGTGACTCTGCCATACCTTGGAGTCCTCTAATGGAACCTCTGCATTCAGCCTTCAGAAGAGGGCAGAGAGAGTGTGGAGGACACACGTGTGGGACGATTTCAGGGGCCAGTCCTGGAAGTGGCATATAACACTTCTGCCCACATTTCATTTGCTAGAGCTCAGTCATGTGACTGCTCTGAACTGCAAGAGCAGCTGGGAAATAAAAGAGCTGTGTCCTTCAGAAGAGGGAGTGGGCTTGGTGAGCAACCAGCCAGTCTCTGGCCCAACCGTACATGGCTTGGTGGAAACAGTTGCCACCATGGATATCGGACAACCCAAGTCACCACAGGAGACTTCTTATGCTTAGCCTCTAGGGTTTTCTGGGTAGTATAGCACATTCCCACAGTCAGATACAGATTTCCTCTAAGTTGGATTTACAGTTGCTGGATTAACTGTATTATGTGAGCTCCTGAACTTCCCAGGACTGGAGTGTTTTGCTGACTGTACCATCTGGTTTCAAGTTAACACTTGAAGTTGGTAACAATATTTGCTGTTGTGTTTATAGTTACCATGTCATTAACAGTCAATGGGGTGGGGAGGTTCATGGGAATTCTCATTTTAATTTAGCCAATTGTTGTTGACTGAAATGCTTCAGACAGTCTTTTATGGGCTGTTTTAGTCACTTGCTTACATGAAGAAAACTGCCTTCCCACTTCAGATCAAGATTGGCATTGGTCCTTTTGAAAGGGTTGGCAGAATGTCTGGCTGAGTGCTCAGGGACTGCTGGGCTTGCCTGGAAGAGGCAAACAGTCAGCAGTGAAATACATGGGAGCCAGTGGAGCAATGCAAAAGAAAGTTTCCTTCAGGCCAGCATCACCATCCACCATCCATGGTTGGGGAGGGAGATTAGGGCAATCCTGAGAGCGAGTGTCAGCAGAGACTACCCTCAGGGTCAGGGTAGTCTGTGGTCCTACACTGCGGGACCATCCTTCCATTCCTGGCAGGCCCTCAGACACTGACTTGGGGGCACAGGGACTAAGACACTTCCCTGCAGCCTGCTCTAGGAGAGGGGCATGGCAAAGGATGAGCAAGGTCCTAACTGGTCAGGTGGGGTTTCAGAGCTCAGTGCTAGCTGCAGGGGAATAACTACAGTGCTCAGCAGGAAACTGAGGCAGAAGCTCAGCAGTCTGGCTGTCCTCTGACTCCATAGAAACTCAGGCACTGGAGGCCCATCCCAGACACATCCAACTGTGTGTCTGGGGCTGCCCCAAACATGGCTACATCGCAACCCTAAAGGGATTGACGCTCCAGATGTGCCTTGACCAGGGTACTTGGGAACTAGATGAGATAGATCCATATGGCATGAGGGTTTGTACACAGGCTTTGGAATGGGATAGACCTGAGTTCAAATCCTGATTTCATCCTTTCCTAGCCCTGTAACTTTGGGTAGATTATTTGATCTCTCTAATCTTTAGTTTTGATCCATAAAATGTGGAAATAATATATATATATTCCATAGGGTAGTTGTGAGACTTAAACAACATCAGGTATGAAAGGCACTTAGGGCATCCACCCCTAGGTAGTAGCCTTTAATCAATGGTAGCAAAAATTTACTGCAAAGTCCCACAAAAGCAGCCAGAAGAAAATAACAGCCAGGCACGGCTTACAAAGGCAGGAGCTGACATTTGGGCTCTTGTGATGCTTGATTTACAAAGCCTGTGTTTTGTGAGGTACGCTATCACCCAGGGGGATGGAGGTGCCTTGGTTATGCCTGCTGGTTTCACCAGCTGGGATTTCCACAGAGTGGCTAACTGTGGGGCTGGGCCCGTGCCTTCCCCCCAGTTAGGTGCCTTTAAAGTGGAAAGTAGGACTGTTAAGTCAGCCCACATCCTGGCTACTCAGCCTCTTTGGCACTTTCCACTTCCCAGCTTGAGGGTCCGCCCTAGCTTCCTGGCAGCCTGCGACATAATTATCACACATTGTCTTCTCACATGTATGTAACTAGAAGCACAAAGATCCCTGAAAAGGTAGGAAGGGACTTTTCCTGTACTGGCACTCAACCCCCAGTGGTTGGAAAGTTGAACATAAATTGCTTTGAACTTGAGCTTCAAGTGGCTGTGAAGTCTTGAGGGCTGCCCACGCCTTGGGAAGGGGTTAGCCTTCACTTTAAGACGAGCAGCATGAATTATAAAAGGAAAGGGACTTCTTCAAGGAGCTTGATGTTTAAAGGCCTTATATAAAAAATTAAAGGGAGGGCAGGTAACTGGATTAAAGCCATCAGGAGACAAGCTTAGGATCAGTAAAGAGAGAGGAGGGTTTTAGTTTTCTTCTTGGAAAAGTTGGTTTATCTCAAAGGGTGATGGGGAAGGCAAGGGTCAAGCCTGTCATCCTGCTTCTACTGTTTCCGGCCAAGAGGATGTAATTAAGATTGGAAAATGCAAAATAGATTATCCATATAAGAACTGATGGCAAGAAAGGTGAGGGCATAGTAAAAGCACCAAGCTACTGCAACAGTCATAGCCAAAATAACTGCCATCGATTGTCCGTCTACTGTGTGCCATCAAGACTTTGTAGACATTGTCTTTATATGAGGTTGGTGTTACTAGCCTCATTTTACATATGAATCCACAAAGCACAGAGAAATTAAGCCTGCTAGGTTTCTAGAGCTAGGAGGATTAGAACCCAGGCTCTCCTGCTCTGTCCACCTCCCCACACTGCTTTGAGAATGCTCTGTGTCTCAGTCCTGAATGAATTCAGTGGAAGAAGCTTGCCTATGTGATCACAGGGAAAATCACTAAGAAATCAATGTATAAAAATGGGAAATGCCTAGGATGTGAAAATATGGGAATTGGCAGATTCAAGCAACTATGGATTGGTAAGCTTGATCTTATTACCTGGCAAAATTCTAGAATCCTAGCTTTTGCACTAATTGGCTGTATAACCTTGCACAAATGACATAACCCCTCTGGGCTTTAGTTTCTTTGCCTATAAAGTATGTGCTTGTGACACATTATCTTTAAGGTCCCTTCTAGTTGTAAGTATTTCACCATAACAAGTTCCTTTTATGTATTCTGACAGTTTCAGTGTTTCAGCCCTATCTCCATCAGACACCTCATTTTCACTTTGCATCAAATGCTCCAGCCTTGTTCAAAGGGTAAAAGGTTAAGAAGATGGAGTTTGGAGTGAAATAGTTATTGGTTCAAATCTCATCTCTTCTTATGGACTAGTTAGGTGACCTTAAGCAAATCATGTAAACCCTCTGTACCTCAGTTCTCTCCTCTGTAAAATGCTGATCTTTCATACATTTCTAACTCATAGGGTTATTTTAAGGTTAAATGAAATAATATCTAAAACACTTAGTTCATTGCCTAGAATATAACAAGTACCCAGTAAATACTTGTTCCCATATTTCATTGATTCTGAGATTCCCTTTTCCCCTCACATTTTGCCATCTCTGAAATCAGGATGCGACGGATGAATGGATAAAGAAGATGTGGCACATATATACAATGGAATATTACTCAGCCATAAAAAGAAACGAAGTTGAGTTATTTGTAGTGAGGTGGATGGACCTAGAGTCTGTCATACAGAGTGAAGTAAGTCAGAAAGAGAAAAACAAATACCGTATGCTAACACATATATATGGAATCTTAAAAAAAAAAAAAAAGGTTCTGACGAACCTAGGGGCAGGACAGGAATAAAGACGCAGACGTAGAGAATGGACTTGAGGACACGGGGAGGAGGAAGAGTAAGCTGGGATGAAGTGAGAGAGTGGCATGGACATATATACACTACCAAATGTAAAATAGATAGCTAGTGGGAAGCAGCCACATAGCACAGGGAGATCAGCTCGGTGCTTTGTGACCACCTAGAGGGGTGGGAGGGCGACGCAAGAGGGAGGGGATATGGGGATATAAGTATAGGTATAGCTGTTTCACTTTGTTATACAGCAGAAACTAACACACCATTGTAAAGCAATTATACTCCAATAAAGATGTTAAAAGAAAATTGAAATAGCAAAGCAAATTATTATACACTATTGTGTGAACTAAAAGAAATATACTCACAGCCTACAGAAAAGAAATCAAGTGTTCATTGAGTATCTTATGAGCTCTGAACATTAATTTTATCAATCACCTTAACTGAGCTGGTAGAACTCAGAGTAATTCTTTTCCTTTTCTCATGTATAGTTGGAACTTCAGGTGTTGAAAATATACAGGAGTAAATCAACTCTACTTCAATTTAAAATAAAAGAAAATAAATATCCAGGGGGCCTGGTCTTTTCCCAACCTCTGTAGGCAGCTAATCTCTCTTTCTTTTGGTCTCATTTTAACAAATGAACCTTTATATTTAAAAGGATTTCTTTACTGGAGGCTGTACATCCAGAAATTTCTAAAACATTTTTTTTAATTGGCAAAAATGTTCTTAATCGGGTTTTTACTCAAGATGTTGAATAGAGCAGAACCAGTCAAGCCTGTTTGCACAGGGGCTTTCTCCTTGACAGAATGTTCACCAGTCTTTTTTTTTTTTTTTGCGGTACGTGGGCCTCTCACTGTTGTGGCCTCTCCGGTTGTGGAGCACAGGCTCCGGACGCGCAGGCTCAGCAGCCATGGCTCACCAGCCTAGCCACTCCATGGCATGTGGGATCTTCCTGGACCGGGGCATGAACCCGTGTCCCCTGCATCGGCAGGCGGACTCCCAACCACTGCGCCACCAGGGAAGCCCTTCACCAGTCTTCTGAGGGACTTCTCACCTTGTGATGCGTTGGACTGTGGGCTTACAAAGCCATTGGACAGGATGGCTTCTCACTGTAGCATAGCAGCCTGATTTCCAGTATGACCAATTAGCTTTTCATTGGCTTGATGAAGGGCTTGATTGGACACTATAAAGTAAGCGGACACACAGGGTTTCAAATTGCCTCTTGAAAACGAGAGGTTAGTGAAGATTTTTTTCCCACTAGGGAACGTGAGGATTTCCCTTCTCCTTTAGGCCTCTTGGTCTCCTGCACAGCTACCTCCCAAAGTGGCTGAGGCTCAAAGGCATCTGTGTGAGGCTTGGCAATTAGTAACTGAAAGCTTTGGTATCCATGGGAAAATTTGATCAAGTTTCAAAAATTAATAATCATACTTTTTGAAAAAAGAGGTGAGGAGACAGAAGCTACTTGTTTTTTCCCTAGGCTCCTGTGCTTAGACCAGGGAAGGCCATCTCTCTGGCTTCCTTGCATGGCCAATCTGTGTTTCATGGACTCGGAGTCCTTGCTGACTGAGCCCTTGTTGGTTGTATCATAGGCTATTCTTTCAGTCATTCAGTCATTGGTTGTGGGATATGGAGAACATTCCCAGTACATTCCAAGGGAGCACTTGACACAGACCCTACCCTCAAGAAAATTTTTTGTAGGATATCCATCCATCTAAATGATTTGTACTGTCACTAGAACTTTTCTGCAATGATGGAAATGTTCTCTGTCTGTGTTCTTCAATATGACAGCCATTAGCTGCTTCAAATGTGACTGGGGAAATGAATTTTTAATTCTGTTTAATTAATTGAAATATAAATAGCCTCATGTAGCTGATGGCTACTGTGTTGGATAGTAAAGCTCTAAATTATCATCTACCCATCCTTGCATTTTAATGTGAATGCATCTTTAGGGGGAGTACACTTCAGGCCATGTGGTATGGAGCAGAGAATGCCGGACTAAGATTGGGTTTCTAGACTCATTGTGTGACCTTGAGTGCCTTCCCCTCACTAGATCTCAGTTTCGCTTCCTATAAATGAAGGACTAGCAGCCTGTAAGGGCTTTCTAGCTCTGACATTCCACTTGTTCTGCTTGGTTCTGGCCCCCGATGGGTGCTCTAGGAAGGGGCATGTTTTGTCACAGCCCAGTGCTCTGAGAAGGAAGGTTGTTGTCTCTGTTAAACCCACTGACAGGGGCTGTTTGCAGAGCCACTGGGCATGTTTGGGAGTTCTTTTCTGGATGAGGGTCGTAGGAGAGGCAGCTGAGAGTAAGTGATGCTTTACTCTGGGATGCTGGTGAAGATGTGGAGGGTGGAGGCCCTGGCCCTGTTCCTGGGATGGTGACCCATCTCTTTATGCATTCTAGAGGTTGCGAGGATACATTCAGTTGTCAGAAGAGAAAGGGGTTGGAAGAGGTGGCAGGACTCTACTGGGGCTGGCATTTCATGGAGAACTGAGACTGTCTCCCAGGTTTCACTCATCTGCTTGTCCTAGTGAGTATGCTGAGACAATTACACATGTAGGAATTCAAGGATGTGCCTTTGGTTACTTTAACACAGTCCTCACCCCACATGGGGAACCATGTTCCCTGTGTTCCCCAAATGGGAATGGGCACATAGCCACACAATTACCCAGCATCTAGTGCCTGCCTTGAGTTCAGGGTTACAGTCAGCACAGTTATGTCCTCACCCCTGAGACAGTAGAGCACAGCAGGTAGATGGGAAGAGCCAGGCTTTCTCTGATCATGGTTGCCAAATAGGGGGCTACCTCTTTCCTGAGGTTGGTGGTAATGGTGGCAGTGGTGGGAGGGCTTTAGCTAGAACCTAAAAGCACAGGCATGCTTCAAGACCAGAAAGGCGTAAAATCTATAATTGCTTCCACAGAAGTTTACAATAAAAGCATGATAACTAATATCTTGCTTTTGTATAGGGCTTTCTAGTTTGGCAACTGCTTTACCTTAAATTTATTTAATTCTTACTGAGGTAGTATTGAAATATCCACTTGAGGAAATTGAAGGCAAAGAGGGTGAGGAACCCCCTCAAAGTTGTGAAGTTTTTTTGGTTTGGTTTTTGGGTTTTTGTTTTTTTTTTTGAGGAAGTGTGGCACACCATGTGACATGTGGGATCTTAGTTCCCCGACCAGGGATCAAACCTGTGCTCCCTGCATTGGGAGCACGGGGTCTTAACCACTGGACTGCCAGGGAAGTCCCCAAAGTTGCTAAGTTGAAATGAGTTGAACTCTGATTATCTAACTCCAAGTCTGTTGTTCTTTCTGCCACCCCTTGGGGCCTAGGAGCTCTGTGAGTGGCACAGTCCAGAAGTGCTGGGAGAGGACATGTCATAAAGAGGTCCTCATCATGTAGCAGATGAAGATGCCAGCAGACATCTAGCAAGAATAGAAAGCACAATAAGACGTCAGGCTGCGGGTGATGGATTCATTCTCACCAGTGAGCTGTTGGAGGGAAGCTGCTGGCTGCCTTCCCCCAAGCCTGTGGGTCCTTACCTTTTATCTGTGATCCTACCATGGGATGGGGCAGGAACCTTAGTCCAACTCTAGGGGAGTGGCCGTGTGACACGAGTTGGGAGAACTCCCAGTGAGGAGGCTGCCTGCTTTCCTCTTCTGTGGTATTTCTGCTGACTGAAAAGCATGGGGCCACTTCTAGGCATTAGAAATCTGATAACTCTCATGCCTGTTCTGGGAAGGCTTCCTGGAGGAAGGGGGACTGACAGCACAGGTCAGACCCTTTCTAGGGCCCTGCTTCTTTTGGGGGGGGATTAACCCCAAAGAGCTAGTTACAGAACGTGCAAATAAATTAAAAGAGAGACCTAGATGAAGAGCATGGAGATTAAGAGATCAACGAGGCAGAGGATTGTAAAATCCAGACAAGAGGAAGCAGAGGTGGTTTATTACAAATTAGAATTATGGATGGTTCTTCATATGGTCTTCACATAATTATACAGCTTTAAAATTTTAATACATATTCATTGAAGAAAATTTAAAAACTATAGAACAGTATAAAGAAGAAAATAAAATATCTTAATAATCCCCACAACCCAGAAATATATTATATCCATATTTGGGATCATACCAAATTGTTATTTCTGAAGGTAAAAAAAAAAAAAACCAGTTGAGCCTCAACAATTTCATAAGATTCAGCCTAATGTTTGTATAGTACTTGTATCATTAGTATCCTATTTTTTACTTTACATATTGTGAGCATTCTTCCATGAAATTATAAATTACCGGGCTTCCCTGGTGGCACAGTGGTTGAGAGTCCGCCTGCAGATGCAGGGGACACGGGTTCGTGCCCCAGTCCAGGAAGATCCCACATGCCACATAGCGGCTGGGCCCGTGAGCCATGGCCCCTGAGCCTGCGCATCCGGAGCCTGTGCTCCACAACGGGAGAGGCCACAACAGTGAGAGGCCCACGTACCGCAAAAAACAAAAACAAAAAACAACAAAAACAAAAAAAAATTGTAAGTTACTCAAAAATAAAAAATTTAATGGCTGATTGGTTTTTCATTTAGAGCTACCTCAAGTTTATCTAACTAATCTCCTCTGTTGGACATTTAGGCTGTTTGCAGTTTGGGACCACAATAAAAAGTGCTGCTTGAAACCCCTTCTCCTCAAATATTTGCCATCATTTTTCCTTAGTTCCTTAGATGGACATCCAGAAGGGGAACTGAATTACTAGGTCATTGATTATGTATATTATTATTCATGATTCATATTACCATATTGCCCTCTGGAAGGGTTGCTGTCATTTTAAGTGCACTGGCAGGGATGTGGGCAGAGAGGGCTAGCCCTGAACTCTTGCCAGCATTGAGGATTGTTGCCTTTTCAAAATCTTTGCAAATTTAAAGGATTTTAAAACGTCTCTTTATTTAGTTTGCACTTCCTTGATTACTAATTAGGTTGACGACTTTTTCTTGTTTATTACCATTTCTTCTTTTTTTTGAAATGTATGTTTATATTCTTTGCCTGTTTTTCAGATAGGGAGTAGTATTAATCCTTTGTCAGATTTGTTGTAAATATGTTTCCAGATTGTCATTTACATTCTAAATTTTGCTTATATTCTGATGTATAGTTTAAAAATTTCCGTAGACAAAATAATAAATATTTTTCTTTCTTATTTCTTCAGTGTTTTCATGTCTAGCTCTTTCTCATTCAGGGATCAGTTAAATACTCACCCATATTTTTTCTTACAGTGTTTTTTTTTGTATGCCATTTTTAAGATTTGGTTTTCTACTCTAAAATTTATTTTGGTGTATAGTGTGAAGCTATGAAGATTAACTTGAGTTTTCTTTTCCAACTAGTCTATTTTTCCAGTGCCGTTTATTGAATAATTCATCTTTTCCCCATTTCTTTAGATTCTTCCCTTATCATATATTAGGTTCTTAAATATGTCAGATCTATATTAGGTCTGTTAATCAGGCTCCATTCATTTATATGTTAATTCTTTTGTCTGTGCCACCTTTAATAATTGTACTTTAAAAAATATATATTTTAATATCTAGTAGGGCAAACCCAACCCATTATTCATCATTTTTCCAAAACATGTTTAATTATTATTTTATTATTATTTTTTTGTGGTACGCGGGCCTCTCACTGTTGTGGCCTCTCCCGTTGAGAAAGAGCCTGGAACAGAGAATTTTAGCAGCGTGGAGCCATTTATTCTACGTAGCAAGTGGATTAAGGGTCCGATTCACCGGGGTTTATATTCGCCACACCTCCAGCCTCCACACCTAGCTCTGTGACCTCTCTAGCCCTTTGTCCACTCTCAATGGCCTGACAGCTCAAGGCCAACCAAAGAAAAGACCCACAGGGCATGGACTCCCCTCAGGCCTCTTGTTTCTCCCTGCAAGCTGCTGGGGCTCCTCATGGGGCTCTGAAGATTCTGCCCACAGGTAGATGTTAGGGCTACCTCATCTCAGATGGTGACCTTGCTGTCAGGATGCGTTTTCAGTAGGGGTCCTTCTCAGAACTGCCATCTGGACCAGTACACCTTTGTCTGGAACCCAGCGCAGTGGGGAGAGGAGCTGGGGAAGACGGGATGAGGCTGGCCAGCTACAGGCTCCAGCACATAGAGATTAGTATGGGAGGGGTGCCGGGGACCGTAGCGCTCTGGACACAGGAGGAGGGGCAAGCACTCAACCAGCAGCTGCTCTCCCGCTGGAGACAGACGCTTTCTTTTGCATCTGGAGAACCTGGCTATGGGAGCAGGAGTGGTTAGAGTACTCGTCAAACAGCCCGGATTGGGTAGGGGAGAGGAAGAAACAGTGAAAATTCAGAGTAACTGCAATAGGAGTGTGAGCAACATGGCTTACAGGTATGTAGTGGGGAGGTGGAAAGGTGGTTATTAGCTGCCATTTTCTGAATTTACTCCATTCACTTACTCGTTCACTCATTCATTTATTTATTCACATAATCAACACTTTTATTGAGCATCTACTGTGTACTACGCCCCATGCTGGGGCTACCAAGATAAACAGGAAGGAGGGAAGGAGTGTTATGTTGACATAGCATCAGCTATGTGTCTGGTACCTTCAAATAGATTTTCTCCTTTAATCATCACTACAGCCTGTGAAGTAGGTATTTTTACCTCTGATGAGGAAACAGACTCAGAGAGGTTAAGTAGACTGTCCAAGGGCACACAGTTAATAAGTGCTGGAGCTGGGAGTCAGACTTAGTTCTATCTGAATCCAGAGCCTGTGTTGTGCTCAGGTCTGTGAGCTGCCTCTTGGGATGTTCCTGCCCTGGGAAAGCTCACCATTTGGTGCAAGATGGCTTGATGAGAGAATACTGGCCAGGCTTGCTCTGCTGTGGCTGCCTGACTAGGAACACCTGAGAGCCTGCGTCTCATTCTGCCATGATCCAGCTCCAAGGGATCTTGTTAAATAAGTTTGCAGACCCCCTCTACTGGCTCTAATCTTGACCATAACCCCTCATGGTCTAGGAGGGATCTTGGGTAAAGTTGTCATCACTCTGCTAGCTGGTGTTAGAGGCCAGAGAAATCTTCAGTTAGGAAGGCTCCCAGGAAAGGCACTGCCTAGGTATTTATAAAACTCATTTCAGGGACTTCCCTAGCAGTCCAGTGGTTAAGACTCTGTGCTTCCATTGCAGGGGGCAATGGTTGCAGAACTAAGATCCCACGTGCTGCACAGCGTGGCCAAAAACAAACGAACAAAAAACCAAAAAACTCATTTTGTGTTTAACCTCACTCCTTCTGGCCCTCTGTAACAAGAGAAAACCGCCTCTGAAGCTTATCCTTAGAGCATAGGATCTGGCGCATAGGCTTTACCTCCCACCATCTGCCTCACATTCCTCTTATCCAAGCTAAGGAATCTAAATCATTTCTCTTCTCTAGTTTCTCTTCCAGCCCAACCACCCTATTGGGTCTCAGCTAAACCATGAGTGTTAGTGGGCCATGAGTGAGGCAGGTGATGGGTGATAGGATTTAGTCGTTAGAACTCAAAGCAGACTGTAGGGTCTCATTTTGACTTTGCTTTAGACCAGTGGTTCTCCACCATTTAGGGAGCTATTGACCCTTTTGAAAATCTCATGAAAACTGGAATTACACAATTTTCTTCTCAGAAAAATGGGCACATATGGGTTTATATACAATAACTTGAATGCAGTTTCATGAGGTTCAAGGCCTTCCCCACCACACACATTTTTTTTTTTTTTTTTTTTTTTTTTTTTGCGGTACGCGGGCCTCTCACTGTTGTGGCCTCTCCCATTGCGGAGCACAGGCTCCGGACGTGCAGGCTCAGCGGCCATGGCTCACGGGCCCAGCCGCTCCGCAGCATGTGGGATCTTCCCGGACCGGGGCACGAACCCGTGTCCCCTGCATTGGCAGGCAGACTCTCAACCACTGTGCCACCAGGGAAGCCCTTTAAATACTTTTTCATATTTGTTTATCTCTCTGATATATCTTAATGTCTCTTTTATCTCTCTTTCACATTTGGTTCACATATCCTAAGACAGGCTGGACAGCAGTCACTCTGAGTAGCAACTACACAACTAGCTCAGGACCAAGGACAGCAGCACGCACGTCCTTGAAGTGGGAGAAGGGGTTTTAGTTTGCTAAAGTTTGTTCAATAATATGACCTTTGGGTGTGGCCCTTCTCACCTGTCAGGCTGCACTTGCAATTCTGCAAACCTGGTTATTACTTTGGCCCTAGTTGTTCTATGTCCGTGGTGGACCTGTGTCCAATCTGTCCCTCTGGCATTGCTTCCACTGTCGGGCATGGTAGTGAGACCAGGGCAGGAATGGCACAGCTGCGGAATCAGAAAGCCTGGAGGTGGGAACAGGGAGAAACTCTGGGCTGGGGTGAGAGAGACTGCTCCAGGAGCTGCCCATGAGGGTCTCCTGCTCTGAGGTCTGCAGTCAGCCATTGCTGCTTTACTGCGACCCACACCTGAATTTCAGGCCACGGGTCGGTGGCGGGGGAGAGGAAAGAGGCCTTGGGGATGTGCCGGGCCATTTCATGTTTGGATGCCTGCCTGAGTGCCTTCCATAATGACAGAGGCCAAAGCTGGCTTTTCATATCAACAATTTCATTTTTAACTAAAGTCATAATGTCCTGATTAAATCAAAATTAATATTAAAATGCTATTGATGTGCACACTGGGGGAGAGGGAAAGAGACTGAGAGTGAGGGTCCCAAGGACTGAAACTTTTACGTGTCTGAACTTCCACAGCACACACCTCCTGCCTCTGAGTACCTCTGTAACTCTCTCTAAACATATTATAAAAGCAAATATACTGCTAATGTTCAACAGCTGATTTATATTCAGCACGGACTGATTCATCATTGGCAAATGTCCTGTGTTACTTTGAGGACCCATCCAAGAGTAATGCTCAGTGTAAGAAAAAAAGACAATAAATCTACCACCCTCACCACCATCTGTGAGGCATGAGCACTTTAAATAACCTGATCAGTTAGCAAAGACTCTGTTAAAAAAAAGAAGATAAGCAGGTATAGTCACTTCTGAAGTGGCCATTTTCTTGTGTCCAGGGGACATTGAGTGATGGCGCCTTTTCTGGGAAGGGAGGGAGAGTGAGTGAACCTGTGTATTGCAGCTGAGGTCTCAGCTCAAGCTAATATTAAAGCTTGTGAAGAATAAACAAATGGTTTGCTCATTAGCTGGGCTTAGAGAGGTGTTACCCACATGTTTAAAGTGCTAATTATTAGTGATCTTTAATGGAGCTAATTTAGCAGTGGTAAGTGTTACACATTTCTGCTCTTCAGAAGTAGCCCATTAGCCAGGCCTTTATATCTAATATTGACTTTAGGAAGTTAATATTGAAACAGGCCGCAATTAAGAGTTCACGTGAAGCGTGAGAGAGAGAAAGATGGAGGTGGGGTAAAAAAAAAAGGCACAGAGAGGGACCAGGAAGGGAAGAGACACAGCTGCTATTCATCACCTTTTGTGTGGAAGGCACTGTGGATGAAAGATTTGGTTCCTGGGCTGCTCATTAAGCACCAGCTGTGTGCCAGTCCCTGCCCTCAAGAGCTTAAAGTCTAGAGAGGGATCCAGATGCAGGAGTGGAGATGGCATGGCAGTGAGGTGCCTGCCACGTGATGCACAGAGAAGGGAAGCCAGGCCCGCCTGGGGTCGGGATGGAGTTAGGGAAAGCACCCTGGAGAAGCGACACAGCTCACTATGGAGCAGGGCCGAAAGTGCTCATTGTGAGGGGTGACTTTCAAATGCATGTCAGAGTTCAGAGAAGGTAGACATTGTGTTGCCATTGTGTAAAGACGGCTCAACCTGGCCATCATCACAAGTCCCTGGCTACTGCCTCACACTGCATAAGGCCTCGTCAGTTTGTTTGGAAAAGCTTAGTACTTAGCAGTTGCTGAAAGAGGAGACTTTGTGGTTTTTTTTCTTCTCCCCTTTTGCGCTGAAATCAGGTGAGCTGAGGTTCGTGAATGTCCTTCTCTCAGAAGTCCCATGGCCTGGTGCCGGGGTCGGGGAGAGCCTACCACACCATCGCTGCTCTGTGGCTGCTGCTCAAGGGGTGGGAGCGTGCTGCCAGCTGCTCTGACATTTGCAGGTGTCAGTGGGGTGATAGATCCCCAGCTGGGGAGAGGCAGTGTATCCCCATGCTGTGTGGTGCGTCTGTTGCTGACACTAAGCTGCCCAGCCTCTTTCTCGGCCAGATTTATTCCTTCCGCTGAGCTCTGCACACACTTCCTGCCTCAGTGGCAGGTGTTTTAAGGAGAGCTCCAAGGAACATATTTATAGTCCCCGGAGGAGTTGCCTCAATAGCTCGTTAGCGTGTCTGTAAGGAGGAGACAAGACAATCACCTCCATCTGTGTGTGTGTGTGTGTGTGTCTTTCCAGCTCTTTGTCTCTCACTCTTACCCTTTCCCCTCTCATTCTTGCCACCTCTCTCTCCTCTTGGGTTAATATAGGAAAGGGGGAAGGAGAGAAGGGACAGTGAGGGGAATAAAGATCATTGCCACTTTGCACCGATAGATTCCCTCTCAGCCCAGCTGCACTGACAGCATCTTCTCCCAAGGGCTTTGCCCATCTAGTCCCTACAGAGAAGGGGCCATGTCCTCAAGTCTCTTCCCTTTATGAATAGTTCCACATTGCATCTTCAGGGTCTTCCACAAACTCTCAGCCTGCTTTCTGGCCTGGCAGGCTCCCAGGAGGTACTTAGCAGACAAGCATTCCTCCTGCTTCTCTTAGAACCTAGGGAGAAGATATAAAGAGGCCAAGTTCCAGTGCCCCCTGCCCCCCAGTCCACCACCCACCTCAGCAGGGGCTGTGTGTCCCATTCTCCCCATCTCCTTCAAGATAGAACAGAATGTGACGTGGAGGTTGGAGTCAGCACCTGCTGGGTCCAGCTCTGTTCTGGAATCACAGCCTGCCTTTGGGACCAGCCAGATTCCACCAGTTCTGGCCCTTGCTGTGGCACAGTCCAGCTCTCTGAGCTTCTGCAGGCACTTGCGGACACATCTTTGCCAGGGCCTTCTCGGGAGCCCACCCTACTGAGATTGTTCAAGTTCAGAATGAGATCACGGAGCCCACCCACCACCCCCATGCCCTCCTCTCCGTGGCTGCATAACCCTGCTTTTCTGTTCAGTCTGTTCTCTGTTTCTAGCACACAGCTTGCTTGCCCCTTCCTCTCTGCCTTGGCACATACTGCTTCCCACCAGAGCACTGTTCCATGGCCCTTCCCTTATTCAAAACCTAGTTCAAAGATCACCTCTTGGTGGAGCCACCCTGATGAACTGCCTCCAACTCACCACTCTTACTCTCTGTCTTCTTAGGACCTGTGCGTGCTCGGTTTCAGTGCAGTGTTTCTTTATCCTCTTTTGCTTGACAGGCACTGTGCTTGGTGCTGGCGTAGAACACCGAGTAAGACGTGGTCCCCACCCTTGGGGTGTCAGGATCAGTTAATGGGGAACAGAATGAAAACGTAGAAATGCCTTTCAGGAGTGACAGAGTACAAGATAACAGTCAGGGACAGCTCAACTTGATGGGGAGGTCAGGGAAACTGCCCAGAGGAAGTGATGGATTAGAGAAAGATTTAAGAGGTAGAATCAACAGAGCCAAGTGACTGAATCGATATTTGTAATATAGGAGCAGGGGTGGGGTGGAGTCTAGGATATGCCTCCCAGGTCTCTGTTTGGGTAACTCAGTGGTTGAGGGCACCAGTAATCAGGGTAGAGGGGATGCAGGACAGCCATGTTGGAGGCAGGATGGGAGGGTCTCTACCAGAATCTCACACTCTTAAGCTGTGTTTGTTTGTTTGTTTGTTTTCTTTTTAAGGGAACTTTATTATTTTTATTTATTTATTTTTGGCTGTGTTGGGTCTTCGTTGCTGCGTGAGCTTTCTCTAGTTGCGGCAACCAGGGGCTACTCTTCTTTGCGGTGCGTGGGCTTCTCATTGCGGTGGCTTCTTTTGCTGCAGAGCACGGGCTCTAGGCGCGCGGGCTTCAGTAGTTGTGGCTCGCTGGCTCTAGAGCACAGGCTCAGTAGTTGTGGCACGTGGGCTCTAGAGTGCAGGCTCAGTAGTTGTGGCGCATGGGCTTAGTTGCTCCACGGCATGTGGGATCTTCCCGGACCAGGGCTCGAACCCGTGTCCCTGCATTGGCAGGCGGATTCTTAACCACGGTGCCACCAGGGAAGCCCCTAAGTTGCTTTTTTTATAGAGTGTCTGGTGGCTTCCTGGTGTCAGGGGAAATGGGCATTAGGCATTTTATTAGGCAGAAAACTCTCAGAGGGCAAAAATTGGGTCTCCCCTCCAAAGGAGCAAATTGCTTGAGATAAGCACTGTGTTCTCCTTAGATGTGGAGCTCCCTAGGGTGGGGACACCTCTCCTTCCTCTGTTTCTCATCCAGTGTTGCCCAGTGTTCAAGGCTTTGCACCTGTGGGTGGGAGTGCAGGTGTGATGAACAGGCATAAGCCGCCTGGCTGCTCTGTCCTCCAGGGCCATCTGAGAGATGGCATCTTGGCCTGTAAATATGATCAGTGACAGTGTTTATGGTACTGAGAGCAGTTAGAGAAGGTGGAGGGCTCTGAGGGTTGGGGTAGCGAGGAAGATTTGTTGGGAAATTAAAATATTTGATTCATGAGAGAGTGGTTTTAAGCTACCAGAATTCTGAGCAGTTTGGACAAGTGTTATTCATAAATATTCCTACTGCCAAAAAACAAGACATGGTCCAGTCTCAGTGCCCTGGAGCGGGATAGCCCTCCTGGATAGCCTTTTTATTCCAGAGCTGGATTTGAGTTCTGGGTCACAGAGTAATGGCTGAATCTCTGGAATCCTGGGCAGGGGGGAGGGGTCTTCCCATGGTGGGAGTGGGAGGGGTCATGAGCAGCAGCACTAGGTCAGATTTTAGAGGTTCTGCTTAGACTGGGCTAAAGGATGCTTTTGTCTATCTCTGCCTCTGAAGCAACTCTGGAATAGAAAGACATACTTTAGAGTATATCACTTCCCTAAACATAATGCATATTCATCACCTGGGTTTCTTGTTAAAATACAAGCTCTGATCTTGTAGGTCTGGGGTGAGGCCTGGGATTCTGCATTTCTAGCAAGGTGGTAGATGATGCTTGTTACTTTAAGTAGGAAGGATTTAGGACTCACCATTAGGAAGCCTTTCCTTTGGGCTCCCTGGCATTCTGTACCCTTGATGTCTTATCTCTAATAATACCTCATTGTCCTGTCTGCATACCTGTCTACCTCTGCCTGGAAGACCCCTGGAGAACAGCGTCCATTTCTTATTTGTCAAAGTATCACCACAGCCTAACATAAGGCCTAGCACATAATAGGTGTTCAATAGAGAATTGGTAAAAGAATGACCCTGGGAATAGGAAACTGTCCAAATAATGCCAAAACCAAGGTTCTGCCTAATGAGCTCTTGGAATTCTCAGCTATAAGTCAAATCTCTTTTGTACAGCAGATCAGTCAGTGTTTCAGTGCCACCGTGATCAAGGCTCCCATGCTGGACACCACAGGGATGGCGTGGAAAGAGGAGGCAGAGACCTGAGCATTGGGAAATTTGCTGTCTCAGTGGCAAAACAGGGTTAGGGCCCATTTGATGCCACATTAGCATACTTACACAATAACTTCTAACTAAGTGCAAATTAAGGGGGTGTGACTGAGAACCAAAAGGAAACGAAGAGCAATCCATGGGTACCCTGGCAGCTTGCACCTCCAAATGCTCAACACTTAGTTGTTTCTTCACTTGTTGAAATCATGATTGCATCCTAAAGGAGGTTAGCATAGACAAGGCACCCAGCTGCCCTGGGAAACTCACTGCCATCCCAGAGCCACAAAACCACAGACAGGGCCTGTGACACAAGGGCTGGTCCTGCTCTTGCCACATGGGGCCACACAGAGGCTGGGAGCCAGAGTGAGGATGATCGGCATCTTCCAGCAACGGAGCAGTGACTAGGGAAATGTGAAGAGGAAAAGGCAGCAGCAATGTGAGCATAACCCATTTGGAGTGAGGAGGAGGTAAGAGTGGGGCTTGGAGAAGACCCATGCTGGAGATCCTGGGGAGACGGCGGTGGTAATTTTTACTTCCCTAATAGACGCAGAGCATTTCAACTTTGCTAATTAACAGAACAGCAGGCTTGTAAATCTGACAGCAGCAGGACATGAATGGGGTGGGATTAACACTGAACGGGGGAAGTGTGCCTTTGTCCTTAAGATAAAGCACAGCATTCATGTTGGGCCAGGCCCATGAGGGAGCCCTCTGGTTCTTTCTTGTCCTGCAGTAACCCCAAGGGCACAGGGACCTTTATTTCTTCTCAGGCTTTCTTTAGAGGTAGCAAGGGCCCTAGGGTTTATAGTCTAATAGTGCTCTCAAATGTACCTTGTATCAGAGAGAGTAATTGCAGTTCATGTCTTCCTCCTTCAAGGTGTGTATGCCCCCGGAAGTTCTCCCATCATTAGTCTCGCATTTTGGTAACTTGGGCTGTCCGCAAAATGGGGTGATGTGCCCTGAACATTCCAATCCCTAAACTGATTCCTGGGAAAGAATGGGCTGGGAGGCCAGGGAAGTGTTGTTATATCTTCTCAAATTGCAGTGAATCTTGCCAGGGGATTGGTTCCCAATACTTGCTTTCAAAGCATATTGATCTGATAACCTGAAGATCGTTTTTTGTTTTGTTTTGTTTTGTTTTGTTTTGCGGTACGCGGGCCTCTCACTGTTGTAGTCTCTCCCATTGTGAAGCACGGGCTCCGGACGTGCAGGCTCAGCGGCCATGGCTCACGGGCCCAGCCGCTCCACTGCATTTGGGATCTTCCTGGACCGGGGCACGAACCCGTGTCCCCTGCATCGGCAGGCGGACTCTCAACCACTGCGCCACCAGGGGAGCCCCCTGAAGATCTTAAAGGCCAATAAATATGAAGAAAAGGTTTAAAAAGTCTCAGAATACTAGAGCTGAGTGGTACTCTGGAGATCATCTACTCAGATCACCAGCACTTGGGTGTGACAGATGAAGCCACTGACCTTGTGCAAGTCACTTTAGGAAGGGTTAACATTTCATTCATGTATTTATTCTTTCATCAAATATTTATTGAATATTTACTATGAGTCTGCCCAGACATGTACCTGGGAGTGAAAGCATGTTGCTCTTTCATTGGTCCTGTTTGAGTTAGCTTTCAGTGAAGTTCCCCTTTCTTAGAGATTCTGACAGCTGGTTTCACAAGGATGGTGGGGGAATTGACACATAGAATCTTTAGCCAGTGCAAATAGGTTTTCTATGCAAGGTCACCAACTTCTGAGCTGCTGGGATAATTAGTTTAGCTCTACTTAGCTTTACATAATAATACATTATTGAAAAGTTATTTGTAATTCAATTTTTTGGCAAATGAGAAACTAATTCAAACCACTAAGGCAACTTTTATTTGAAGAAACCCTGGAGCAAATCCTTTTATAATGTGAAAAATCTTGTTGTTGCTGTTGGAAATGATTATCCCCTAGTTAAGGATTTTGTAAATCTGGACACTTTAGGTTTTCTTATGGTGGGCACACAACCTGGGAGATAGCTCAGCTGTGGTCTGAACGGGATGAGGGAAGACTCTGGCCAGAGAAGAGGAAGCCCCGCTGGGAATCTTAGACCAGCCCACCCCAAGATAGTGACATTTACTCGGGCCAACAAGTGCAAGCTGCCTGGACAAGCTGCTCTCAGGTCTTGGAGTCTGGAGGGGAGAACAGAGAGGTGGGGCATGATGAGTGGGGTACGCAGGATGAAATCCCAAATTCCCTCTCTCTCTCTCCACAGGTGGGGGTGGCGAGAGGGCGGGATGGGGAACCTTTTGCTTCTTTTAGAGCAAATTTCAAACTCTTCCTTAATATCTGGGGACTGTGTGGAATTAGAGCCCTCTTGTATACTTTAACATGGTAGGGGAAGAGAGGAAGAACAGTGGAAAAAAACAGGCCAGGAGTTTAGGAGAGAAGAGGATTATGTGGATTCTTATTATACAGTAAAATCTCATTATTTTCGGTCTTGCTATTTTCGAACTTGTAAATAATCTAGACGAAGACAGGACTGAAGTTTAACTTTTCTATTAAAATTTTTTTCTCTAGAAATTAATAGTGTATGTAGTGACGTAAAGGAGAGTGTTTTAAAACTGATGTATAAAAAGACATAGTCCACATATGAAAAAGAACTATTTTCATGCAGAAGCACCATTCTACTCAAGCAATTCATGTATTAAAGATGATCGTTATCTAGTTGGTAAGGCCTGATAGGACTCTTCCTTGCTCAGGAAGCTGAAACTTCTTATTGCATCATGGTGAAAATTTACCTATGTATCTGTTTGTAATTTCTACAATAATTTATATGGATCCTAATTAGTTTCTCCTAGTCAGGTTTAATTGCTTTCCTGTGTTGGAAGATAAAGTCAGGGTATAAAGATCTGTAGAAACTAAGAAAATACAAAACCATGCTTGTAGTTAGAACTTCCTTTTTTATGGTGTTATTTTTTTTCCTCTATTGCCCACGGTCTTCTCAAAGTGAGCCTTGCAGCTGGTTAATTCAGCATCAGCTACTCTGGGCCAGCTTGTAAAGAGAAGCAACTGATGAAAAAAAGCCTCACTGTCTTCATTTAGTGAAAAATGAAAAAGACGAAATAGGTGAAAGGGTCAGAGGCCCTTTGGAAATTTGTTTTGGGTTAGGGTATGACCTCTGACCATGGAAACTGGCATTCTGGGGATACTTCTCTTCTTCTTTTTGGTTCAGTGTGCAACTGTCTCATTTCCCTTCCCTAGGCCAGTGATCTTAGTCCCAGGTTGTTGCCAGAATTCCTAACAATTTTGCATCCTTGAAATAGTCAATTTTTAGGGATTGAGACACCCTGAGTGGGACCATCCTGTCCAGCACATTTCTCCCCTCTGTAAATTGTCAGCTTGGGACCACAAGAAAGTAAGCCGAGTGGAGAAAGGCACTAGAAGGGGTGTCTGTGGTCTCTGGTTCTCTCTCACTGATCTGACACAGGGCCGCCATTCTTCCGGGGTCCCTCTGAGCCATGTCCCTAGAGGCGGTACACAGCAGAGATTCCATCACAGCCTGCAGGGCTCTGAGTGTGGGCTGGCTTTCCCTGAGAGTCCTTGTGGGATACTCAGGGTAAATGATAGGGGTGCAGTGGACTGGCCTGGAGTTTTTGTGAGCATGTGTAAGCTGAGTCCTCCCTTCCCACGCATCACACACGGGGCTGGGTTGTCCTTTGCCTCCAGAGGCTGCTGTTTCTCCAGGCACATTGTTATTTTCCATTCTGTGTGAGCCCCAGGCCTCTGCCCCCAACCCTCTAATAGGAGCTCAACTGGACTCCTGAAAGGACTTTCCAACTGAGAAGCAAGATTTAGGCAGAGAAAGAGTTGCTGAAGAAGGGAGGGTGTTTCCTTCCCATGGGATTGACATTGCTCACCAGCTGTTCATTGTGGACTGAGGACAGTGATACTGAAAGGGCGGGATAAGAGGTGGGGAGGGGTTTTGCACTCAACTTTGCTTGTCACTTGGGGATTTTCACTTTTCCCATCTGTAAAATGAAGACTAGCAGTTGCTGTGCCACATAGAGGAAAGACAAAAAGAATTACTTAGGGCATTGTGGTCCATCTTGATGTTAATTAATCTGTTCAGCAGATATTTACTGAGTGTCTACTGCGTATCAGCCACTGTGCTAGCACTAGAAGTGCAAAAATGGTTTCTAAAAAGCCCCCATCTTCAAGTTCACAGCAACAGGGCTGTAGTTGTTGCCTCCAGGGCTTGGAGCTTTGTGTGTGTTTTGGGGGGTAACTTGGACTGGTCTCTCCTTGAAAAGGATCTGGAGGGCCATACCCTCAGTCACCCCTATGGCCTGGCATCATGTGGAAGTGTCCCTTCTGTTGTGGAGCCTCTCCTGCTCTTGGGCTGGGTTGTGGGGCCTGAGCAAGGCATTACTTTCTGGCTCATGATGGGGCTGGGAAACTAAGGGTGGAACTGAGGGATTCAGCCATTTGGCCTCTTTCACCCTTATTCTTTCTGTTTTGTTCTCTGACAGGGTCTTTTCGGAATGATGGTTTGAAAGCTTCTGATGTCCTTCCCATCCTAAAGGAAAAAGTGGCCTTCGTGTCTGGTGAGTGTCTATGGAAGCTTCCTTTATAGTGGACCTAGAGAAGTTGTGTGTGTGTGTGTGTGCACGTGTGTGCACAGGCACTCACTTCTCGGTGTGCTAGTGAGAGAGAAGTGGTGGTGGAAGTGATGCTCAGAGCAGCTGCTTCCTCTCTCCAGAGGCAGGCAGAAAGAGAAGGGAGCCCTCTGGTCCTTGCTGGGTGTCCTGGAGGATGTTCACAATAGAAGGTGAGTGCCCTCCCCACATCTTGCACCCACACACATCCACCTCACCCCGCCCCGCCCTCCCAGGCTTGTCAGGGCCGCAGGAGCTGCTGAGGCCCCTCTGAGAGATGCTCCAGCTGGAGGGGTCTGTCCCCTTCACACATCCCCAGAGGTTTTATTTGGGTTCATCTCTGAGTGGGTGAACAGGAGATTTACATTTTTTCTTGCTCCTCCTTCTCTCTCCTTCCAGCAAAGGGAACTCAAGTGAGTATTTGTGTCTATTTATTTATTTTTCTGAATAGTACTCATTTCTTACTTCTCTCTCCAACCCATCTTATGCACCTGGTCCCTTTAATGTCTAATTCAGGGGTTATCAAACTATAGCCTGTGTTTTGCTGCAGGCCAACCACCTGTTTTTGTAAATAAAGTTTTACTGGAACATAGCCATGTGCATTCACTTAGTAGTGTATTAATTAGCTTCCTATTGCTGCTGTAACAAGTTGCCACAAAGCTTGGTGGCTTACAGCAGCAGAAATGTATTCTCTCACAGTTACAGAGGCCAGAAGTCCAAAATCAGTTTATTGGGCTGAAGTCAAAGTTTCAGCAGGCTGTACTCCTTCAGGAGGCTCTAGGGGACAATTTGTTTCTTGCCCCTTCCAGCTTCTGGGGGCTGCCAGCATCCCTTGGCTTGTGGCCACATCACTCCCATCTCTGCCTCCATGGTGGTATCGCCTTCTGCTCTTCTGTCTGTGTCAAATCTCCCAATGCCTCACAGTAAGGATACTTATGACTGCACTTAGGGCCCATTCAGATATTCCAGGATAATCTTCCCCATCTTAGGAGCCCTGTCTGCAAAAGGTCTTTTTCCAAATAAGGTGACATTTACAAGTTCTAGGGATTAGGACTCGATATGTTTGGGGGTCATTATTCAGCTTTTTACAAGTATTGTCAATGGCTGCTTTGTTACTGTAACAGCAGAGTTGAGTAGTAGTAGTTCTAGCAGAGACCAGATGGCCACAAGCCTAAAATGTTTACCATGTGGCCCTTTAAGAAAAAGTTTGGTGACCCCTAATGTAATTGAAGCCAAACTATAAGGTGCACCAACATCACTCTGGGTGCCAGTTCTAGGGCATTAATATAGGCCTCCTGGATTAGAATCTCTGACAGGGGCTGGGGGAATGGCAGTGTGAGAATAGCAAAGGATCATATTTTAAGAAATACACCCAGGTGCTTAATACACCTTCGTGGATTGAGCCTTTGTTTCTGGATGATTCTGGTCATCTACAAGGAGTGGCGATTCAATCACAGTGAAAGAGCCAGCACAGTCCCACAGTGCAGGGGCTCACCCTTGCTGGTGAGTGATAGCCAAAATGGAGAGAAGGGAGAGAGAGGAAGGGGGTTTGAGGAAGGAGAAAACAAGTAGCAGGTGTCTCCCACCTGACCAGAGGGAAGAGGCGAGAGAGCAGAGTATGTGATGGGAGTATGTAAGCCTTTGAAAGGTACAAAGTGCATTCCATATTATTATTACTGTTAGTGGTAATAATAATATAGTGTTTTGCTATTGTTTTTGCTGTTAGAGAGAGTGGCTGGGAAGCTGCCTTTCCTTTCCCCATTTAGTGTTAGTTGCTGGCATATCTTATTAGGTGGTGAGCCCCTGTCACTGAAGATGCTGAAGCTCAGGCCGATCCCTTGGCAGGATCACGTGGCAGCGATTTCAGTATGGGGAGAGGTGGAAGACAGCCTCCAAAGCCTTTGTAGTCTTGGATCTGAGTGCTTGCTGAGCATGTGGGAGGACCTTATGTACAAGTCCTGGGGCTGCTGGGCAGCACCAGGCCTCTGACTTCTGCTGTTGCCCATCATCTGGGTTCCCAGGACATGGCCCACAGCTCTATAGGGAGCCGGAGCAGATCTGTTCCTTTTATTCTTTAATGCCTTGAGCCTATTTAACCTATTTAACTGTGTGTCCTCCCTCTCCCTGGGTGTCCTGCTAATTCTCCCATTCTCTATGCCTGATGCTTCCTCTATCTGCAGTGCATTCCCCGCACCTTCTGCCAGTTTGAGCCTTTCCTCTCCGTCCCAAGTCAGTTCCCACTTTGCCTCCTCCAGGAAGCCTTCCTGGCTTTTTTTCTTTTTTACATCTTTATTGGAGTATAATTGCTTTACAATGGTGTGTTAGTTTCTGCTTTATAACAAAGTGAATCAGCTATACATATACATATATCCCCGTATCTCCTCCCTCTTGCATCTCCCTCCCACCCTCCCTATCCCACCCCTCTAGGTGGTCACAAAGCACCGAGCTGATCTCCCTGTGCTATGCGACTGCTTCCCACTAGCTATCTATTTTACATTTGGTAGTGTATATATGTCTATGCCACTCTATCACTTCATCCCAGCTTACCGTTCCCCCTCCCCGTGTCCTCAAGTCCATTCTCTACATCTGCATCTTTATTCCTGTCCTGCCCCTAGGTTCTTCAGAACATTTTTTTTTTTAGATTCCATATATATGTGTTAGCATACGGTATTTTTTTTTCTCTTTCTGACTTACTTCACTCTGTATGACAGATTCTAGGTCCATCCACCTCACTACAAATAACTCAATTTCAGCCTTCCTGGCTTTAATGCATACCCTCTGAGCACCATTCTGTTCCACATCAGTTCAGGGCATATGAGTGCAGACAGGGTACATTCTGACATGGGGACCCTTGCTTGACTGTTTGTGGTTTATTTTTTCCCATCTGAATTCTGTCAGAGCCCTGGGGCAGGGCCCAGCCAGCCCTAGAAAAGAGCTTCCCAAGTGTAGGGAGTTGTTCTAATGGAGTACAGAGCAACAATGTGCCAGGAAGGCAGTTAGTTAGGCATGAGGCCAGTAGCTGCTTCCCAGAGTAGGACCAAAGGGGCCGGGGGTTGCAGCTCATGCCCATGTGTCGATGTGGGCCAGGCAGCCTGGGGTAAGTCTTTTTTTTTTTTTTTTTTTAATTGAAGTATAGTTGATTTACAATGTCTTGTTAATTTCTGCTGTACAGCAAAGTGACTCAGTTATATATATATATATTCTTTTTCATATTCTTTTCCATTAGGGTTTATCACAGGATATTGAATATAGTTCCCTGTGCTATACAGTAGGACCTTGTTGTTTATCCATTCGATATATAATAGTTTACATCTGCTAATCCCAAACTCCCAATCCATCCCTCCCTTACCACCCCCCCCCCCTTGGCAACCACAAGTCTGTTCTCTATGTGGGGTAAGTCTTATTCATCTGCACGTGGTGCCAGGAGCTTTGGGGCTTAGGGAACGTTGTCCTTCTGTGCCTGGGAAGGACGCTGAGGGTGCCAGGGGGATGACTGGCTGTATCTAAAAAAAAACCCCAAAACAAAAAACAAACCAAAAAAGGCCCTTGTATCCTAAGCTTTTAGAAGACAGAACACAAAAATAAAATAAAGAAACCCAGAATTAAATACTGCAGTGTAGTGGTTACATGTCTTTCTGAGCAGAAGCGCTGCAGGAAGTGCTGAGCAGAGAAACGAAGTGCTGGTTGAGCGCCCTCCCCCGCTGGTGCTCAGCATGGCCAGAGGAAGGGGAAGTTGCGCTGCCATGGGAACGTGCATTTGGAATAATCCAGGGCAGCCCACCACCGCGTGGGTGTGTGCACGTGTGTGAGACGGGATCTGCGGCTGTGCTGGGGGTGGGGGGGCCTCGGTCGTTTCAGCCCTGCCCCATCCTGCTCCGTATTCTCAGCTGTGGGCTCTCCCTTTGCTCTCTCTCTGGCTTCCTTCGCGTGCTTCTGCCTCCCACTTGCAACGCCCACTGTCCCTTTTATCCAGCCTTCTCCTGCAGGCCCATTTCACCCCTGCTCTCTATGTGCACCCACACCCTCCTTTTGGCCCCCTCCTGATGTCCCTCTCTGCTGCCTTTTCTCCCATCAACATCAAGCCCATGTCCCCAGAGGAACTCCACACTGCTGTGGTGCAATTTTATACTCTGGACCCGTGTCTCAAAGCATGTTCCATAGAACAACAGTCGCATGAGGTGATCCTCAAAAAAGAAAAAGGGGTCTACTCTCAAATAAGTTTGGGAAATGCTGCCTATTATAGTCCCCCTCTTGGAGATTTGCCATGTTCATTACAGCACATGTCCTTCAAGCACATGAAAGCTTTTCCCAAACTACAAGTAACGCATTCCCTTAAGAAAACATCATGTGTGTCCATTAGCATCTTGCAGAACTGTAGTTACATGGGCCAAACTTTTGGTATGATTTCCTAGATGTATTTTCTTGTCCTCCCCACAAAGTACCCTAACCTACTTACCCTAGTTGGAGCCTGCCTCCCCCTGAAAAACGTGAGTGCCATCCTCCCCCACGTCAGTCAGGTTCGCCTTAACCTCTCCTCTTTCAGCCTTGCCTCCTCCCCAGCCCCATCCTGCCCGGCCTTTGTGGGAGGGGACCAGTTTGTGGGAGGGGACCAGTGCAGGTTCTTGCCCATCTAACCACCCCCTCCCTCTTTATTCTCTACATTCCCGTCTTATAGCTCCCAGCACCAAAGCCTCGACTGAGGAGGCAGACAGCAGGTGTTGGTTGAGGAGGGGGATGGCGCTGCTGAAGACCCTGCCACCATCTCTATTGCCTTTTCAAAACTTGGCTCTTTTGTCTCCCACCATCTGGGGTCCACTTCCACAATGCACACTGGCTTTAGCGAAGGGTTCTCATTCTTTATCTCTGCTTATTGCCCTCTGGGAGTTAAGCATTCATGTCAATTATCAGTCAAATCCTACAGCTTCATGGCTCCTCAGTCTCCTTGGCACCAAAGTCTCCTACCTCCCTACCGTGGCCACACACATCCGAGACCTTGAGCCTTGATATGTCTGTCTGTGGCCTTAGCCTCTCACCTTGCACCATTGCTGGTTTTCCCCTATCAGTCGGGGGAATATGGATATCAGATAAAACATATGCTGTTCCCTCTCCTCTGGGAACTCATGAACCAGTAGGCCATTTCCTACCCTCACTGAGCCCTCCCCACTTAGCCCATGCATTAGTTCTGTTCTGCCTTCTCTCAAGTTAGAGCCTAGCATGGACACCACGGCCAGACCTTTCAACAGAGCTCTCACTATGCCCTGGTACCCTGCCACCTACTCTTAAACCCACATGGTACCCAGTCCTGCTGTCCATTCTCTAGGGACACTCTTCAACGGTGGTCCATCCTCCTTTCTCCCAGCACCTCAAGTCCACCCTGACCCTCAACACTCTATGTCACCTAGAGAAACAGTGTCCCCCAGGCACCACTGAGCTCTCCCTCTCCATAACTTATCTTTGTTTCCTCCTCCCTCTTTGAGTTCTATCAGTCTGCCAAAGAGAAGGAGGCAGAACCCCTCCCCTTGTACCTACTCTGAATCCTTGGTCCATCCGTTGTCCCCACTCTTTCCAGTGTGATGATTCTCTTCCTTTATGCCTGTTCCTCCTCTTCTTCCTACAGTCTTGCAAGTTCATCTCCTTTCTGAAAAATACCTGGCTTGATCATGCAGCCCTCTCTGGACTCCTTATCCATTCTTCCTGGAGGGAAGGAATTCCACTTCCCCAGGTCTTCTCCCCCCACCCCCCCCTTCCCCTGCCATCTGGAACCTTCTGCAGCCAACATTATGAAACCCCTGTCTCCCAGGGCATAACTTGCTCTGCTCAGGAGGGACAGTGGCAGCAGCCCTCCAAGCCTCTTAGGTAGCCTTTGCCATCAGACCAGCCTCGGCTCCCCATGTTCCCTTAGCTCTACTCTTTTTTTTTTTTTTTTTTGTGGTATGTGGGCCTCTCACTGTTGTGGCCTTTCCCGTTGCGGAGCACAGGCTCCGGACGCGCAGGCTCAGCGGCCATAGCTCACGGGCCCAGCCGCTCCGCGGCACGTGGGATCCTCCCAGACCGGGGCACGAACCCGCGTCCCCTGCATCGGCAGGCGGACTCTCAACCTCTGCGCCACCAGGGAAGCCCCTTTAGCTCTACTCTTAAACCATCCACAGAAGGTCAGTGAGAAGGACAGCTGCAGGTAAAACCACCCAAGAGGTACAGATGAACCTGTTTGCAGGGCAGGAATACAGACGCAGACGTAGAGAACGGACGTGTGGACACAGTGGGGGAAGGGGAAGGGGGGATGAACTGGGAGATTAGGATTGACATGTATACACTACCATGTATAAAATAGCTAGCTAGTGGGAACCTGCTCTATAGTACAGGGAGCTCAGCTCGTTCTCTGTGATGACCTAGATGTGGGGGAAGGTGGGGAGGGAGGTCCAAGAGGGAGGGGATGTGTGTATACACATAGCTGATTCACAACATTGTAAAGCAATTATACTCCAAGTTTTAAAAAGACAAAAAACACCCAAGAGTGAAAATCCTTCGGGTGAGGTCAAGGCTGGAGGGGAAGGTGGAGAGTGAGGGAGAACCTCCCAGCTTTGAGGGAACTTTCCACTTGATCCCTTCACTTCCTTTCTCTCCTGTGGAAGGCAGTTGGGAGATGGGGATCACTTACAAGGTAGATGAGATGAGGTTGGTTATCCGTACATGGAACCAGAGCCTGTGGTTTGGAAGGTTTGGAGCTGGGGACCAGGGTCAAACTCTCTGGTATATCTACACAAATCTGCCCTGGTGGGGGGCTGCAGGGAAGGGGTGGTGGTGCTGACATATGTTTTTCTCCAGGGTCAGATCTCTCAGTGGCCCTGCTCTTGTTTGACCCTTTTCTCCTTGCAGCCTCCTTATTTCCTCCTCAGGAGTATCCTGGAGTGGACTGGATTTTGTTTGTCAAGACTCCCCTCTGTCTTGTGGTTTCTGGACCCCACAATAAGAGGGAAACATTATTCATGAACTCATACTGGGTGGGTCCCTGGGAGACTCTGCTTTTCCTTGGAAAAGATCCTTCTTCAGGGGGCTGAGCTTTAAGCCTCTTTTCCAGTATTGGTGGTGGCCATGCCAGCCCTTACTCCCTCTTGCTCTAGATCCCTTTGTGGCCCCTGTTCTGGGGGATGTTGGGTGGCAGCCTGAGGTGCGTGCGGGATGGGGCGTCTGTGATCATGACCCCGAGTTTTCTTTGTGACATAGGCAGTGCCTGGAAGGACATAGTTACTACACCTTAGCTTCGTCCTCACCTAACCTTCCTGAGAAACTTGGTCCTGCTTCCCAATCGTAGCATCCATTAACAAAGAAAATTTTAAATCGTAGAATAAATAGTGAGTAGAAAGTTTGGAAAATAGAGGAAGGAAAAAGCAACCATGTAAAATCCCAGCCTTCTGATAGCAAACAATGATCATCATCTCAATTACTCCCTCCAGCTTTTTTAAAAACCTGATATTTAGAAAACATTGGTAATCCTAGTGTGTACCTATGCATTTTCAGCGATTAAGACCTTGAGCACCCTATTCCCAATAAAGATTCATGTGCTTCTCCAGCAGGAGTGACAGGTGGCACCTCAGGCAGGCAGGCAGGGGTGGATCCTTGGTTGTGTAGAACACACTTAGGTCTTCTCTATGAATCTAAAAACCTCCCAGCAATGATGTCCCTGCTGGATGCTTTAAGGGCTTCTCACCATGGTATTCAGTTCATCTTGAGCACTCCCTGCTCATAGATGTCTGCAAAGAGAAGTGAACTGGAGGTTGAATTTCCAAAGACCACAGCACATTTTTTTTTTTTTTTTTGCGATACGCGGGCCTCTCACTGTTGTGGCCTCTCCCGTTGCAGAGCACAGGCTCTGGACACACAGGCTCAGCGGCCATGGCTCACGGGCCCAGCCGCTCCGCGGCATGTGGGAACTTCCTGGACCGGGGCACGAACCCATATCCCCTGCATCGGCAGGCGGACTCTCAACCACTGCGCCACCAGGGAAGCCCCCATAGCACTTTTAATAGCTTGTTTTCTCAGTACGAGCAGTTATCACTTCCTTCATTATCGTCTCACATTCGTGAAGAGAACTTGTCAAAGTGCTTCCTCATGTGCCATCTTATCAGGTCTTGCAGCAACCCTGTAATATAGTCATCATTATTTTCACCTGCATTTTGCAGATGAGACACCAGAAAAGTCAAAAGACTTGCCCAGGGTCACACATGTTCCCCACACCCAAACCCCATGCCCTTGCCCTAAGCAGTGACTGGATTTCTCTGGGCACCATCTTTCTTCCTGTTTCCAGAGCAGTTTCTAGCTGGTTTTCTTAAACTCCCTTCTCTTCCTCCCTGCAGGGGGCCGTGATAAGCGAGGTGGACCAATCCTGACCTTCCCTGCCCGCAGCAATCATGACAGAATAAGACAGGAAGACCTGAGGAAACTCGTGACCTATCTGGCCAGCGTGCCAAGGTAAGATGAATGTCCTGCAGGAGAGGGAGGGGGAAGCTGGACTGATGCAAGTGAGTTGGAATGTGCCTCCATCCCTGCCAGGGGCCTGGCTGTTTCTGCCCTTGGAATGGATTCTAATTATTTCTGGAACATCATCACCCATTGTTCGCCTCATTCCCATCATTCCCATTGTTACTGCTGGGATTCATATGGATGGAGTGGGAGCTGGATGTGGGAACCATGGGCAGAGGTGAAGGTCCTAGGCTAAGAGGACCGGGACAGGCCCTGGAAGAGGTGACAGTGTGGCCTCAGGAGCAGGGATGGGAAACTGTTCTTTACCTTGGGGAAATGGGAATTCTGGCTGATTCCACTCTGGCTGTGTAATGGATTTTTTTCTAAAACCTCTGGCTTATGAATATGTTTGTGGCTTTTA
This sequence comes from Hyperoodon ampullatus, assembly GCF_949752795.1. NCBI lineage: Eukaryota > Metazoa > Chordata > Mammalia > Artiodactyla > Ziphiidae > Hyperoodon > Hyperoodon ampullatus. The sequence continues at coordinate 32,732,901 of NC_136918.1, forward strand.
GAGTTTGGGGCAAATAACTCCACTTATATCATTCAAGAGGCAGCCTTAAACTCAATCTAAGTCATACATTTTCAATGGGGGTAATATTGCCTCCAAGGGGGATGAGAATTCGTTCTTGGGGATGGCAAAAACAAACAAACAAACAAAAAAAAAACTTACTCTTTTATGTATTAAGCCCAGCTATACACATAGTACATAAACAGATATATACAATATATTCATGGTATTAAAATCTCATTGGGTGGTTGATTAAGGAAAAAAGTATAAAATGTCTCTTTTGGGGCAGGGAATGATTTTTAAAAAAGGTTGAGAAACACTGATTTCTGAATGTTTCTAGGTGGTGCTGGCCTCAGAGGGTGGTGAGGGAGACATGCCAGGGACATGGTGTATATCTTTTAAGAAGGGGTAGGAGAGGCCTTTGCATAGTCAGAGAATCATAGAATGTGAGAGCCGGAAGAGCCCTGAGAAGTAATCCAGGCAAATGCGTGTCCTGTTCTGCTTAGGAAACAGGGTCCATATGGGATTAGAGTTGCTTACGGGGGTGGGGCAGTGGCAGAGCTTGGTCAGAACCCTCCTGACTCCCGCCCCAGTGCTCTCCTCATCCTTGCTCGTGGCCAGCGAGAACTCTGTTCTCTGACTCTTAGTGGGGTTGGAGCCTGTCAAGTGTTCGTTGTGGTAAATACGAAGTGATGCCTGGGGCCTTTAGAACCTTCATCTGGTCTCTGTGCATTTTATAGGGGAATTAGTCAATCACAGAGAGGACGTCTGCCTTTGCGGGGCTAATTGTTGAACGTGCTGATTAAGTTCTTGAAGCAGGTGTCAAGTGAGGCCAGCACTTCATTTGAAAGAACTATGGCGGTGGTGGGGGGCACATGTACAGAGGTTGGTGGATGGTGACGGGCAGCTGATAAAGGGGATTTAGGAGCCATCATCGAATGCTTGGAAGGATGTGGAACAGAATGGGGAGCCCTGAAGAGCTCTGAGCAGACGGCTGTGAACAAAGAGATGTCAGATGGTGTCGTTCTTTTCTTTATGCTATCCACAGGCAACCTGAAAAAAGATGAAAGGTCTTAAGCTCCAAAGAAAGGGACTTAGGTTATATCCAAAGACGAATTTCTAAATTTTGAGTGCATGAGACTTGGATGAAGAATAGAATAGAAGAGTTTTCCTCCACAGGTCTTTATACAGAAGAAATATTCCCATCTGTCTTGGAGGCAAGGAGATGGATTAAATAACCCATGATTGATGAGGGTAATTTAGCAATTTAGCCATCTAGGGGCTAAGCATTTTTACAAGCATCTTTCCCGAGTATACTACTAAGAGGAATAAAACTAGGCATTTTCTGAAGCGATATATAGGAAAAGTTTTCTTGGGGACCCATGACAGACTCTTAGTTCTTTTAGAGACAGAAGAAATTTGGGATCCTGAAGGCTATGTTTTTCTTTCTGGTAGGTTTATCACATCCCTGCAGCTAAGGCACACTCATCTTTTCTTTAGAATAGAAGGTGAAAGAATTGGAAGACCATTTTCTTAATTCTGACTTGTTAAGCAAAGATGGGACAAAACAGATTGGAAGCAATTAAAAAGGAAAAGGTTTCTGCTGGGTGAAGGGGAACAAAATCCAATAGGGGCTGGGAGGAAGGTCATGAAAAAGGAGAAACAATATGTTATCATTGGAGGAACATACTAGATGCGGGCTCTCTGCTTCCCAGTGGGTGGTCACAAGCATTGCATCCCAGGCTCCTGAGAACAGAAAAGGTTTTTCACAGGTTCTGGCAGGTGGGAGGCAAGAATCCTGTTGCTACTTTCAGTGGGAAGAATTGTTCAGGGATGCCTGCTGCCTCCCTCCCAAGGGGCCTATGTTCACCAGGAGTGTGTGTACCTGGCAGGCTAAAGAGTTTACCAACTAGTCATGCCCACCCATCACTTTCTAATTCTGTTGGCCACAAGTTCATATGTGAAGACTGTTTGAAACAAAACCTAGAACAGAGCTGTTCCAAAGACAGTGAGGTCTGGGGAGGAAAACTGAAGGACTTAGCACATCAGATAGTGTTTGCCACTCTTCTGCTTAGCCATGGCTTTGCGAAAGAAAGGATACTGTGAAAATGAATAGCTAGACTAGGAAGGTGACACTGATGAGAAGACATGGCCTATTCTGGGTCATGGGCAAGGAAGCTAGAAAGATAGGCTCCTGTGGAGTGGAGTGTGCTCTTCAGACTGGTGTAATCATCTGTGGGTGACATTTGACATTCATTTATTCAAGCATTTATTTATTATTTATTTATTTAGCAAATATTTAGAGCCTCTATAAGCCAGGCCGATTTAGGATTCATGGTGAGCAGGAACAGACATTTTGAGAAAGTTAGGGAAAACCTGGGTATTTCCCTACCCAGTGCCAAACCAGTGACCATAAAGGACAGCACAGTATATAATTGTGCTGGTAGCCTAGGGGATGAACCAGCCCGCAGAAGACAAGCAAATAGGATCAGTAAGTGATGAAGGAGGATCCCAGAATCTAAGGAACCAGTCAGCTTGATGGCCATTTTGGGCACCATTCTAGAATAGGTGATTAAACAGATGGTTGTGATAATTTAGGAATTATCACAGTGTACCCTTTATGAAGGGTATGTTCTTCTTTCTGGTACGTTTATCACATCCATGTAGCTAATACACACCCATCTTTCCTTTAGAATAGAAGGTGAAAGATTAGAAGAGCACTTTTATTAATTTTGACTTGTTAAGCAAAGATGGGACAAAACAGATTGGAAGCAATTAAAAAGGCAAAGGTTTCTGCTGAGTGAAGGGGAGCAAAACCCAAGAGGGGCTGGGAGGAAGGATGGTTGTGTGAAATGAATGGGAAGAAATAGTCCCACTATCCTGTGTGAAGGCCAGGTCACGTCTGGACTACTGCATTCAGTTCTGCAGCATTGAACTCTGCCAACCCCCTTTTAGGAGCTACGTGGACCAGTTAGAGCAGGGGTCCGCAACCACTACTGGTCCGTGGCCTGTTAGGAACTGGGCCACACAGCAGGAGGTGAGCAGCGGGTGAGCGAGCGATGCTCCATCTGTATTTACAGCCGCTCCCCATTGCTCGCATTACCGCCTGAGCGCCACCTCCTGTTAGCATCACGGTGAGTTGTATAATTGTTTCATTATATATTACAGTGTAATAATAATAGAAATAAAGCACACAATAAATGTAATGTGCTTGAATCATCCCGAAATCATCCCCCACCCCCTTCCATGGATAAATTGTCTTGCATGAAACCGATCCCTGGTGCCAAAATGGTTGGGGACCGCTGAGTTAGAGTGTTGTCAGTAGAGCAGCACACCGAGGGATCCACAAACTGTGTCTCTTCAGTTGAAGGACTGAAGGATGTTTTCTTGCAGGAGTGAAAATGGAAGAAAAGTGATTCCTGACTTCAGGTATCAGGAGAGCTGCCCCAAAGAGGAGGGAATGGGCATGGTCTCTGTCGAATCAAAGGGTAGAAGTTAGAGAGATCAGGACTCTGAAGTGGAGAAAGAATCTGCCCAGGAGCTGTCCAGCAGTAACGCTGCTGCCTCTGGAGAAAGTGAGCTTCCTGTTTCTGGCTACTAAGTGACCTTCTGTTAGCGATGCTGTAGGAAGGATTCCTCCAGTGGGTTGGAGGCTGGATTAGATCATTTCTAAGAAGCTTTCCTGCCCTGAATTCTTTGTTTCTATGATATTGGGAAAAAATACATCATAAAATTTAGAACCTCAAAGCAGTATTACCACCCCACCAACATACACTCTCTTTCTCAGGTTCCCTAAATAATTTAAGGCCTAGAATTTCACTTCAGATCTTGTCTACATCTTAAATCCTAAGAGAACTGCTTTCCTGTCCCCTTGTACTCTGGGTGGGAGTTTTGAGGTATCACCCGGGGCTAAGCATCATCCTGGAGTGATGTGTTTGTGACAGTACCAGTTACGCTTCTGGGATCCATCTCAGCCTGAGATGAGTCCTTTCCAACTTCCCTTTCTTGCTCCTGCTGAGTATGAGCATCTATCTCCTTGGGCTTCTCCAAGCTTTCTGTTATCTTATTCTGAGGAATCATGGAATATTAGGGTAGGAAGAGAGGCCTTAAGAGTCTTCTAATGCAACTTTCTGACAACTCCATTCACTCAATTTAACAAATATTTATTGAGTGCCTAATATGAGCCAGGGCATGGATAGGTATCTTGGTGAACTCCCATGTTATCTTTTCTGTCATTCATCCTACACTTATCTAGCTTTTTGTCTTTCTGCTCTACTATCTGCTTGCAGTCACTTGTACCTGAAAGGAGTGGAAAGGAAATACTCAGAAACAATCAGGTGATGAATGTCCCTAGAAACTGAGAGACAGATAGAAAATCTAGGCTGAGAGTAAACAATTACCCCAGCATAACTCACAGTATGGATAATCTACCCACTGTGATAATTGGGAGTTGACCATATGCTTGGAATAGAAACTTCTAAGTATCTAGTAAAGAAATCCCAGGTGTTTTTATTGCATTGAATTCCTTCTCTCCTTCATCATTGTTATCCTGCTTTGTCATGAACATCTTTCTGCTGCTCCCAAGGGTACCGATCGTTAGCCCCTTGATGTATCAGCCACTTAATTCTGTTCTTAGCAGTGCTGCTGAGATGCTGAGTGTTCCAGCAAGGAATGCAGGTGTCATACTGGTGGGGAAAGATGACAAGAAATTAAGATGGGATATTCTGCAATGCCAATCAAACCAAGGTGCCAATATTCACAGCTTATTATTTGATAACATTTTCTCTTGTTCTGCGATTTCAGCAAGAGATAAATTTGGCTTATAGCCAGCACTATCTATGTGCAGCATCACCAGAAAATAGAAGTAAGCAGAGAGCCAGGAAGACAGTTAAAAGATGAGCAGGTATAAACTGCAAGGATTTCCTCCCATTATATTCAGCACGAGAGAATCCAAGCTATGGAAACTGTCATCAGTGAATCCGTCTGTTGTAAGGGCCTGTTGAGTTGTGTCATTGGCATCCTGCCCTTTGCTCTGAGATCATCAATTAAAGGAGGATGCAGGGAGTAGTGATGGAAGGTTCAGAAAATAGAGCCAATGAGGACATTTGCCTAAACTTTATCCCTTTCCAGATCCCTTTTTAAATTTCTTTTGTTGCTTATATATAAAGGGTTTATAATTTCTATTACACTTCCCACATTCTACACACATTTCTTAGCAATATCAGTAAAGTGTTCCTGTTGTTAGGTGTACATAATCCAAGCCCTGAAGAGCAAATAGTATTCTACTCTGCTGCTAAGGAACATAACATCACAATAGTAACAACCATTGTCAGCGATCACCTTCCTTGGAGCCATACAGACGCTCACAGCAAAGCGAAGAGAGGCATCTTCGGCTAGACGGAAGGCACTGGGGTTCAGATCCCAGCTCTACCACTTCTGAGTCAGGGAACATATGACCACCCGGGTTATCTGAGAAGAGTTTAACAAAAGCACACTTCACAATGATGCGGGTAGGCAACAGGGAAAGCAGCAAGGTTTGGGTTTCCAAGTTATCCCAGAGCTGGCAATAGCAGGGAGAGAAGACATTACGACTTCTAGGCCTGAAGGGGCAAGGTGAGGAGAGGTGCATAGAACCTGGAGAGGTAGCTGTATGAGAGGGCTGCTTGACAAGAGCTGTGACCTTCAGTAGAGAGTTGCCACCAACTCACGGTGATTCCACGATGTGGGGCAAGGGAAGTTGATACTCTTGCTTCCCCCCTCCCATTCTCTGACCTCCTGTCATTGTTTGTCATTGATTGAATGCAACCAAAGCCAGGTGACAGGGGGCTCATTGAGGCAGTCCATGTGGGTCAGCCTCCCAGGGCATCGGGTAGAGGGGAGAAGATGGAGAATGGATTCAGAGGGGTAAAAAGAAGATGTTTGACATAGGGTGAGACCTTGAGCATATGACTCAACTTTTCTGAGTCCAGTATTCTAATTTTTAATTTGGGAAAAGAACGACCATCTCACAAGGGTGTTGTGAGGAAACTATGTAGCAATCTCTCATGCCTAGCACCCAGGCAGGTACTAGTGGCAGCAGGTGTGGCCACTGGAGAGGGGTGATTGGCCCCAGATGCCCCCGACCAAGCTGTGTCTCACCAGGGGTGGCTCACACCCCCTTTGCTTCCTTCCCACCTGGCCTAGTCCCTGCAGTAGGTTGGGCCTCCCCCTTGGGGGCACAGGAAGGCAGGCAGGAGGGGTTTAAGCCCCCTCCCCCCTCTAAGCAGGCTCCAGCCTACCTTGCCCTCACCCTGGAATCTAGTGCAATGATGAAAATGCAGAGTCACTTTTATCCAGGTGAGACCCAGGAGGCCTGGGCTCCCGGTGGCAGCCACTTAACGTGGGCTAGAGCCACTCCCTGTTCCTGTCTGCTTCCACTCTAGGCCTCGGTTTCCCCTTCCTTCCCTCACTCGGGGCACTAATAACAAGGAGCTGTAGCCTTGCCCACTCCCACACTTCTGATCCTCCCCAACCCCCAAGGTTCTGCTTCCATCTTTCCTCTGTTCACAGACTACCTCTGGACAGTTGTGTTGCTTTTTGTCCAATGTTTCATTCATTCCTTTTTTTTTTTTTTTTTTTCCAGAAAAGGATATTTTTTAATTCAAGTAACTGCAAATAGGAAACCAGAGCGCGGGGGCCCAGGCTGGGACAAATAATGGCTACCTCCTCCCTGCTAGAACAGGGGGAGAAGGTGGCCCCTACACCCAACAGTCACCACCGGCCCCCCTCCTTACTCTGCTGCAGCATCCTAGGGGCAGGGCCCCACCTTCCCTGGGACTGGGGTAGTCGGTAACCCAGCCTGCTTTGCCCCAGGCCCCTTCCCCTAAGAGCATCTTGGAGGAGGGGAATGTGGGCAGAACAGGAGGCAATGAGGATGAACCTTTGGCGCTGGTAGCAGCAGCCATGACGGATGTCTAAGCTGCCTATAGCACCCGGACAGTCAGTACTTTACAGTCTGTCTCCTAAAGGAACCTAATAATAATAATAACTATAAGTATAAGTACATATATGGCAATATTTGCTACATATGAAGGAAGAGGTGTAATGTATGTGTCAGTTATAAAACATAATAAGAAATCGAACACCTGAGAGCCCACCCCAGGACATCATCTCTGCTCTTGAAGCTACCTGTGGTTCCTCCCCACCCTAATCTCACCTTGGGACATTTGCTAAGGAGAGGTGGACTCGATTGTTTTTGTGTTTGTTTTTTTTTTTGTGGTACGCGGGCCTCTCACTGCCGTGGCCTCTCCCGCTGTGGAGCACAGGCTCCGGACGCGCAGGCTCAGCGGGCATGGCTCACGGGCCCAGCCGCTCCGTGGCATGTGGGATCCTCCTGGACCGGGGCACAAACCTGTGTCCCCTGCATCGGCAGGCGGATTCCCAACCACTGCGCCACCAGGGAAGCCCGTGATCTTGAGCTTTATAAAAATGGTATTATACCATGTATAGTTTTCTGTGACTACTGTGCTATGCAACAACATGGATAAATCTTCAAACATAATTTTGAGTTGAAAAAAAGCACTTAATGCTTCCAACCTCTGGAACTGATCTATAAAGTAATACATAAATGCTAGCCATTATTATTATCTTCAAACCTACATTATTGTACTGTTGTAAGTATTCTGTATACATTAACTTAGTTTTCACAGCATTTTGAGATGGGTATTATTTATTCCCATTTTGCATATGAGGAAACTGAGTCTCAAAGAGGTTAGATAACTTGCCAATGGACACATAGCCAGTGTAATTTGGAGCACCAGAGCCTGCGCTTTTATCTACTGAATAGATGAAGAGGCCAGAGTGAAGGAGGCAGTGGTTGATGGAGTGCAGCAGACAGATTTGGAGAGAGAAGGAAGGCAGACACTGAAGGATAGGACTGGATTGGAACAGGACAGTAGAAGCGGGTAGTAAGGAGATGAGGGGCAGATGATGTAATTTTGGTGGGCAGTGGCATCCTGTCCATCAAACCTGCTTCCTCCAAGGTTCTCTTTGGATTTTAAGTGTGAAGCTTGCTGCAGGTGGGAAATGCGAGTGGCAATTGCCTGAAACCTGGGTTTCTGCTGGCCAAGACAGCAGTGGTGACTGTGGATGTGCAGGATAATGCAGGTGGTGGGGGATGCCTCAGACTTCCTCCCCCAGGTCTTTGTGTTCAGTTTTAGACACACAAATGCTACTCATTTATGCTCATCTGTGGATGATAGTCAACTATTTTTCAGTAATTAATTACACTAAGGGATGTAGTGGGGGAAAAAAAGCACTTAAGACCATGGAAACTATTTAAAGAGATAAGTAAAAAGGCTGTCTGTAGTAGGGATGCTGAACATAAAGCCTGGAATGGTCGGGGTGGCCTCTTTTGTATTCTAGGGGGTTCATCCTTTTCTGTTTCCTCGGGTCTTAGATGTTTCTTTCACTCAGCCACCTGCCTAGTTCGATCTTGCATTGCTCTGGCATCAGAAGCACAATTCTGGCATTACTCAGCAGTCAGCTGATAGGCATTTTGAAGTTAGTTCACTTCCTTGACCATGCCACTGCTGGACTTGGCAGGTCTGTGTCTATGCTGATGCAGTTCTGAGGCAGAGGGCCAGCCAGAGGGACTCATGGAAACCTTGTGAAAAGCAACTCTGTGTGTGTGTGTGTGTGTGTGCGTGCGTGTGTGTGTGTGCATGCGTGCGTGCGTGTGTGTGTGTGTGTGTGTGTATGTATAGAGTGGGGAGAGCCAGCTCTGATGCTTCACATGCAGAGGCAAGCATTTGTGATTCCCTGGAGAACAATAACCTGGACAATCAGAGGCGGAAACCATGTGGTCATGAAGTAACTATGAGAAGCAGCACTCATTATTTCAGAAATGCTTCCAGTAAACGTCTTTAGGTGATAAATCAAGGACCCAGCACTGGACAGAAGGATTCCTGATGGAGAGGGTGTGTTGTTTTTTCTTCACGTGCATCTTCAATGTGACCCTTAGAAGGGACTTTGGACATTGCCACTGACTTGGTGGGAGTGGAACTGTGGACTAATAGAGGAAGAAAGAGTGGCCTTGAGGACAAATATTGATCCTGGAAATTATGCAGGAGGTTCCAGTCCAGGAAGAATGAACCCCTGAACCCTCCCCGTAAGAGGAGAAATGTACATGCAGCTAACAAATTGCCTCGCCTGTAAAATAGGCATAGAAATATCACCAGACACAATAGTAGTGAGGATTACTAGAGAACACAGGTAAGGTACCTAGCCTAGGACTCGGCACACAGCACGGGCTGGTGGCAAACAGTGGTTTCTTTCCCTTTCCTTGCTTGGCAGTGGGGACCTTGTTTAGTCACTTGTCCTTTATTGTCTCTAGCACAGCTTTGTCAAAGTCAAGGTTAGGGTGATGGTTAAGGTTGGAATAAGAGCTAGTAGAACAGTAGTAATAGTAATAAGATCAGTATTGCCTAGCAGGCTTGTAATAAATACTGAATGAATGAATATATATGCCTAATAGTGTGATAAAGTCTTGGCCTCTTTCTCAAAGTAGAAAAATATTTCTTTATTATAGAAAATAAATGCAGAAAATAGAAAGAATTTTAAAAAACCACTTGTAACTCTAACCTCTAGAAATAGGAATAATTAATGTATTGACATTTTTCCTTCCTATATTTTTCCTTTGGAGATTTTTAAAAGCAGAATTGAATCATATTGGTTATTTGATTTTGCTTCTTATTTTATTCCACTTAATATTATACCCTAAGAATATTTTCATAACATTAAAAACTTTTTATGCATAATAGTGTATCTTGGGATACACCATATTCTAATTAACCCTATCATTAGACATCTAAGTCATTTCCAAAACTTCAGTGCTATAAATAACTCTCAGTAAACTTCTTTGTTTGTGAACCTTTGTCTATGTTTTAAAAGGTTTCTTTGGGATAGATTTGTGGCAATCATGGATTTTTTTTAAGGCTAGTGATACACATTGCCACATTTCTTTCCAAATTTCCCAATTTATACTTGCAGTATGTCTTGCCATAGAGTTCCAAGTCTTTATATTTCTCTAAATTTAAGTTTATATGCTCCTTACTGCCCAGAGCCCACTGTGCAAACATTGTCATTACCATCATCAAGAACCCTAATTTAGGGCTTCCCTGGTGGCGCAGTGGTTGAGAGTCCACCTGCCGATGCAGGGGACACGGGTTCGTGCCCCGGTCCGGGAAGATCCCACATGCCACGGAGCGGCTGGGCCCGTGAGCCATGGCCGCTGAGCCTGCGCGTCCGGAGCCTGTGCTCCGCAACGGGAGAGGCCACAACAGTGAGAGGCCCGCGTACCGCGGAAAAAAAAAAAAAAGAACCCTAATTTAGGGCCATATGTTATGCGCCTAAACCTGACTCTGGATTCGAAAGAGTAGAGGAATTGGCCACAGGGCCTGCCCTTTGGGGTCTTCCAGGGTAGGATTCCTATCACTTGCCTAAACTAATAGGGATGTTAAAGGGGACCCTACATGAAAGTTCAGATCTGATAAGAAATCTATAAAGACTTAATTGTTTTTTGCCCTTGGTGAATCTTTAGTTTTGCTTCTGGGTGTATTTCAGCTCCTTGGCTGGTTGTGTAATTAGTTCCTGGCTTGGCACAAAGTAGTTGTTAATCTCCTCTGCTCTTATCTGAACTGAGGTCCTTATCTGCCTTCCACTGAGAAAGTTGGGCCTCCTTGGCGTTTGTCTCTGGGCAGCAATGTTGGACGAGCCTCTAAAGCTTAGGTGTGGTCATTTACTTTCTTGTTTAGGCTTCTGAAGTCTATGGCTCACCAACAACAGGCTGATTAGGAAGCTGATGTTTCTGGTTCCACTTAGATTAGGTAAACTTCAGCATTGCTGGTGATGTAAGTCCCAGTATATTCAGGTCTTTCAGGAATTCTTGCTGGAGAATCAGGATGATTTAAATTTAGTTCAGATTCATTTGGCTGGAATATTGGAAATGAGGGAGCTCCCTGAATATGGATACTGGAGAGACAGCCTGGCACTGAGGAAGAGGAAGTGTTTTTCACTTGGTGGGTTCCAGATTTGGGGTTGTTTCTCCCTCCCCCTTTAGGTAATTATTTTCAGCATGTTTTGTATTTCTCTTCACCTGTCATTGGTTAGGTTCTATCATGTGCCCCTCACTGGTGTTTGGGGTTGTGTATATTTTTTGGCATATATTGGATGCTGACACTTCATGTTATGATACTTTAGTTTTGTTGAGACTGCCTTTATCATGTACGTATACTTCTGGCAATTTAGGTATGCTGCCACCAAGTGGTGGAGTACATTAGCTCAGCTGCCTGGAAGATACAGATGGGTTTTGTCAGAGGCTCCAAATGGTAATATTCTGCTCTCTCCTCACTAGACCTTAGATTTTCTAGGCTTTACTTTTGAAATTTTTATTGAAACATTTAAACTTAAGTAACCACTAAGTGACAATTATTTTTCCTCAACTACAAAATGGGTTTAATATAATCTTTCCTAGACAACTGTAGTAAATATTAAATAACGTTTAATACTTGAGTATGTAATAATTGTCTCACCGAGGAGAAGTATTCCTGTTTCTAAATTGAGCAAGTGTGACAGCCAGTCCTGTTTCTTCCGGAACCCAGACAGGAGCACTTGGTCAGAGCCACCGTGACTCAGCTAGGACAAATGTTTTTCTGAGTCATTTACTGACATCATCCAAGTATGCATCCTGATGGTCCTACTCCCTCTTTCCCTTTCTCTCAGAGCCTCCCTCCTCTCCCCCCGCCCCCTGCCTCATTCTAGGTCAAGCAAGGACCAGCCTTGGTTTTGAGAACTATTCAAAAACCCTAAAACCAAATACATTTTTCTCCCTCTTGTCTCAGAATGTTCCGTGCAGTGCTGAGCTGGAATTTCATCTGTTTCCATTGCTAGCAGTTTGTGTGCCAGGTTTTGCGCAGAAACTCCTCTTGGCCTGGTACCCGAGGCAAGGTCTGAATCTCGTGCTGTGACACTCTCCACCCTGATTCCCTGTCTTAGAAGAGACTGTCCTCTCATTTCCGGACTGGAGGCTATTTTCCTTTGCAGGAAACGCAGTCTTCAGAACTTATTTGCTGAAGAGAAATTCCCTGTTTTGGACCCGGAGGAAGGCAAGAACCACTCCTCCCCCCCTGACCTAGCCCAGACCGGGATGGAGTGCTCCGTTAGGGAGCCTGCAAATCGGTCCAGATTTAATTCTGTGCATAGATGGGACAATTGTTTAGTTCTTACACACACATCAACTTAGAGATAATGGTCAAATAATCCTCTGGTTTTGTCAGGCTGAACTTGCAGACTAGTGAGGGGTCCCAGTTCTTGCCCTTGGGAAAGCTTGCAGTCTAGTGGAGGTTCTAGGACCCACTGGAGAAAACGAACTAAACGTTTTCCAGGCATTTGTTCAATAAGCATAGCAGTTCAGTGGATGTCATCAGAGATAGCTTATTGGATGTATAATCTGATATGAATTTTAAAAGAAGTAGATGGATTAGAATCCTGGAGCTTGAGGCAGGAAGGGATTGTAGAGGTCAGCCAGGCCAACCCCTTCACTTTAAAAGGGTGGAATGCTGTCCAGAGAGTGTATTGAGTTGCCCAGGGCCACCCAGCTGGCCAGTGCTGTTGCTGGGGCCGGTTGCTGTAACCCCACTCTTCCCCCTAACATGGACAGGACCTGTGGGCCAGCAGGTGGTCCCCAGAACAGCATGCAGTGGATTCAGGACCTCCCTGGGGTCTTACATGGAGGAATTGTCCACTCACCCACAAGCCCTCAGGGCCTCTGAGCTAGCTGTGGGTGTGGACAAAGGCCTGTTGGAGCCCTTCATGTTTAGTTTAAATTCCAAACATGTCCCCCTCCCTTGGGTTTCTCCGTTGGCTCTCCTCGACCTCCCTTGCAGCTCTCAGGTTTGCGTCCGTGCCTGAGCCTTCACAGGGTTTTCCACTATGGAAATCACAGGGACCCTCACTGGTGTCAGAAGGCAGGAAGGCTGGCTCCTGGGTGAGATCTCCTGCTCTGCGCGAAGCGGAGCTCCTGCGTTGGCAACGCCCAGCGGGCCTGGCCCCGAGTGTGCCTGTGAGGGCAGCTGACGGTGTCTGCGTTGGTGGTTTATTAGGGCATGTGTCTGTGTGTGCAGGCAAATAGCAGCGGGCTCTCAAGAACGTGACTGTTACTTAGGGAGGAGGAGGAGAGGTGGTGTGCGCAGGCAGTTTTGACCAAAGATTGTTTCCTGGAGGAAGTGTGCGGTTTATTAATGAGGATTCCACCTGCCCTGCTAGGAAACCGGAGCCCAGCTGGAGAAGGGGGAATCCCCGTGAGAGGGTGAGGAGAGGTGGGGATGAAGCGAGAGGAGGAGGAGTGGCGATGGCAACAGGGATTGCAGCGAGCAAGGTGTCCCTGGTACACGGCACACTGCAACAGCCTCTCCTGGGTCAGCTCTCTTCTCTCTTCTCTGTCTCCCGGCTTTGGAAAAGCTCCCTGTGTTCTGTAGCTGGGGTAACTGAGACACTGTGGTTAGACAGGTTACAGTCTTTGGAATGTGGATTCAATCTTTGGTCTACGACTCACAGATGTATGAGCAGTGATTATAATGACATTTTTTTATAGTTAAAAAGATGACTGGGGGCTTCCCTGGTGGCGCAGTGGTTGAGAGTCCGCCTGCCGATACAGGGGACACGGTTTCGTGCCCCGGTCTGGGAAGATCCCACATGCCGCGGAGCGGCTGGGTCCGTGAGCCATGGCCGCTGAGGCTGCACGTCCGGAGCCTGTGCTCCGCAACGGGAGAGGCCACAACAGTGAGAGGCCCGTGTACCACAAAAAAGAAAAAAAAAAAAAAAAGATGACTGGTCTTTCCCCTGGCCTGACTATGGGAAAGAAGGGGCAGATGGTGAAGGCCAGAGGAGCATGGCCCTGGGGCTGGTCTGGGGAGGGCAGGGGGAAGGCTGTGTGGAGAGGTTGTGGGTTTTGGTTTCTGTTCTTTCTTTCTTTCCCTCGCTGCTTTGGTTTCCATTTCATTTCTGTTTCATGTTCTGAATGCCCTAGAAGGAAGGGACAGACAGCTCTGTGAAGGAGGGTGGGAAATAGGACAGGAGGCTGAGGTTGGGAATGGATATGTCAGTTTCCATCCCAGCCACCCGCCCTCTCTGGCCAGACAACCCCAGACTTCTAGGAGCAATGGTTCTGGGCCTTCTCCCGAGTTTCCAAGCTCCTTTTCTCCTAGCTGAGAGTAGCTCCTTGCCAAGTGCCCTGCCCAAGGACAGTCTGGCTTAGAAAGCAGGTCTCTTCCTTTGGTGAACGGGAGTTGTATTTCAGAATCTGTGAGACTGTAAGATAATAACCTAGTGGATTAACACACGCCAGGGTTTATATGCAGCTGACCAGGCTGGCCCTGATGGGAACCTTCCTTTGGAAGACTGCATCCTTTTACCTTGGTGCTGCATCAGCCGGCCCATTTCTGGAACTCTCTTTGGGAGCTCCCTTCAGGCTGTGGCATGCTCCTTTGACTATCTGCAGGATGGCAAATCTTTGTTCCTTCAGAGCTTTTTTGGTTCTTGATTTTTAGAAGTGTTTTGTTTAAAGATGGCATTGAGCACAAGTCAGTATTGGGTGCAGAAGTCCTGCTGTGTTTTTTAGGCCACGGACCTTTCGCTTTACGGCCACACTTGGGATTCAGGAATAATCTTGGGGCCTGAGTCTTTACCACACTCTGTCCAGTGATACAAAAGAGAATCAGCCACATCTGTGCCCCTGGCACAATTGCAATCAGAGTTTTTTAATTTGTTTGTTTAAACAGCTTCATTTGGGTGGAATTAGGCAGCAGACTTTAAAGCGGTGGGAAATGTAAACCTTCCTAACTTGGACTCCATTGTGCGGTCTCCCTGGCACGCTGACTGGGCAAGAGTTGGGTTTGCTTCTGGTAAAGTCGAGGGTGGGGAACAGGCAAGGGGGAGATCCTAGACCTGGAAATGGGCAAGGAAACCTCCAGGACCTTTACTGTACTGGCACCTAACCATGGCTGTACTTTCACATCACCAGGGAAATTTTTTTTTTTTTTTGCGGTACGCGGGCCTCTCACTGTTGTGCCCCCCCGCCCCCCCGCTGCGGAGCACAGGCTCCGGACGCGCAGGCTCAGCGGCCATGGCCCACGGGCCCAGCCGCTCCGCGGCATGTGGGATCCTCCTGGACCAGGGCATGAATCCATGTCCCCTGCATCGGCAGGCAGACTCCCAACCACTGCGCCACCAGGGAAGCTCACCAGGGAAATTTTAAACAATGCTGAGTCCGAACCCCAGGCCAATTAGTCAGAGTCTCCCCACTTTACAGAGAAAGGATTGAGGCTTCAATCTAGGATAAAGGATCAACTTTGACCTTTGCCCCCCAGCCCCGGTATCACAGGTCAGAGGTACAGAGGCAAAAGATGTGTTGTTAAATGAGTAGAAAAGACACACATTGTTTGGAATAATCATGACCTGGAAAAGTAGACAGAGGGTGTCTTCCAGTAAAACAAAACAAAACCAAAAAACAAGAAACGAAACATACAAAAGCCTCTGGATGGAATAACATGGGTCCTGAAGAGGCTTTGATGGTAGCTGAATGGCCTCATGACTGAAAGCCAGCTGATGGTGGACAGTCATGTGTGAGCCTGCTAAGAGGTACAGGACAGGCATGGGAGCCCTCCCACCCCTCTGAACTCCCTGCTTCTCCGTTCTGCATCCAGCCAAACAGAAGCCTCCACGTTGTGCAGGATGAGTTTGAGGACTGTCTGCGTGACTGAACTCTCACTCACTCACCACACAACATTCCCTTGAGTGGCTCATTTCTCTATAAGGCACTGCCTCCTCCAGCTTGTTTTTACTGCTTCTGATTATACCAGTAGAAAGCTTAAAGCAGGTGCTAATGTGTCTTAACACTTTACCTCCTGCTGATTTCTGGTTGTTTAAGAAAGTGGGTGTGGTACAGTTTTGGGCAATCAGCAGAGAGCTGCTAAGATGCAGACTAGAGAATGGACTTGAGCACACAGGGAGGGGGAAGGGTAACCTGGGACTAAGTAAGAGAGTGGCATGGACATATATACACTACCAAATGTAAAATAGATAGCTAGTGGGAAGCAGCCACATAGCACAGGGAGATCAGCTCGGTGCTTTGTGACCACCTAGAGGGGTGGGATAGGGAGGGTGGGAGGGAGGGAGATGCAAGAGGGAAGAGATATGGGGATATATGTATATGCATAGCTGATTCACTTTGTTATAAAGCAGAAACTAACACACCATTGTAAAGCAATTATACTCCAATAAAGATGTTAAAAAAAAAAAAAGAATAGCACGAAGGAGCAGAAAACACGTTGACACAGAACTGTGTGATGGACAAAGTATCGAAAGAAAATCTGGACCCTACAGCCATGGACTCTCCATGGCCTGAGAATGGCATGAGAACTCGGGCACAAATGGGTCAGGGCATCGTTTTCTCCTCAGAACTCCAAGGACATGTTTTGTTCCTCAAATTCTGAATGGAGAATTCAGCTCATAAAATGTTTTCAGGGAGGGCTTCCCTGGTGGCGCAGTGGTTGAGAGTCTGCCTGCCGATGCAGGGGACATGGGTACGTGCCCCGGTCCGGGAAGACCCCACATGCCGCGTAGCGGCTGGGCCCGTGAGCCATGGCCGCTGAGCCTGCGCGTCCGGAGCCCGTGCTCCACAACAGGAGAGGCCACAGCAGTGAGAGGCCCGCGTACCGCAAAAAAAAAAAAAAAAAAAAAGCTCTCAGGGAGACGTGGGTACAGCGCAGTTCTAGGGAAAGTGTGAAGTGGGCGACTTCTTGGGGCTACTCTTCCTTCTGCCGTTTTCTGGTTTCTGTTTGCTTGTGGTAAACTGTCCGCACACCGTGGTAAGACTTCTTCATCATCCCTCCAGGTCATCCTGCATTGCTGGGCCTCTTTGCTCCTGGGGGGCCAGAGCTGTGTGTGGCAGGGCCTTGCTGCACGAGGGCAGCAGGAAGTCCTCCATCTGTCTTGTCCTTGCTGTCCCTCGCTCACTCCTCAGCGACTAGTCCAGCCCTCTACCCCAGTGTTCAGTTTGTCTCCTTCCCTGGACTACTTAGTGAATAGGTCTGATTTGAAAGCTGCTTCTGCTCCATCACTGCCCAAGTGCTGGGCCTTCCCGGGCCCCCAACACTAGGATTCTGACACCCTGTACCCCGCAACTAGTACCAACTGAGCAGCCCCCAGCAGCACACACTAAGCAGAAACCCTTGTTGCCCCCTCCCCTGGTCTGCCGGTGTGGTGCTCATTGTCGATCGCTGCTCCCCCACCTGCCACCAGGATGGATCGATGTTACATTTATTTCAGCAGCTGTTTCAAGTGAGAATCTGCCAGATATTCATAGGTATGGGGTAAATCTCAGATGGCATCACAGGATTTGGGGTAAATGGGGTCAGGCCATCTCTGTGCTGCTGGAGTGAACAGGATGTTCCTCATTCCTGGGGAAGGAGCTTTAGCACTCAAAACAGTATACCCTGAGCCTCCAAACCAGATTATTTGATGTCTCAGTTCCAAAGTTCTTGTGGCTTAATAGAAGACCTGAAATGGGCAGACTGACAACTGGATGTCTGACACAAATGGCCAAAACATCCACCCAACTGTGTGACTCTGAGGAAATTCCTTCCTCTGGAATTTGCTGCCCTCGGCTCTGAAATGAAGGGTTAGCAGGAGTAAACTTTAACGTTTCTTCAGGCTCAAGCTTTCCGTTTCTCTCTGAGGCAAGGTAGCATGACAGATACTGGAATCAGACTAGATTCAAATATGATTTTACCTTTTTCTGGTGACTTTAGCAAGCTATTCAGCTGCTCTTGGCCTCAGTTTCCTTAACTGTAGGGTGGGATAATAAGAGCAGCTACTTGTGAGTTTCGTGTGAGGAATAAATAAGATAATGCATATAAAACGCTTAGCAGGGCTTCCCTGGTGGCGCAGTGGTTGAGAGTCCACCTGCCGATGCAGGGGATGCAGGTTCGTGCCCCGGTCCGGGAGGATCCCACATGCTGCGGAGCGGCTGGGCCCATGAGCCATGGCCGCTGAGCCTGCGCGTCTGGAGCCTGTGCTCTGCAACGGGAGAGGCCACAACAGTGAGAGGCCCGCGTACCGCAAAACAAACAAACAAACAAACAAAACGCTTAGCAGGCATAGATTCTCGTGTGCTCAATAAGATTAGCTTTATCAATAATATATGTTTATGTCCAATTTTAACTTAAAAAAATGGCCACTCCAAGTTTGGCTCTCATTTTATATTTCTCTCCAGCTTAAGGTTTTGAGGTCCTCAAGATTTAGAGCCAGGTCTGGCTGCTGGTCTCCTGCTCACTTATGACTTCACCGCGCCACTTCTGTACTGTAATGGAGAATCAGCACCCATACAGGCTCTTTTCCACCTTAGGACCTTTGCATAGGCTGTTCCCTCTGCCTGCGTTATTCTTTCTACAGCGTTCCCTTAACTAGGTGCTTCTCATAGTTTTGGTCTTTGTTTATATGTCATCTCCTCATAGTGGCCTGACCACCTGATAAGTTGTTAAGACTTATCACAATTTGCATTTATTCTTTTTATCTAGCTAATGTCTCGTGTCCATCTCTCCCACTCTAGTGCCTAGCACTGGGCCAGCCACAAAGTAAGTGCTCAATAAATATTTGTTAGATGAATTAATTAATGAATTAATGCATAATATATTTATAGGACACCATATTATTTATGTCATTATATGACACCATAGTATTTATGAAGCCCCTTCATAACTAGGCTCTCATCATGAAGGCATATAAATCTCTGTAAGGGATACAGAAATTGATCAGCCAGAGCCTGGCTGTAGTTACCCCACACATGACAGCTGCCATGCAGAGTAAGCACAAGGGTATGGCAGTGCATGGGAAGAGCCCTTATCCCAGTGGGGATGGAGTGGGATGGGGCAGGGGTCTATCAGTGAGAGACTCCTTGCAGGAAGAGGCATGTGAGTTGAGCTTTGTGAGTAGAAGTTGCCTAGGCAAAGGTGGGGTTGAGGTGGGCAAGCCCACAGGCATAGAGGGATGAGAGGCTATAACACAACATCAGGACTAATAACGATGTTAACAGAGGCGTGGATAATATGCTGTTTGTTTTGGCAAGGGGAAGATCAGGGAAGACCCCAGGGAGAAGGTGGCATTTGAACCTGACCCCTTAGCCAGATGATAATGGGAAGTATCCAGTGTGGTTCACTGATGTGGCCTGGATGGAATCCAGAGAGATGATCTGAGCTTCACTGAGCCAGGAACCTGGGGAGGAGCTGAGGGAGCAGGAAAGTGGTACTTGGGTCCCTAAGGCCAGACCTGTAACCCAGGCTAAAGCCCTGGCCTGGGGTTGTCACCAACAGGTACTCTGCCCTGCTGTCCAGGTCCCAGAGCAACCTTTAGCTCGAGACACTGGTACCTTAATCCCTACTCCATGAGCTAAGGCCATTGAGTCTTCTAATGTGTGAAACAGGACTGGGAAGTAACAGCGGCTAAGACAGAGGAGGCAGATCCACAGGCCAGCAGGCAGACAGGTCATGTGAGTATGTGAATGAAGGCACTGAAGGCTTCCTCCAAAGGCACTTGAAAGTGTCATAAACCACAGTAACAACTGTATCTAATAAAACCACTTTGGGGGACTGGGTTTAATGATGGGCTGCTAAATTGTGATCTCTGCTAGCATGGGGGGCACCACTAGAAGTGCAGAGGGTCAGGGATGACATGCTTATTCATTGGTTCCTCATTGTCCACCATGGAGGCCCTCCAGACCTGGGACCATCCTCACAGAGTTCTCAGCCCAGTGGGTCAGGAGATGACTCTGGGGCATCAGATGTGGGCAGGACCCACAGGAACCCAGAGAGGCACCCAGAACTTGCCCAGAAGTTTAAATGAGGCTGCCAGGTCAGGTGTATGATAAGAAGTAGAGAGGGAAGCTCGGGAAGGCAGATCTCCAGCGGGCATCTGGTTGAGCATAGACAGCTATGTTGGGGAGGGCAGCCACCAGGCCCTTCAGGGAAAGTCTCTCTAGGCTCACAGAGGAGGAGCTCGGTCTTTGCAAAAAGAACCAGAGAAATGCACTGCAAGGCCAGAACTCCCACAAGCCTGGGCTTGCAATAAATGACTCCCTTCAAGAGAGCATGAGGCGATGGAGAGAGAAACCCACTAATATTTTTGACAGACTTCTGTATAGCAAAGCTGTTGGCCCACCTTGCAAGCATTGTTCTGACTGCACAGTTGTGTGCTACCTCCTGTTTATTAATGCCGGTCCTCATCTGATGTAGACAAAGTGTGTATCATTAAACTCTCACAAACGACACCTGTGAGAGTCTAGGTGTTGTCCTTGGATCCCCTAGGGAGACTCCTGGGCCTCATCCCAGACAGATTTTCATCAGAATATCTGAAAGGGGTAGCTGAAATCATCATTTTAAACAAGGGTCCTAGGTGATGATGAAGTCAGTAAAGTTTGAGAAGCATCGGCATGAAGTGGCACAAATGCTGTTTTGAGGTAGCACGGGCTTGCTGAGTGAAAACAGCCCCAGTGACGTAATGAACAAAAGAGTAAATGGTATAGAACTGAGTACAAGAACTATCTGGTCAATCATCCAGTCACTCAGTATACATTATGTCCTGGGCCCGAGAGCCCCTGAGAGTCCATGAAGCAGTTCACAGTTGGAAGGGACCGTAATTTATCACAAAGGGTGAGAAGCTGGCCAAGGGGGCCCAGGTCTCAAGCCCCAGTCGGGAAACTAGTGGGGCAGGGGGGAAGGTGCAGTGGCTGCCTCTCTCTAAACTGGGGACATGGGAGATGGAGAGGGTCGCTCACCCTCCTTTCCCCTCCTTAGGTGGATTCGAAGGCCTGCTGCTCCAATCCTCACCTTTCTGTGCTCCCATCCTCAGCATACACAATGCAAATTCTGCCCCTGAAAATTTAATTTGGGCTAAGAAATATCACTGAAAAGGTCAATAACCCAAAGGGAAAAGGAAGGCTGCCTGTTAGTTATGTTCCAGTGTAAATTGGTTTGCTGCAACTGGTCCCCATGTGAGCACACTGAGTGAGAGGAAGGGAGGTCTGGGGCCATGGAGACTTGGGGAAGAGGGGGGCTGGGGAGCCTCTGTGGGGCTGGGGGCAGCCAAAGAGCAGGGTGTGGACCCTGGTTGTTTCTGGAGTCAGGGAGACAGGGCCAGGGGAAGGTGTGCACTAAGTGCCACCTCTGATGATCTTGACACTTCCTCCCATCATCTCAGAGACCAATCAGGAAGACCGCTTCCCTGCTCCACACATTTCCTGCCCCAGCACCCACTGACACTGCCCTGATCAACCGGACCAAGGCCTCTTAGCTGCTAAGCGCAATAGTTCTCATCTCAGCTAATGACCTACCTCTCTGCATCATTTGATGCTGTAGTTCCTCCTTGAAATCCTCTCCTCCCTGATTTCTTTTCCACTCCTCTCCCGGTTTTATCTAACTTCTCTGCATTTGTTCCTCAGGCTCATCTCCTTTCTCCTCCCATCTCTTAAAATTGATATGCCCATCAGTTCTATTCTGGACTCAGAAGAAGATTCTTTTCATCTTACTTGTCTTCACTGGGTGATCTCACCCACTTCTGTGCATATCTACTGCCACAGTTCATGGATTTATTCATTCAGCAAGTGTTATTGAACACCTACTATGTGTCAGGCACAGTATGACTCCCAAGTCAAAATTTACGACCCAGCTTCCTCTTTTAATCTCCAGACTATATTTCAAATTGCCTTCAGAATGTCATATATGTATGAAATTTATGTATGTATGACTGTGGCTGTATTTCTTGAGACAGGGATTCAGGTACAGATGATTTATTAAGGGCATGGTCTTTAGGAAAGACTCGTAAGGGAGTTAGAGGAACAGAGTAGGAAGGGGCAGGACTGAGCAAGGATGTGGTCTCAGGTGAAGTCTAGCTGGAGACTGACTGGGGGAGTGAGAAGGCTCTGGAGCATAAGTCACACTTCAGAGTTACCCCGCCTTGAGGGAAAGGCACCCCTGTATAAGAGAAGCATTGGCCCCCCCTGGGGCGGGGGTATAACTGCCCAGGCATCTTTTGGAAAAGTGCACCCATCAGCCAAAGGTAAGCCTCGTGACATGGTCTCAGGCATAAGCTGATTGCTGCAACACTTACGGAGCTGGGGGCTGGGCACAGTGGTCAGTAAAGGGGCCCTGGGGGGGACACCAACTATGTCTCCTCCAGCAGCTAAGGCTCACGTAGTACAGATCTGTGCCCGGCACCATTGTAAGTGCTTTATGTGTATTAACAAACTTAACCTCTAAAGTAACCCTGTAATGTAGTTACTGTTATTCACATTTTACAGCACAGAGGTTAAAAGTAACTTGCCTAAGGTTTCTTGATAGGTAAATGATGGAGCTGGGATTCAGACCAAGGAGGGTTGGCTCTAGATTCCATACCCTTAACTACCACTCCTCCTTCCTCAGTGTATTGAGTCTTAGCCGGGCCCAGGCACTGTGGGCACTGGATAGTGAAATCAGTACAAACAGCCCTGCCCTCATTGAGGTTACTTTCCTGTGAGGGAAAATGGACAATAAATGAAAAAGTAAAATACATGACCCCAATGGTACTAAGTGCTAAGGAGACCAATAAATCAGGGAAGGGAGGTAGGGAGTGCTAGGTGACGGCTGCAGCTATAAATCGGGTGGCCCAAGGAAGACTTCACTTAAGAGGCATTATAGTCCAAAGGAGGAGGTTTCTCTGCTTCTGTTCTCCCGCTCAGGCTGCTTGACCCTGGTTTACTCTCCCTCTGCACAGCTGCAGGGTAATCTTCCCAAATCACCTGCTCATGTTCCATCCCTGAGTGACACCCTTCAGTGGTTCCTGATTGCCCTTAGGATAAATGCGCCGCTTCTGCCATGGTACAAGAAGCGTCCTGACTTGAGGCCTGCTTCCACTCCTGCCTCTTCTCTGGAAGCCCTGCTTCTACCGTTGCAGTGCCCGGGCAGGGCAGGAGTACAAATGGAAACCCACATACCCTATGTCTAAATATTGAAAATTAATACAGCAAGCTAACGAACTGTTAGATAAAACGTGTTCTCCCCTACTACCTTGACAAACATATCTTCACAGCGACCTAGGAGGCCAGCTTCAGATTCAGATTTGTTGGACTCCCGAGTTCCATGCTAGAACTCGGCAGTACAGGGAGCTCTGCCTTCCGCTCGTGCTCTGCCTGCCTTCTCACAGCCCAGCTCTGTCTCCCACTGCGGGGGTCCTCATGCATGCACGTGGACACCCGGCTCGCACATACATGTTTTAGCCACATCCTTACAAACAGCAGCTCTTTGCCGCCCCTCAGGCCGAGGTGCTCATACTGGTGGTGTTCCTTACCCTTGAGGAATTGGACTTGGGAGAGAGGCACACATGGGCCAAGGAAGTAGGTAAAGACCTTTGAGCTGGGAATTTTAGGGTTTCAGGTACAAGGAACTTGGTCTCGAAAAGGATGGGGCAGCATGGTCTCTTTCTGTCAAGTGTCCTCGTTCCCTGGGGGGAGGGTGTGCAAGAGGAGGGTCGGAGCCCAGAGTAGGGCTCTCTGAAGCATTCAGACAGCAGTTCCTCATCACTTTCTGCCTCTCGCCCCTGTGCCTAAACCAAAGTGAATTACTTGAACTTTCTGAGCTTTTATGATTTTGTGATTGTGCAGACTGCAGAGTGGAGGTCATCCACTTGGATTCTTTGCCCTAATTTCCCCCATCTCCTATGAGCTCCCTAATCTCGTCCCCTTATCATGACCCTTCACCCCACACCCAGTCACAAAAACACCACACGTGGTGGCAACATGGTGGGTCACATTATACAGTGACCTGAGCTTGGGCTTTTGGAGTCAGTGGTCCTGGTTTTGACTCTGTGCTAGGTACTTACCAGTCATGTGACCTTAGGCAAATTCTATGCCTCAGTGTCATCATCTCTTACATGGCGATAACCATGCCAAGTTTATCCATCATGAGGATAAAATGAAATAACGTATGTCAAGTGCCCAACCACCATCCCTGGCACAATAAGTATGTGATAAAAAGTTCTTTTCCCTGGGCTTCCCTGGTGGCACAGTGGTTGAGAGTCCGCCTGCTGATGCAGGGGACACGGGTTCGTGCCCCAGTCCGGGAGGATCCCACATGCCGCGGAGCGGCTGGGCCCGTGAGCCATGGCCGCTGAGCCTGTGCGTCTGGAGCCTGTGCTCCGCAATGGGAGAGGCCACAACAGTGAGAGGCTCTCGTACTGCAAAAAAAAAAAAAAAAAAAAAAAGTTCTTTTCCTTCCTCCAGCTATGTTCTTTGTTTCAAACCAAACACAGAAAGCACCTTGGTAGATTAGCTGTTTTCACAGAGAGATGCCAATTAGGTAGGTAATCTCTCAGCATTCAGCCCCTGGGCCTCTTTCCCCATCTCCTGAGCTAGTGAGAACTTCCTAGAGAGTATTTAGTACCTTATTTCTCTTTTAGTTGTCAGAATTCATTCGTTAATAGAGTGTAAGCTATTCCTGATGACCACATTTAGATACTGGGATAGTCAAGCTCCAGCTCTTGGTAGCAACAGTGACTCTTTGTTGTTAGGCACAGGGTTTCGTCATGTCAGCACAATTATGGTAACAGCGATGGAGCCTGAGGAGCAGGTAAGCAAGGAAGTCGGTCATCTCTAAGGGAAGGGAAGACCCACAGTTACCATGCAGTGCCTGGCATAAGTGCGTGTGCAACAAATGTGAGTCAGGCTAAATGAAACTAAGCTCAGTGAGAAAAGCCATTAAACTGCCATAGAAAAAGAGATAAAAGAAATGGTCAGGTAAGTCACAGAAGAAATTCTTATAGGCCAATAAGCTATAGCCAGTAATCAAAGAAATGCAAATTTAAATGTAATGCCATGTTTTTCTTGGAAAACTGGCAAAGATTTAAAAAATTCAGTGACCAGTGCTGATGAGGATACAGTAAAGCGGCAGTGGGGGGTACTCTCAGCATTGCTGGTAGATATATAAGCTGATGTGCCCTGTAAAGCAATAATGAGGATGATTTAAAAAGCTGTGGTGTAGGTATTGGATGGACTGTGTGTCATTAAATGTAACTGTTTCAAAGAAATGTTAGACATGAGAAAAAATTCTGTGTTACAATGAAAGGTAGAACACTATATGGTATACAAATGACATGTACAAAAAAGACTGGAAGGAAATAGGCCTGAGGATTATAAATCCCCACCATTAGTATCTCTTTTTTTTTTTTTGCAGTACGCGGGCCTCTCACTGCTGTGGCCTCTCCCGTTGCGGAGCACAGGCTCCGGACGCGCAGGCTCAGCAGCCATGGCTCACGGGCCCAGCCGCTCTGCGGCATGTGGAATCCTCCCGGACTGGGGCACGAACCCGCGTCCCCTGCATCGGCAGGCGGACTCTCAACCACTGCGCCACCAGGGAAGCCCCATTAGTATCTCTTATACAGATTTTTGAATATTCTAACTTTTCTACAATTACTGGGTATTTTCTCATAATGGGAAAGAAATTCTGTAATTTAAGAAAAAGGCACATTGCTTTCAGACAATAAGGTAGAGAGAATTATTTATGGAAGACTCTGGCCACTTACTGACTCAATAAGTGTCAGAGAAGGAGAAGAGATAACTCCTTTCCTTTGGGATATAGGATTTGTGGAGAAACAAAAGGCTCAGCTTTCCCCCTTGCTGAGTCTAATCCTTTGTGTCAACGAGAAGAAATGGAAAGAGTGTCTCTCCTCACCTGGGGAGTTTCCTGTGTTACTGGGAGGCCCAATAAGCTGCCTTATGCTTGAGACAC
Source organism: Hyperoodon ampullatus (assembly GCF_949752795.1). Lineage (NCBI taxonomy): Eukaryota > Metazoa > Chordata > Mammalia > Artiodactyla > Ziphiidae > Hyperoodon > Hyperoodon ampullatus. The sequence goes on from NC_136918.1 coordinate 32,758,745, forward strand.
TCACACAATCACAGGAGCTGTGGTGTCTTCAAAAGTCTGTGACATTTTCATCACTGGCCGAGATTTGAGAATGAAGCCTGAAACAGCGTTTTGTTTCCTTTTGTAGCCTAAATCCTCCCATTGTGGCCTTACCTCCAGTACCTGTAAGCCATTGGTAGGTGGTGGTGCACGACTATGGGGCATGCAACATGCACAGGGCTTTAAGCTAGTACAGTCTGGGTAATAGGAAATTAAGCCAAACAACCTAAGGAAATGCTACACCAGTATTTATATAAACATGTGAATTAACCAAAGTCTATTTTGAGTTAGAAAATAAATACACAGGTTAAATAAATGAAGGATAGAAGGAAAGCCCTCTACCAAAACATAGACTTTCTTCCAAATTGAGGTGTTACAACTGTTTTGATCTTTGTTTCTTTTTTTCTTTCAATTCTTAGGACTTATAAAGTCCAAGTGTTTAAATAAACTTTGCTACTTAATAAGTTATGTAGCAACATCTTGATTCACTTAGCCCGATTAGTTTCTGGTTTTCAAGTTGATCACTGTCACTTCATCTGGCCTTGATTTCAAGAGTAGTTTCCCCTGTCTTAACTTCCTGAAATGTACCTTTTCATACCCTGACTCTTTTAATGGAAGTACATGAGACAACGGGACCACATCTACCGTTCTAATCAGTCCCACCCTTGGCCATCTGAGAGTAATCAGCATGGCTCGGCAACCTGAGTTTTTCAAAGTTGACATACAATTTGAACTACAAGTAATACATCTTAAATACAATGATGTTATCAATACCTTGTGTACCATCTCTAATCAATTGGTAGAATTGGCCTAGACCCCTTTATTGAAAAAGATTCTTTGGTCCAGGTTGTGTTCAGTGGTAAAGCATAGCAGTGGCTGCCATTGATGTGGGCCCGGGGAAGGACAGCGTTCATGCCAAGGACTTTCCATCGCAGATCTAAGGGCAGCAGCATCCCTGACTCTATAGAGCTTGTATTCAAATGGAGAAAATATGATTCAACCCAGGAGCAAGAGAGAGAGACAAGAATTAAAAGAAAATCAAACATAATAGTGAATACCGAAACTGTCAACGTCCCAACAAGTGCATTTGACTACAGGGAAAGCTGAGTTACTTGCTAAGTGCTGGGAGAAGGCAGATGCCCTTGGTCAGATGGGGTTAATCTCGAAAGGTTTTCTGAGGCAGTACATTTTGAGTTGGATTGCAAGGCAGCCAGGAGACCTGGCGTGAAGTTGGAAGGTTGGTCCAGATAAAGAGGAATGCAGGTTTCCAGATGCTTTTTGACTGTGTACTCCAAAGTCTCAGCAGCCCAGAGTGACCGTGATTGACCTCTGACCTCCCCCACAGTGAGGACGTGTGCAAACGTGGCTTCACCGTCATCATCGACATGCGGGGCTCCAAGTGGGACCTCATCAAGCCCCTCCTCAAGACGCTGCAGGAAGCCTTTCCAGCCGAGATCCATGTGGCCCTCATCATCAAACCCGACAACTTCTGGCAGAAACAGAAGACCAACTTTGGCAGCTCCAAATTCATCTTCGAGGTGAGGCCGACCTCTCTCTTAGCTCCCGTTTTCCTTCCCCTTCTGCTACCCACCCATTTCTCACCTGCACTTCTCCACCTTCCTACCGACCCCACCATGTCAGGGGCTGGTAATTAAGGATTCCTTGGCCACTGTGGCCTTGCCAGTGAGAGTCTCAGAAGGAATAAGAGGCTCATGCGATTGTCCCAAGGGCACAGAGTCATTAGGCAGTCCTGTTACTACTGGTGAGTATAAATCAGAGCAATTGTTTCTGGGGGGCAGCTTTGTAATTTGGGTCAAATGCCTTAAAAAGAGTTTATATCCAGTGATCTCTCAATTCTCCTTCTAGGAAAATATTTTTAATATAAAAATTAAAACAGAAAGGTGAAGAACTAATGATAACTATAAACAAAGAATGTCTATAAGGATATTCATCACAGTGTTTTTTGCAATAATATACACATATGTATACACAAATATTTACATATATGCATATGTATACATGCACATATGTATAGTTCATATCCTAAATATCCATTAATTTTGGCAACATTAATACACAAATACTATGAAGCCATTAAAAATCATATTTAGAACAAGTGTCATTGAAAAATGCACATGATATATTGTTTTTAAAAAGACAAGTTATAGGGCTTCCCTGGTGGCGCAGTGATTAAGAATCCACCTGCCAATGCAGGGGACACGGGTTCGAGCCTGGTCTGGGAAGATCCCACATGCCACGGAGCAGCTAAGCCCGTGCGCCACAAATACTGAACCCACGTGCCACAACTACTGAAGCCCACGCACCTAGAGCCCGTGCTCCACAGCAAGAGAAGCCACTGCAGTGAGAAGGCTGCGTACCTCAACGAAGAGCAGCCCCCACTCGCCGCAACTAGAGAAAGCCCAAGCGCAGCAACGAAGACCCAATGCAGCCAAAAATAAATTTAAAAAATAAATAAAAATTTTTTTAATTTAGGAAAGAAAAAGACTTTATAAAGCAGTATGGGCAATATGATCTGAAATTGGTTTTTAAGAGTATAGTAGATCTAGAGGAAGGCTGAGAGATACATGAAAATGGTTAACAGTGCTTTATTTGAGGTGGCTGGATTATGTTTTTCTACTTTCTTTTGACAATTTTGTATTACTTTTATACTCAGAGAAAACATGTTCTTTAACTAGATTTTTCTAGAGGCCATATGTGTCCCCTGAGAATTTTTAATGACAACACATTAAATCAATGATTTAGGAACCTTTGTTCCAGCCAGATCCGAGCTGTTCTCCTTTCTCAGAACTCTGGCCCCCATCTGCAAGAGGACGAACCCTGTGTACGTGTGTGTTGGAAAGGCAGACCTGCTCTTAATCTAACAGCAACTTCTCATTCCAGACGTTTGTCCCCAGGGGCCGGGAGCGCCTTTGTGTGGGGTGGTGGCCCCAGCAGGTTGTGATTTGAGCACAGCAACCTGACCACCTGAGAGGCAGTTCTCTGTGTAAATAACATGAGAAATTTGACTTGGTGTAAGAACAGTTAACTCTCATGCTCCCCCAGAACGCTTCCCAATGCTAGGAGTCCTGTAGGGAAATAAATGCTTTGTGTATTTTTGGTTTGTTTATACAGAAGCGGTGACAACAGGCCTATAAATTTATTAGCTGAAGCGACTGGAAACAATCTTTCCAAGTCTTGAAACTTTTGCTTCAGCCTAGCTGCCCAGCATTTCCCATCTCCCTGCATCTCCTTCACCCCAAATTGAGCACGCTTGTCTTTGCCTCCTAAACAAGAAGAGCAGGAGACAGAGGTGGGGGCTTCCAACTCGGAAGAATATTTATGACGTAGTGTTTTATAAAGAGCAGATGCAGTACTTAGTGCAGACCGAGATGGTAGGTGCTACAGAGATGAGAGTCCAGGCTTGTTCAATGGCAGATACTTAATGAATAATTAGTGAATAATCATGGGAGACTTCATGGAAGTGGTAAACTTTGAGCCAAATTCAAAGGGGAAAAGGCTCTAACACAGGGCTTTTCAGGGTTTAATGCACAGATTCTCCTGGGGATCTTGTTAAATGCAGATCCTGACTCAGAAGGTCTAGGTGGGGCCTGAGATCCTGCATTTCTAACAAGCTCCCAGGTGGTGCCAATGTTGCTGGTTTGAGGACTGCATTTTGAGTTGCAGGGATCTAGATCAGCAGAGGCTTGTGTCACTGGTTGCACATTAGGAGCTTTTAAAATCACCCATGCCCAAGCTCCAGTCCAGGCTAACTAAATCAGAGTTTCTAGGGGTGGGGCTTGAGCATCAGTGTTTTTTTAAACTCCCCAAGGGTATCTGATGAGTTTGAGAACCCCTGTTTCAGACACAGGCAGCTCCTTCCTGTGCCTTTGGAAGGAGGTAGAAGGAAAAGGGAGACGAGGAGGCAATGCTCAGAGAGCAGCAAGACCGAGGGAGACGAACTGCTTTTAAGGGTTCCAGTAAGGATGCAGCCTTCAGATCATCCTGATGAGCACTCACAGGGACTGAGCACGTGCTCCATGCTGGTGCCCTCGGTGCTTTACACACCGTCAGGTTTAATTCCAGCACAGCCCTAGGAGAAAAACATTATCTCCATTATACAGAGGACGAAACAACGGCTCTGCGAACTTGGTTTGCCCAGTTCACGCAATTAGTAAGTGTAGGGTTGGACCCTGAATCCAGAGATTTCTCTAGTAGCCTCTCCTTCTCCAGGAGAGAGAATCAAGAAATCCTGTAGGAAAGAAACAATCTTTCTTGGTACGTCGGGGTGGTTGCTGTGCCGTCATTTGCTGCTCTGTGTCCTGGAGACAAACATTCTCCGCTCTGCTCTCCAAGAGTCTGTGGGGCTCAGAGAAAGTGGAGGGCCCAGGCTCCCTGTCCCCTGAGCCCTGTTTGTTCACTGCATCAGAGAAGGGCATCTGCTTGTGGGAAGAGGCAGGAAGATCGCCTCTGAGACCCTTGCAGCCCAAGACTGACCCACACTGCTTAATCCAACCATGAGGATATCCTAGGTTTTAAAGCTATTGAGAACTAGACCCCCTAAAATTAGATTCAGTCTGTTCTTCCAGCTTCTGATTCTAGCGTCCTGAGCCGTGTTGTGGCAGACTTGGGGATGGGAAGGAGGAAGATGAGGGCAGTAGGAACATAAAGGCAGTCTTCCCTTCAATGGCCAATGGTGAGCAGGCGGAGAGGCTCTTTGAACCAGTAAGCCGGTCTTTTGAAACTGCTGATCTTAGCTGACCAGGGGGCTACCTGCTCTCCCATTTGCTCTTTCTCAGGCAAGCTGTGGTCATTATTATATGGACTTATCTTGGCCTTTCCCCTTGACTTTCTCTCTTCTGCCTATGGCTGCCCTGGGGTCTTCCCCTGACTTGCCCCAGCATCACTGAGTCTCCCTCTCTGTGTCTGCCCATCCCAGACGAGCATGGTGTCCGTGGAGGGCCTCACGAAGCTGGTGGACCCCTCCCAGCTGACAGAGGAGTTTGACGGCTCCCTGGACTATAACCACGAGGAGTGGATCGAGCTGCGGCTCTCCCTGGAGGAGTTCTTCAACAGTGCCGTGCATCTGCTCTCGCGCCTCGAGGACCTGCAGGAGATGCTAGCCCGCAAGGAGTTCCCCATGGACGTGGAGGGCTCACGGCGGCTCATCGACGAGCACACACAGCTCAAGAAGAAGGTGCTCAAGGCCCCTGTGGAGGAGCTGGACCGGGAGGGGCAGCGGCTGCTTCAGTGCATCCGCTGCAGCGACGGCTTCTCAGGGCGCAACTGCATCCCGGGCAGCGCCGACTTCCAGAGCCTGGTGCCCAAGATCACCAGCCTCCTGGACAAGCTGCACTCCACCCGACAGCACCTGCACCAGATGTGGCACGTGCGCAAGCTCAAACTGGACCAGTGCTTCCAGCTGCGGCTCTTCGAGCAGGATGCTGAAAAGGTAGGAGGGTGCCAGCCAAACCTGAGCAGGGCCGGGGTGGGGGGCATACATAACTTTCTAGGGAGAATGACGGAGACTGCTAGTCCAACATTTTAAAGCTCCTCTTGTGGAGTGTATATTAAGTGCCAGGTATTGTTCTGTGCATCTTGTGTAAATTAACTTATTTTAATCTGTCAAGTGTCCTATGAAGTAGGTGTATTATCATCATCCCATTTTACAGATGAAGAAACTGAGAGGCTAAATAACTTGGCCAAACGAGGAGGTGCAGCATGGCTGCAGAGTCCACGCTTTTGCACTATTGGACGCTGCCCCTCTCAGGGCGTGCCGTGCGTAGTTCAAGCCGGCTGAGCAACAGGAGTAACAATGCTGTTACCAGCCACAACAACGTGACTTAGCGGTTATTTCCCTGCAGTGTATTTGACTATTGACAAAGCACTTTCGCATACAGTCTCATTTAGTCTACGCAGCCCTTTGGTCCTTTGAGGTGGCTGGTGGTGGGTGTTATTTGATCTCAGGACCACAATGGCAGACTTGACACAGGAATCCAGCTGTCTTCCATTTGAAGTCCAGGGCTCTCTTCCTGCCATACCACTTCTTTCTGGAGGTTTTCCCTCAGCTGCACACTTTGTCAAGCAAGATATTTTTCCAGCAGTGAATTTTCAAAGCTTTCCCCTTATCAGGGAGATATGAGAAAGTGAAAAAGGAAAATACCATACAGTGCCTCTTTGCTGAGAATGCAAAAGTATCTTCTCTAGATGCTCTCCAAGCTAAAGAAGAGAGTTTACTGTTACATGCACTTTAAGAAGAGTGAAAGGGGCTCTCCTACCAGTTTTCTGAGAATAACACATTTAAATGCACAATACCACTTGTAGGAATACCATGACTCTCAGTAACCTGTGAGTTTTACAGACAGCGTCTGATATAATGGTTTTGTGTCTTTTAAGAGCCCATATTGAAAATGTCTCTAGGTAGTTTAAGTGACAAAATCGGGATATAAAATGATATAATTATGATCCCAGTTTATGTAAGTGTGCTAACATAAGTATAGCTGGAAGAAAATTCACCACAACATTAATAGTTTTGATTTCTAGGGGTAAGGCTTATGCTTGATTTTAATCTCTCTGTATAAATTTTCTGTGCTTTCCAATCTTTTATCATTTATAATCACATGAAAATCAATAGGTATAATTTTAAAACAGTGCATGGCCCCTTTTTACAGCAGAACTTTTGAACATCATTTAAGCCAGAGTTTGGAAGAGACATGCATGTAAAGGAGTTTTTGCACAACTTTAGGAGTTGCAAGGTCTCCTCTGGCCTTCCTGAGGGCTCTTTGCCCAGTGGCCAGGCAGCCTGGGTCTGACCCTGGCCTGGCCTGGATTTGGGGTTGCGGGCACTGGGACTACAGAATCCCCATCTCATATCCAAGTTAGGAGAGACACCAGGTCAGGAGCCAGCTGCTCTGCAAACCCAGAGGCAGGTACTTTGGCTCCTGTGACCAATGTTGGAAAGGTTTGGAACATTTCTTTTTCACTTGAGGCCTCTTCTGCTCTGGGGCAGGAGATCTGCTTTGCATCCTGGACTGAGTGCCTGTTTCAGTGATCCGGGACAGAAGAGGAGGTAGGAGACTTAGGTCTGCCTAGATGTGTCTGAGTTCAGGAAATGGGAAGCCAACATAGGGCACAGACAGTACCCATCTCCAAAACAAAACAAAACAACAAAACAAAACAACATAACATACCTTAGCCCCAGAAGCCCCCAGGTGGGGAAGGCTGACCTAGAGTCAGCCAAGTGCCAGCCAGCCAAGCAGTAGTTGTTGCCACACATATATCCTCTCAATTCATGCTCGTGAGAATTGTATGGTATATTATTATTCCTAATTCATAGTGGAGGAAATGGAAGCTCAGAGAGATGAAACGGCTTGCCCAAGATCACACTGCCAGTTGGACAGAGCCATTATTTTGTCTGTCTCCAAAGCCCACCCAACCTCTTATCCAATAACCCTACTATTCCACCACTCCTAGGGTCTGCCTCATGCTACCACTGAATGCTGCTGGTTAGCCCCTGAGTCCCCTGGCCCATGATGACTCTAGGGAAAATCTCAGATCCCATCTTCTAATGCTCATATGACAGCAGGGGCTCTTAACCTTTCTGTGCTCTGGACCCCTTTGGTCTGGTGAAGCCTATGGACCTCTTCTCAGAATAATATTTGTAAATGTACAAAATAACATACGGGCTTGGAAAATATTTTTTGAAGTACAATTATTAAAAATTTTAAGGATAGCAACATATGTGCTTCTTTAGGAACATGTTAAACAACAAGATGGACTTGAAGTCTTATAACTACCATAATTTTGAAGTAGTGATGACCATAACTGACATTTCAGGACAAACAACCCTGATACGATATGAGAATGTGTGTGTTTCTATTGATGTCAGAGGCCCAAGTATTGGTAACATTAATGAAGTGTGTTGCCTCTGTTCATAATTGAAGAGGATGCTCTATTTTAGTTAGAGGTGAGTAAAAATAAAGGCGTATTTTTTCCCTATTCGAATCCATGATCCCTGAATTCTGTGCATGGACTGTAAGTTAGGATCTGTGCTCATACCTTAAAAAGATGTGTCTGTGCATGCGTGTTTGTGCACGTGTGTGTGTGTGCACGTGTGTGTGTAGAGGGGGAGGGGTGGGGGAGAGAGTATCTAAAACAAAACAGAGGGAGTAAAAGGCCGATGGGAAGAGGGCAGCCCAGGAATATTTCGGTATTGAGTCAGTGGCGAAAATGCTGCTCAGGCTTGACCCGGCTGCCACAGAAATGTGCTGGTGAGGGGCAGGGGAGGAAAACAGTCCTTTTAAATTGCTTCAAGATTAATCTAAAATATCTGTGCAGAACTGAGTGCCTCAGCCCTTGACTTATTTGGTGTTTTGGAAAGGGGTGAGGAGGGTGGTGGCTTGGGTAAGAGTTGTGTGTGCAGATCCTCATCTAAACAAGGGCCTGAGGAAATAGTTCCTGCATGAGCCACGTCTTAGCCTCCTCTCTGGTGGGAGGCTTGTCGGAGGCCTTTAATTCCAGATCTGGGAAGCTTTTGGCAATTGGAGGAGTCTGATAATCACCCAGCTTCTATTTTTGTAAAGGGGTGGGCACAGCGTCTCCCCTCTGGCCCTGGGGGTGACAGCTTCTTTCCCAGGCCTTGAATAATGGTCAGTGCTCCCCATTTACCAGCTGGCCTTGGGAAGTGAAACAACCCCTCCCCACCTTCCCCTGACCTCTGCAATGACCCTATGCATGCATCCCTCATCTTGGGGGTGGCGGGGAAGGAGCCATTCTCTCTCCCAATTAAACATTTAAGGAGAGGGACGCTGCTTTGCAGATAATTCATAAAGCAGGCCACCCATTCATTTAATAAACTTCTGCTGAGCAGCTGTCATGAGCCCAAAACCAGGCACTTGGATAAAGATGAGTGAGCCAGAGTTTCTGTCTTGGAGCAGCAAGTTGTCATCAAGTCCTATTTATTATTACTTATGTCTGCTGTGTGCACCTCACTGTCCTAGGCACAGCCTCTGTGCTTAGGGAGTTTTCAGAGAAGGGGAATATTGCAGCTCAGGAATGACAGGAAAGCCTTAATGAGCAATTTGTGGGAGGGCTGGGTAATTCAGAGGTGATTCAAGTAACGCACAATGCACCTTGTTGGAAGATGAGCACCGCTGCCTGGGCCCTGGGCCCTGGGCCCTGTGCCCTCTGGTCTGTAACTAATGGGCCTGTCCTCCACTGTGTTCACAGAGCACAAGCCAGTCACTCCTCATTAGTCAGGAGCAGATTATGGCTCTCTTTGCAGCTCCGTTTCACAGCCAGTTGCCCCCACTGCTGCAGTGGACCCTCTGTGATGAAGGTGTCTGCCCTGCAGTCACATCCCATTACAGGAGAGAGGGAGGCCTCTTTCCCATAAGGGGGCAGTTTGTGGTGTTAAGCATCATTAAGTAGACTCGTTGTAGATGTCCCCTTGGAAAAGGGAAGGATGGGTGCTGCTCAGTGGAGGGTCTTCCCTAGCTTCCTCCCCCTTCCTGGGTGCCTGGGGCACATCTTAGGATGGTAGAACTGGAAGAGACCTTGAGATGTAAAAGTTTACCTTCCATGCACTGTAGGAAACCCAGCCTTGTCATCCTGATGCCGGCCGTTGTGACCTCCTGCTGCCCATCTATGTGCTGATGCCAGTCATAAGTATCAGAAAGTACCAAAGCTGCTGCACCATCCGCCTTCTAATTTGGGGAAGGCCCACAATCTTCCAGTCTTTGTAGGGAAAGAGAAGTGCTTAGAAGGGCTCTGGGGCATAACTAGACTTAACTGATGGAGGAACATTTGTCTACTTCGCTTCTGAATAAAGGAGGCTATACTGATGTTTACCTGGGAGTCCCTCTAATCTTGCCCAAAGCCCTTCTGGAAAGAGAGAGTATAGTCCCACTTCCTGTAAGAGAAGCCCCTGTGAAAGAATGAACACAGCTATCCAGTGGGTTTCCAGTATTGGAATTATGCTTACCGTCAGTTTATACAGCATGTTGTGCTTGTTTCATGTGGGACACATCCAAGACAAGATCTTTATCACCACACTTGGGAGAATATTTAGGTGCCCACCTCCTCCATCACCAAGGTACCTGCCCAGATGAGAACCTCTCATTTGCTTAGAGGGCCCTGGCCTTGATGGCTGCCCTCACCACGCCACCTGTGGGAAAGCTCCCTTTGGAGAACCTAATTTTATTTTAATTTTATTTTTTAAATTTTATTTTATTATTTTTTATACCGCAGGTTCTTATTAGTTATCCGTTTTATGCATATTAGTGTTTATCTGTCAATCCCAATCTCCCAGTTCATCCCACCACCACCACCCCTGCCCCCCGTCCCCCGCTTTCCCCCCTTAGTGTCCGTACGTTTGTGGAGAACCTAATTTTAAATGTCTTCCTGCATATTCATCCTTGCATGGTGAAAGTCTGTTCACACCCACGGGTGCCGTGTCCCTGCTGAAATGGAGCTGTGTGAATGGGGGTTCGGATGTGTCCTGGGGTGCCACTTACCACTTGGGAGACTGCAGGCACATCTGCAACCTCTGACCCCCAATTATGTTCCCAACAAAACAAAGAGGAAGAGTTTGGGCTAGCTTAGTGTCTTTCGACTTTTTCCTGATTGCACAGGGCACTGTTCTCATGTCGATCCTCTCTGTCTGTGAAAATGTGTCTCAGTGGGGGAGGTGGGGTGGCAGCGTGTGCGTGTGGTCATGGTGGTGGGGGGTTGGTGGTGGTCGAGAATAGGCTTGTAAGAGGGTATATCAGAATCCCCAGAGGAGTTTGGTAAAGACCCTACCCCCCCAAGCCAAATGTGCCTGCCTCTCCCCCTCCTTGGAGACTTGCCACACTACATGGTGTCTCAGCCCCTTTACAGCTCAACAATTCTAGAGGAATTTTCGCCTTTTTTGCTATTCCTTCTCCCCTGTATATCTACAGTTGGCTCTTCTCTCTTCAGGGTTGTCGCCTTGGGGGATGATGGAAAATAAGAAACTTTTCTCAGGAAATAGAACCGTAATCTGTTGAGTTCTTTTCCTGCTTAAAAAAAAAAAAAGCCCAAGCTGCTGCCCAGGGTTGTTAGGAGAATTAGATGGGATGATGTGGGTGGAGGTGCTGGCCCCCTGCCTGGCCCAGCATCGCTGCTCCCTAGACCTTGGCTTCCCTTCCTTCTCCCTGTGCTGTTTCAGTCCTAATTTACTCCTCAGTCATCCGGCGCCCCCCGCTGAGACCTCGCAGATCGTGATCCATGCTACCTTCCAAATGAACTTGCTCCAAATAATTTTCAGTGATCCCTAATGGAATAAAGTTAAGAATCAAGTTTTGACAGAAGTTGGCAATTATGATGTAGGTTCACAGGGTCTCCCAAGATCACTAGATTGTGTGGTGCCCCTGGGTGAGGCAAAAAGACAGGAGCACGCAGGTCAAACTGGGATCATATCTGATGGGTCAGGGTTGGGGGAGCCGCCACATGGAAAGTTCTCTGGAAAAACGGTGTCTGTCCTTGAAGCAGCCACAGAGGAAAGCGATTCTCCCCAGGGGGATGTGATCACCTGCTACGTCTGAGACACTTGTCACCTCCTGCTGTGCATTATAGCAAAGAGCATATTTGTCTTATTCTCTTACAAGCTTGCGGCCAGAAGCACTCCTATAGTCCATCCAAGAAATATGTCTGTGCATTTTGATATTCTTGGAGGTCTGTGCGAACAAAATAATGTTATTTTCATGTTAGTCACCCTGAGAAAATATGAATATGGGGCCCACTGGGTGAAGAGCATCATGGTAGGCAGCAGGGCCCTGTACTGTTATGTGCTTATTGTGTTTGCTGTGTGTGTCCTGTTAACCATATGAGCAATTTAGGACATCCCAAGGATGCCCTGTCACTGGGCAGAGTATCCACTGCTGTTTCCTGCCCTTTCCCTCTAAGGTATAAACAGCTCTGATCACTCCCCAGGGCCCAAAGAAGGACCCTACGTCTCCTTCTGCCTGGGGTGACAAGAACCAGTGGGGCCGTGTGGAGGGAGCGCACTGCCCTCCTCCCTGCCCCACCCTTGGCCCACTGCCTCTTCTCTTCACCCCCCTCTCCAACCCGCACGCCCCTCGAGCCAGCAGTGTCATTTGTCAAACTGAAGTGCCATTGTAGTCAATATAATACGAACTATTTTTTTGAATGTCAGTTTTTAAAGTGTTCTCACACCCCTGACCTTAGAGATTTTCTGGTCTAGCCCTTCCTTTTACATAGAAAACTTTGACCCAGAGCAGAGACCCACCCAGAGTCACCCAGTCAGTGGTTCCTCATTTGGTCTCCCGTCTACTTTGTGCAGGGCGTGAATGTGAGCATCATTTTACATGGGAAAGCTGAGACTTGGTGAGGTTGGGAGGTGTGCCTGGGGTAGAGCCAGGTGGGCAGTGGGAAGGTGGGCCCTCTGCTGTGAGGCTGGGGCTCCTTCCCCTCCTCCAACACACACACACACACACACACACACGCGCGCGCGCACACACACACACACGCGCGCGCGCGCACACACACACACAGCCTTACCTTACCCCAGCCCTGCAGGAGAAAGGGTAAGTATGCCAGCGACCTAGGAGGTGGCCAGAGGGGCTGGGGTGGAGTGGAGGCTAGTGGTCACCTGACCTGTGTCCTTACTGATGCTGTGGTAAGAGGGCAAACACTGTTTGGGCCTCTCCGGGGCGTGCTGACAAGTCTCTGTGATTCATTTGCCTGAGCCCTCAGTGTAGGGAGGGAGGCTTCCAAGAACTATGACCTTCTTCGGGGCAAGGTCTTTACTGAGTGGTTTGTAATTTCTTGCTTTTTTTGGAGAAGGGCTCCCGGTACCCCTTGCTCCTGCGTCCCTCCTCCTACTGAGGCCTAAACCACTGCCCGCCACCCCCCTGCTGACTGGGCTCAGGGCGAGGAAGTGTGTCCATGTCCCGCCCAACAGAGGACACAGTGTCCTGTATTATTTCCAGCCTGCGGGTCCTGGGAATCTCTACTTGCTTTTTCTCATTTCCTCCCCTTGAACATTAGAAACATTAGATTCCAAAAATAATCCAAGTCACAATGTTCTGCAGGCTGCATGTGTGCGTGTTTTTTCCCGAAGCTGTTTTTCTCCTCCTTACATCCTTTCTCCCTCTCCTTCCTTCCCTCTGCTGCGTGTTGAGCCCCAGTGTCTGCCGCAGTCGCCAGGCCTGCATGAGAAGTGGGTGTGGAGAGCAGAGCGGAGCAAGGCGTGGCAGGAACGCTGGGCACGGCAGCCTTGGCTCCCTCCCAGGTCTCTTACGAGGGCCGGAAGGGGCCTGAATTGTCATAGGTGGCTTCTACTTATGTGTGGACCCCATAGCACTACGGACCCCAGAGTGACCCTTTGGAACCGAGAACATGGACACTGTGTTTACAGTACTTTCCAGAATCCAGGTTGTCACCTTGATTCTGTCTGCAGCAATTTAAGTGAGCTAGGAAAGAAGGATCCCGATCAGAGAAGTTGTATGAGGCACAGGGAGAAGTGACAGAGAAACATTCATTGATTCATTCCCTTGTCCACAGACATTGAGCGTCTGCTCTGTGTCAGGTCCTCTGCTAGGTGCTGACCTGTGCCCATCCCAGGCACTGGATGGGGGAATAATGTGGGCAAGTGTAAGGAAAATCAGGTTCAGCATTGATGTGATTCCCAATCCTTGTAAGAAAAAGATGGCTAAGAAATAGTAACCACTCCAGTGGTTAGAACCTGGTTGGATATCAAGGTCTTTATTGCTTACTGGGCAGGGATTAGGGTTGGGAGTCTAGTGTGGGGGAGGGGAGAGAGTGGGGAGGTGGTCCAAGAAAAAACAAAACACGTCAGCTCTGCCCCGGTAGGGGAAGTGGAAGAAATGTCTTAAGCACCCTTTTTGAAGAATGAAAGACATTCAGGTACAATTTATAAAGTGAAAAACAAACTGCATCTCTGTTTCGGGTAGGGAAATTTTTCAAGATTTCTTCCCAGACATTTTACTTTGAAGAACGCCCTTTCCCTCCTTCTCTTCACCTTCTGTCCTCCCTGCTGCACCTCTTCTGCTTCCTCTCCTGTTTGTGACCCTCTTCTCCGCGCCCCTAGGCTCCTCCAGCCTGTGTCACCCTGGCCTTCTAGGGTGCGTCCATTCTGCCGGAACTGCTTGCTTTGCTTCCCTTTTCTGGTCCTGCTTCCTTCCTTGGCTGGTTCCCTGTGTGGCTCAGGCTTCCCACTGAGGACAGAGAGCACAGCCAAGGCTTCTAGAAAGAGCACTGCCTTTACAATCACAGAGACTTGGGTTTGAATCCCAGCTTAGGCACTCGCTAGCTGATTAACTATCCGTGGCCAGTTCACCCTCTCTGAGCAGTTTCTTTATCTGTAAAATGTAGATTTTAATACATGCCTTAGGATTGTCATATGGATTATAGAAAATGTATACGAAGCATCTAGTATGCTGGGAGCCTGGTAGGTGCTCAGCAGATGGTAGGTTTGTAGAGACCAGCTTGAGCTGGGCCATGTAGATAGATGGGATCAGGAGTGGAAGAGAGGCGTGGGGAGGCCTTTGTTGCAGGGCCTGGGAGGAAGGGCGGAGAGTACAGGGTCATGCACAATAAGGGTGCTGGAGCAGACAGTGGGCAGTATGTGGCAGGAGAGCAGGGAGGTGAGATAGGGCCCTGGTGCCTGGAGAAACTAGTAGAAGGAAAAGGAAATTAGAAGCGTGTGCCCAGTTTGGCAAGATCTTAGAACACTGTTGCTGAAGACAAGCCAATTAAATAAGTGCCAGATACTGTGCTGGGAACGGGCATTTGGAAGATGAGCTGGAGTCGGGCCTTACCACACTGGAGCAGTGGAGGGGCGGGCACTGACAGACAGCTGCTACATGGGGAAAGTTGGCCAAAGAACCTATCACTGCTTTGGGAACCACAGAAGGGGAAAACTTCAGGCCAGGTTGGGGTGCAGGGAAGAAGATGAACAAAGGCATGGCAGCCTCAGGGGTACAGGGTGGGTTCTGGAAACATCTACTGGCTAGTGTGGCTGGAGCTCAGGCTGCATGGGGAGGAGTGTAGGAGGGTGATGTCCATGCCATGTCGATTACCTGGAGTCACAGGAAGGGGTCAGAAATCTAGTCACACCTCTCCCTGAGTAACCAGGGACCAGAGGAAAGCTGGATTCTTGCCCCTTCTTGGTATAAAGACAAAAAAGATGTTGGTTTCCTCCACGCAGAACAGGTGGACTGACTGGTCCCACCTCAGAGTGGCACTTGTCTTATCCTAAATATTTCCCTGGGGCACCCCTTGTCATGAGGTGTCCAAGGAGGTGCAAACCAGAAGGACCTAGAATGGAGAGTAAGACTGGACTTGGGCATTCAGCCCCCACCCCAGGACAGCCTCTTGTGTGCTTTGCACAGGCCCACCTTCTCGCACCTATGTTTACACCGACCTCCCTCCCATCTGCCTACTGAAACCCTACCCTAGATGGACCTAGAGACCGTCATACAGAGTGAAGTAAGTTAGAAAGAGAAAAACAGGGACTTGCCTGGTGGCGCAGTGGTTAAGAATCCACCTGCCAATGCAGGAGACACAGGTTTGATCCCTAGTCTGGGAAGATCCCACATGCCACGGAGCAACTAAGTCCGTGTGCCACAACTACTGAGCCTGCGTGCTGCAACTACTGAAGCCTGCACACCTAGAGCCCACGCTCTGCAACAACAGAAACCACCGCAATGAGAAGCCTGTGCACCACAAGGAAGAGTAGACCCTGCTCGCCGCAGCTAGAGAAAGCCTGTGCGCAGCAACGAAGACCCAACGCAGCCAAAAATAAATAAAGAAAGAAAGAAGGAAGGAAGGAAGGAAGGAAAGAAGGAAAGAAAGAAGGAAAGGGAAAAACAAATATCGTATGTTAACACATATATGTGGAATCTGAGAAAATTGGTGTAGACTATCTTATTTACAAAGCAGAAATAGAGACACAGACATAGAGAACATATGTATGGATACCAAGGGGGGGCGCAGGATGAATTGGGAGATTGGGATTGACATATATACACTATTGATACTATGTATAAAATAGATAACTAATGAGAACCTACAGTATAAATAAATAAATGAATAAATAAATAGAGACAGAAAGAAAAAGAAAGAAAGAAAGACAGAAAGAGAGAAAGAAAGAAAGAAACCCTACCCTAGCTGAAGGTCCAGCTACACTCCCCACTCTTCCCTGCTGGAGGTAGTCTTTCTGTCCTCCAGGCATCTGTCCATGCATGGTCTTTATCCATCCCCCTCAAACTGGCCCTGTTCCAACCCAATTATATTGCATATTCCTGGAGGTCAGGGCCAGCGTCTTAGATAACTGTGTTCCCCAGAGGCACAGAGTCAGTGCCAAATAAAGAGTGGACCATGGCACAGTCTGTACTCATTAGGCTGCCTGATGGAACAGAAGTTTTGTGAGTGCTCTGGGCTGGCACAAGAGCACCACCTACTGTTGAGTCGTTCCAATAGACATTACTCCAGTGCTCTTGCTTGAAAACTGAGGTGTTAGCAAGTTTCATCTTGCAATGGAGTGAGAGATTTGGAGGCAGGGAAACCAGTTCTGGTCCTTTTATACTAATCCAAGTGTGGGCAGATGAGGTGACAGTGGGAATGGAAAGAGAGGGGCAAACCCTGGAGATAGTCTGAATGAAAGAAAATGGGACCAGGTGACCAACTGGAGGTCAAGGCGGAGAGCCAAGGGAACCACAAGGCCTTCATGTTAGGATGATGACCCCAGGACAGAGGTGGAAAGAAAGCCCAACAACACTTTGGAAGAAGGATGAAAGACTAAATTCAAATGTTAATTCCTCTTAAGGCACAGAAGTGGTGATGAAGGTTACCATAAACATTACCAAGAGTTATCTGTTTATTGTGTTTCTGCCCTACTCTTAGGGACAGTGACTCTATCTCAGCACAGACATTTACCTTAGTCCTCTGAAGAAGATTGTTAGAGAAACTGAGGGTTTTGAAGATTGGGCTCTTCATTCCTAAGTCTTTACTGAGCTCCTGTGGGGTATGCTCTACCAGGTGTGGTCTGGAAGCTGGAAGCACGACTGAGCAACTTCTCCTGGATGTGCCTGAGCCTGGCTCCCTCGTGGTCCCCCACCTGCCTGAGCCCCATTGTTGAAGCTGCTGCAGGAAGAGGGGAGAAGGGAAAAGGGGAGTGCTGGCTGTCTTCCTCAGCTCAAGGTCAAGCCCACCTAGCACAGACCCCTTCCAGCATAGCACCTGCCCCGTCTCTCAGAGAGGGACTCCTGAAGGGAGGGCCACCTCCTCCTTAGCCCATGTGGAATCTTTTTCCCCAGATGTGCAAGTAATTGCCACAGCTGATTTTAGGATGCGTGGGAGGACTGGGTGAGAACATCCGACAGACACTCCATTTTTGCAGTAACAATAATAGTTACTATTTATTGAGTGTATCTTGTAGGCCAGGAACAAGCATTAGCTCCTCTAAATTAACTTGCCAAGGGCCAGAGCTCAGTTTATGGCTAAATGTAGCTCTGGGATAAAGTTAGGCACTATTTTCTCAGCTTGAATTAAATCGGGTTTGACCTCTTCAATTTTACATTTTGGGAAGTGAGTGAACATTCCCTCATGCTGTTCCTGAAACTATTTTATCATCATCTGTGGTTCAGATGGAAGGAATTTGGCCACTCAGAGTCAATATCCCCGGGCTGCCTGGACTGACTCCTGGCTTGGTTGGTTCTGTTTCTCATCTGCTTGACTCGCTGGCTCCTGGATGACCATTCCTTCCCCACAGTGGGGTAGCGTGTGTGTTGCCAGGGCTGCAGGAAATTTAGTCCATCCAAGCAAGCACACTGGAAATCAAATGCAAAGAAAAAAGAAAATTATTTAAAGTCTGAATAGGCTTGGTGAGACTTTTCATTACAACACTTAGCATGAGGAGGGCGAGCCCGAGGAGAGTGGCCTTTTAAGGCCTAACAGGAGTGTTCTCATTTTCACGGACAGTGTGTGATTTGAGCATCAAGAGTTGCAGCCTGAGTTTCTCTAATCCAAAAGCAGCTTCTTGTGTGTGTGTGTGTGTGTGTGTGTGTGTGTGTGTGTGTGTGTGTGTGTTTGGTACGCGGGCCTCTCACTGTTGTGGCCTCTCCCGTTGCGGAGCACAGGCTCTGGACGCGCAGGCTCAGTGGCCATGGCTCACGGGCCCAGCTGCTCCACGGCATGTGGGATCTTCCCGGACCGGGGCACGAACCCGTGTCCCCTGCATCGGCAGGCGGACTCTCAACCACTGCGCCACCAGGGAAGCCCCAAAAGCAGCTTCTTTTTGTGACTGCCGGCTTATCCTGTCTGAATCCAGGGGAAGTGGGAAGGAGCTAGCATGTATTCAGCATCTACCATGTGTCATGCATTGTGCTGGGCACCTTCATATGTTATCTTTATCTCCTCCTTTGTATTTATCTTCTTTGACCCAGACGTTGAAGGGTTTTTAAGAAAAAGGAGGAGAGGGGGAAAAGAAGGGCGGAGGGAGTGGGGTGGGAAGGCAAGAACCCTCAGTTGGTAAGAAGTCTGTAATGTGCTAGTTGATTTTGTTTTGTGAGATCAGGGATGACTTGGACTCCTCTTCGCAATGAGATAAATGACTGTATCTGGGGGCTTCAGTGTAGACACCCAGTTCAGGGTTAAAGGCTAATTTGACCTTATTGCTTTCCTTCAGTGTTTCCTCACTACCACTGAATAAAGGCCCAGTTCTGCCTTTTGACCTTTGCCTTTCAACCTAGGCCCCTCCCTGCCTTTCATCATCCCTTCTCACTCCCTCTCACGTCCTGCTCTAGAGCTCTTGGTACCTGCTCACATCCCATGCTGTTTTTCAGGCTGTTTCCTCTCATTCAGATGCCCTTCCCGTCTACACCTTCTTCACCTGAATAAATCCTGTTGTCTTTCAAGTATTGTTCAGCTGTGTTGACCTTCTGGGAGTCATCGTGCTTCTCCCCGTCTCTACCTCTAACAAGTTGGAGCAAGTCCTTCTCTGCTATCAGCCCATCATATACACTATTTTTTTTTTAACATCTTTATTGGAGTATAGTTGCTTTACAATGTTTCATAGTACTTGTCACACTTAAAGTTGACAGACTGTTGAATACATTTGTCTCCCTCACTAGACTTTGACCTTGATCTTTTATCATCAGTCTCTAATCCAATGTCTGGAATACAGTGGGCGTTCAGTAAGTGAATAAAATATTGTACTGAGCATCATGGGCATGTGACTCTTTATATCAGAATTCTTTTGGCTACAAGAAACAGAACACTGGACTCTGTTGCCGTGTTCCATCTTTTAATCCATTTTGTCCCTTTCCCTCCTATTTTCTTTAAGATGTTAATCATGATTCTTTTGAAAGTTTTGTATGCTAAATTATTGCCTGATCATCTCTGGATCTGTTTCTATTGACTGTTTAATTTTTTTAATTCTTAGTCACTTTTCTCTGCTTCATATGTTGAATAATTTACTGGTTATTATAGATGATGTACTGTACAGACTCTTGACTAGGTTATCCTTCTCTAAATATTGTTAAGTTTTGTTCTGGGCTGCAGTTAAACTGCAGATCGTGATCCTATTGAGCCTTGGTTTAGGCTTTGCTATGACACATCTACTTCCATCTTTTCTTTAATCTTAGGGTATAGCCCTTATTCTTAGGATATGGGTCTTACTCTTACAGTCTGGTCTTTCTGGGGTCCCAACTGAATGTCCAGAGTGTTCACCAAAGTCTCTTTACACTGTTTGATTTAGAACTCCTAACATTTCCTCAGCACTCTGTAGCCTCTGACGTTTCTGTTCAGCTCTCCACCTCCCACAGCTGTTCTTCACTAGACCTTCTGGAGTCTCACCTTGCCTATGCACAGCTTAGGATTTGGCCAAGGTCCTGAAGGAAATTTTGGTGAAGATTTTTAGGGCTCCTTTTCTTAGCTCCCTCTCTCTTACTTCCTATCACTGTAATTGCAACCACCTTACCAGCCCTGAAGTCTAATCCCTGGTGTTTTATACCCATTAAGACTGCTGCTCTCGGCCCAGCTCCTGTTTCTGGGCTCCACAGTTTGGAAAATACCCTCAGGGAGAAAGCCAAGGTGGATATGGGGCTTACATTGTATGTTTCCCTTCCTCCAAGGATCATTGGTCTATGTTGGTTGTTGACCAGAGCTTTTAACTAGTTTACATGTGGTAGCGTTAAGTTCGATACCAGCTACCCCATTAAGAGCAGGGTATAAGTCCACATGAACTGTTTAAATAAAAATGAAAGTGCATTAGAATTACCTGCAGAACTCCTATTGAATCAGAATCTCAAGGGTAGGGCCTAGGAAGCTATATTTTTTTAAGAAAACACTTTAGGTAGTTCTGAATGAAGGCTAGGTTTGTGAACTATTGTGGTAGTTACTTGAGCAGTGAGTTTGGAGGAAAGAGAAATCAGTATGGGCTCAGTTGCTCAAAGAAGACATCTGGAGGAAGTGAGACTTCAGTTGTATTTTGAAGGGTAGAAATAATTTGGATATTTGGATATGGAGTATTTCATGGAAGGAAAGATGTCAACACAAACAGGGGGGTGGCAATGAGCATGGTGTGGTGTATTTGCATGGAAGTGAATAGAATATGACAGGAAAGGATGCTTGGTGTAGGACAGGGGTGTAAAAGAATAGGGGGAAAGGCAGATGTGGACCAATTGAAGGTGGAGGGGAGGTACCTTGAATGCCAGAGTAAGGAGATTGGATTTTGCAATATAGATAATAGATAGCAACAATAATTTTGTGGGTGTAAAAAAATTTTTTTGGACTGAGGGAATGACAGGGTGAAAGCAGTGTATTAGAGCAGTGGACCTGGTGGGGGCAGATTGCTGGGTATAAGGAAGAAAACAGACTCAGTGAGATCAGTAAGGGAGTATTTGCAGTAATCTTGGCAGGAGGGGCTGAGTGGTGAGTATCAGTAGCAGTGGAAAGTGAAGGGTATATTTCAGAGTGATTTGAGGAAAGAGAGCAAATGGGCAGGGTGGGGGGTGGGGTAAAGATGTGGGGTGTCAAGAGACGGTAAGAATTTTCATAGAACAGGCAGAATAGTTTTAGATGCTACTGGAACAGCAAGGGGATATTCACATTGAATCCATGGGCACCATGTGACTAGGAATAATCTGCAATTTAGGTGTGCATTTGGGAGACAATTCGATAGTGGTTTAAAAGCATGGACTTTGGAGCCATATAGACTTAGATTTGAGTCTTTAATATGCACCCTGACTGTGTGACCTTGGCCAAGTTATTTGATCTGAATCTGTTTCTTCAACTAGACAAAGGTGGTGATGATGTTATCTACTATCTCGTAGGGCTGCCATGGGGCTTAAGATAACATGTGTAACTCTCACTGTGCAGAACCAGGCACATATTTATTCTTATCAGTTATTGGGGAAGTTAAGGTTAGAGAACACCCTGGAGCAGAGGAAATTAGGTTCAGATGGACCCTAGATTCTAAATTTATCTCCATCACTTACAAGCTGTATGATCTCGGGCAATTTACTTCAGCTCTTTGTACTGAGTTTTCACTATGTTGAAAGGAGAATTAACAATACCCTTTTTCTGCATTATTATAAAGGCTCATGAGAGGTTCTGTGGAGGTACTTAGCACAGGGCCTGGTGCATGAAACAGGAAATACTATTTGTGTGGTTGAAATTGTGAGCCTGGATGGATTTTCAAATGGACAGACCTGACGAATAAAAGGCAGAGGGCTGAGGGCTAAGGGTTGAGACTGTGCCAGTAAGGGTGTGAGGGACAGGAAAGAAAGCCATGAAGGGTCAGCCAGAGAAGTGGGAGCCACGTCTAATAAATCAGTGTAGAACTGAAGGATTGGTGAGCTTTTGAAATTAGAACGTTCCTATTGTTTTTGTTGTGCTGAGACTAGACATGGTATGTCAAGGAAGAGAGTGTGAGTGGTTGAAAGCACTGGTTCTCCTGGGAGAATTTAGTGTCCAGTAACGACTTGTGAAAGCAGGAGGGGGATGCTGATCATGTCTGCAGCCGGATGGCCTGCCCCTGAAAATGACCTGGTGTAGAAGGCCAGAGACGGTTGAGTTTCAGAAGGGAATGCATCAGATTCTGATGAGAGATCAAGGGCAGGATCAAGACCTCAGAAAGGAGGCAATTATCTTTCACTGTGGGTGCAGACTTAGGAAAGCAGTAAAGGTAGAAGGTGTTACAAGGAGTTAAAGAGGAAGTGCATGGAGGGAAAACAAAAACAGCAGGGGGGGCCAGAATGCACTTCTGAAAGTTTGCTGATGATGGGAAGGGTGGACAGAATGAAGCTCTGAGCATTTTGGAAGGTGGAGCGGCAGGGCTAAGAGCATCAGCACTGGAACTGGGCCTCCTGGGTTTGAATCTCAGCTCTGCCACTTATTAGCTTTGTGGCTTTGGGCCTCTCTGTGCCTTAGTTTCTCAGTCTGTAAAATGGAGATGATAATATTGGGGGTTAATATTGGAGAGATAATTAGGAGGTTATTGAGAGGATTAAGTGAGTTCAATATGTTAAATGCTTAGAATAGTGCCTGGCACAGAGTGAGCATTCAGCAAATGTTAGTTGCTATTATTGTTGTTACCATTATCGTTACTGATGTTATTGAGAGAAGGTGAAAATGAGAAAGAAGAATGGAGAAATGCAAGACAAGGAGAGACTATATACACAGAGTTTGACTCTGCAATACGGATGCCACACCTACCAAGGAGCCTTCTTAGATTCTACTAAGCATTCAGACTTAAAGACTGCTATGGGCCACCCTTGGCGCTGATCCAGTCAGGACAATACAAGATGGAAGCTGTGGTTTCCCAGCAGGACAGTCCTTGCAACAATCCAGCTCAGGGACAAGGAGACAAGATCCATGGTGGGCAGCTGCAGAAGCTCCCATGGCTCAACAACCCATGCCCCACAGAAGCCAGTATCCTCTGTTGGCACAGCTTCCAGGGTTCCTGCAATGGACACGCCAGTCACAAGAGTCACCCCCTTCAGGGAAGATCAGGGAATGCTGTCCCCATCAGTTATTTATAGTTTATTGATAGTCCTTCTAATCCAGATACAGTTTACCAATCGGGGGTGTTTTTACCACTGGCAACATGACTTAGTAACATGTTGACACAAACTATCTTTCTCTGTTTCCAGGGGAACAGAACTGGGGTGTTAACTGAAGTTCAGATTAGCATGCAGAAGGGGAAAAGATTTTGTTATTTCCTTGCTCACAGTGAGAGCAAATAGGGACATTTGCCTGTTTTACAGAGAAACTGGGGCAGTTCTAGATGTGAGCAGCCTGTTAGGATGTTGGATCTGAGATCTGGGAATTAGGGAATTTGGGGATGGAGTGGGTAAGAAATATACTAGGGGATCGATAGAATGTCTACACGTCAGAGACACAGCCTGGCCGGTGAATTTGTTTGGTGCCCTGGCTGATTCCTGAGGCTACAGTGCTGGGGTCTCCAGGTAACCAGGCTGAGCCATCTTCTGAGAGCAGCTGGATTTATGGTGAAAGATAAAAATGGCTTCTCTCTTATACCATATATACAAGAATGCCCGATGACATTCCAAAAGCCTAAAGGAAAACAGGCAGGGCCCAGAACACCTTCTCTCCCTCAGTAGATATTTATTAACTGTCTATCAGGCACAAGTCCCAACCACCTCCCCTGTCTATAGACACCAGTGTAAGGACGGCCTCCCAGAACCTTGGACTCCCTATGGCCTGCAGGCCTTGCAGGATACAGAAGAGGAGAGATGTCAAACTCCCTTCTGTAAGGAATTCTAGGAACCTAGAAACTAGATCCAAATTTTGGGTTCCTTTATTTTTTCTTTCTCTACCCCGCTTTGGCAAAGCAGGAAAGCTCAATCCTAGGTGAGTGGATAATTGAAAACAAAGTTGAAGGGTCTTAAGGGTCCTAGGCCAGAACACACACATGGGGTCTGTGTGTTGCCCTGTTTGCCTGAGGACATGTGCCTGGGGTCAGCCAGAGTTGTCAGGTGGGGAAATTTGCCCTTAATTCCCACCCACTTCTCACTTTAGGCCCTCTCTCTCTCGGTGCAGGGCTTCTCTGCCACCCCATTCTAAGATCTCATCCCTGGGCCGTGTTCACAAAGTGCCTTGCTTTCTTAATAAGCTGTTTCTGTATCCAGGATAAACTAATTCCAGGAAGGGCTGCAGGAATAATACATTTTAGTAGGAGTCTCTCCTAAGTAAAAAAAACTGTTAAGAGCCAAAGGGTTTGAATCTCTAATAGTGAAAGGGTTGGGGAGTGGCAGAGAGGATGGGGAAGGGGGAGTTTGGGAGCAAGGCAGGAGGGGGTGAGATCCCTGGTTAGGCTACACAGGGAGGGCAGGAGGGGACAGTGCCCTCAGGAATGACCCTGAGAGAGTGTACGGGGCTCTGAGTCCTGTGTGGGCAAAGGCACCACAGGGCCCTGAGTGTGTGTCAGGGTGGAGGCAGTGGGAGGATGCATGGGTGTCCCTGGTCTGTGCAGTGCCCTGCGGTGGCACTGGGAGTGCGTCTCCAGGAGGGATGGGCTGTGGATGTTTGTGTACGAGCTGCAGATGTGATTTCCATGAGCCCGTGGTGATTTTGCAAAGTGAACACAGTGCAGTTTTAAATCCACACCTTTCGTCTGTTTTGTGCTCTAAAACAAAACAGGGAAATATGTGCAATAGAATATGCTCACTATATAGATTTTAAAATCTATCTGGTATATAGCACTTACTGAAGCATGAAACCATTGTCTTATTTGAATCTCACTACTATGCTAAGGTTGAAATAGTATAAATTGTTATCCCCATTTCAAGGTAAGGAAACTGAGATTTAGACCATTAACCTAACTTGTCAAAGTTTATAAAGCAGATCTGCACTAGAACCCAAGTCTCCTGATTTGAAGCCTCTGTTCTTTGCACTATAACACACATAACATTTTATTTGGAGTTGACTGCACAGCAAGTTTTCAGATGTAGCAAGGTTCTCTGGCAAGGAGGTTGTTAGTATTCTTTAGGGCACAGGCTTTTATGGGTGGGTCGCTGCAGTGTCCAAGCAGGGTAACAGGGGACAACAGGCGATACTGGAATGTGCATATTTAGGAAAGAAGATCCATTGGTTGTCTTCTGTCCTCTCAATCAAGTCACCAAACCTGAATATGAGCAAATTAAAACCAATGTAATCTAAATTACAGACAGTATAAAATACTAACACTAGGTGGTAAGGTAGTTTGAAAGTTAAAACTCTAAATCAGATGCTGTTGCTAAATTTGGCAAATGAAGGAAAATAAGCCCAAGATCCTTATTTAATATCCTTGCTCTATGAAATAGTTTATGCTTTATTAAAAACAGAACAATAATAACCTTTTAAAAGAAAAGAAATCTTTAAAAGAAAAGGAGAAAAGGTTTCTGTTTATTTTCCTAATTTGCATTTAAATAGATTCATTTATCATTTATTATATACTAAGAACTAGATTTGTGTATTTTCACTGAGTTTAAGCCAGCATAAAAACATTACTTTGCAAAACGTGGGGAAAAAAAACCCAAGTAGCTTACATGTAACATCTATCTTCTTAATGAGACAAAACTATGTTGGTTTCCAAACAAAGAGATAAAATTTCATTATTTAGACATGAACTTTCCTCCTGGAGGAATTTTGTTGTTTTATTACATTTTGTTGAACCTACCATTTATATCTTCTCAAAAAAAAAAAAAAGTTCAAAATGTTTGAAACCACTGTGGAGATATTTTCTTTAGTTTTTTTGGTTTTATTTTCTTTAGATTTTTGTTCCAGTGTCTAGTTCAGGTGTCTTCCAGAGAGCCCAATTCAAATAGATCAAATCATAAAATGTCCTAGTTTAGAAAGAGTCAGTTTGTCTGGAGATTAGCAACCCCAGAGCCTGTGACCAACTCCCTCATGCATTTCTTTCATTCACTAAGTATTTATTGAGAGAAGTGGAGCTATTTGAATCAGCCATCCCCAAGCACTGAGGGGGCAGGTGGGAGGCAGAGAGGAGGGGGCCGGGTACTGGCCACTGAATGGCTCCATGTGAGGGACAGCATCCTACCACCGCTGGAGCCCCACAGTGCCCTGGTGGCTGCCTTTTTGGGCAGAGGAGTTCCTACAGTCACATGCAGGAGGCAGGGCAGTGTCCCAAGAGCCTGGATCAACAGACACTCATTGCATGTGCCTTGGGTGGCATGAATGGAGCCCATTGCGGGGGGGGCCCTTCACTTCTCTGAACCTGTTTTCCATCCGTGAAATGGGCCTGCTGGAGGCAGTGAGATGATGCTTGTGAATGGACATTTTGAACCCTAAAGCACTGGACAGATGTCAAGGCTGAGACTAAGAAGCTGCATTTCTCTGGCTATTAAGAACAATGCCAGTTTTCTTACAGTCATTCTTTGTATTCAAAAGTTAGAAATGTTAAGCTGTAGCAATGAATAAGCATTCTGATCCAGGAGACTCAATAAAACTAATTTTTATTTTGAATGGGAAAAAATGCACTCCTTAAGTTTCCAAATTGAGCCGATTGTAAACCAGGATGCTTACCTCCATTCTGGGTACTGCTTATCCCTTGGAAATGTAGAGAAGCCCAGAAAAGAAGAGACTTGCCCACAGT
This sequence comes from Hyperoodon ampullatus, assembly GCF_949752795.1. Lineage (NCBI taxonomy): Eukaryota > Metazoa > Chordata > Mammalia > Artiodactyla > Ziphiidae > Hyperoodon > Hyperoodon ampullatus. The sequence continues at coordinate 32,785,383 of NC_136918.1, forward strand.
CTCATGGGCAATTAGTGACAGAGCCAGGCCCAGAACCAGCCTAGTCCTTATCCCACTTAACTGCACACACACATGGGTGCTTACATGCATGTGCACACGCACACATTCTCTCTCTGCAGCCAGTTGCAGTGAATGCAGCAGAAATGCTGGTGACCCTTGCAGGCAACCAGGCTCACAAAAGTGAGTATTATATACAATTAGGCAGCAGATTCAGGCCCAGAGAAGACTTGAGACTGTCCCTAGGAAACAGCCATGTTGGAGAGACTGTGGTTCCTGTCATCACATCGACTGTCTGGTCCCTAGATGCCTGAGATGAGTGTCACCTCCTTGGAGCACTGCCTCTAGCCTCCGGCATAGCTGAACTTTCCCAGAATGCGCAGCCCCCAGAGACAGCTTGTGTGCTCCAGTATGGAAGGCAGATGGGGCTCAGTGGCCTGGGTGCAGACCTCATTGTGTGAGAAGCCCATTCAATGAGGCGTGCGGTTCCTCCAGCACTCTCCACTCTCGCCTGCCTTTTAACTCACTGTTGTTATTGCTTTTCTCCCTAACTGGCCCGTGTTCGGCTCTCCTTGCTCTGTAGTCCAGTAGGGACCTGGCGCCAGGCAATCTAATCATTCTGGTGCTAGCACATAACTCTCTGTTTATTAGCATATCTAAATACTCATTTAACAGAAAATACAGGGAAGGTCACTTCTAGGCCACTGGGATAGACAAGAAAGTATGAGTGAGCACTTTTCATCCTGAGTTCCAAGGACTTCAGGCATTTCAGATTTTCATTAATTTTATTGATTCTTTGGTCAACAGGGAAAAGAGATGAGAGATTATTTTTAAATGGGGTTGAGAGGCGGAATTTTAAAGAACAAAAATTATACAATGAAGTTCCTTTAGACTCCTGGGGCACTTGTCTTCTTCCTCTCTTGTCCTTAATAGTAATTTTAAAAAGCGCTGACCGCATGCCTATGGTGTGGGGTTGGCTGTGGCTGGTGGACCCAGGGTGGCGCACGCCACCGATCCTGCGCAGCCTCCGCAGGCACCCCCAGCCTGGAACATCTGCTGACACTTGAAAGTGAAGGATGATACTTTGGCTCTTTATCTGTGTAGGTAGCCGGAAGTGATCTGGGTAATTCAAAAGGGAGAATCATCTCCAAATTCAATCCCATTTAATGCCCATTTGCCTTGGGAAGGTGATGTGCTTGTACTTACCCATGGGTTGTCATAGCCTTGATGTCCCTCTCCTGACCTCCAGACAAAACTCTAACTGCCCACAGGACACCTCCACCTGAAGATCTCCTAAGCCTCTCAAACTCAGCATCTGAAACAGAACCTGCTGTCTCTCCTCCCCTACCCCAGCTTCTTGCCTTTCTCTTGAGGTGGTGCCATGGTAGCACCTTCTCTTACAAGGATCCAGGGCGCCATGCCAGATACCTGGCTGTCTTCCCTCTCTCTTTCTCACCCTCCCTCCCCAAACAGTTGGGAGTCCTCAGTCCCTTCCTAGTAACTCTCACTCTGCCCACTTCACAGACTCCACTGTCACTCCCCACATCCGGGCTTCCAGGTTCTCACTCTTGCTCCCCAGGATCACAACCTCCTAACCATTCTTACTGCTCCATCTCTCCCCGCCAGTCCACATCCCATGCTGCTCTCAAAGCTCACATCACATTTCACTGCTCAGCTTACAACCCTCCACTGACATCTTGCTGCCCACAGTATATGGTCCAGGTTTCCTAAAGCCCGTGTCCAGGTCCCTTCTACCTCCCCAGCCACATCTTCTCCTCACATCAGGTCCAGAAGCACAGACGTGGTGCTTTCAGAGCCCTCTGCACACTGGGCTGCCCCACAGTTCTGCCCCTTTGATCTTCCCTTTGCCTGGAGCCCACATCTCACTCTTTCACCTGGCCAATTCCTACCTGAGTCAGGGTCAAGTCAGGTGTCACCTCCTCTGGGAAGCCTTCTCTGCTCTTCCCTCTCTTCATACCATCAAGAGAGGCTGCTACCTGGATACACCACACTGAACTTTATCTTGATAGATTTCTTTGTTGAGTTGTGATTTTAATCAAGTCATATGCCAAGTTGTGCTAACACTGTATCTGAGTCCATGTTTGCTTTCCACACTGGCTTTTAAGCCACTTAAACTCAAGAATCACATATTAATCATTTTTGCCTTGTACAGTGCCTGGCATATAAGGAGTGTCCAATAAATGCTGGTTAAACGTAACTGAAAAAGTAAATTCGCTTTTCTGTTTAAAGGGGAAGAATGGAATGAGGCTGTGGTTCTGCCTCCAGGAAAGCTGGCGTGATCTTTGCAGCTTCTCAGCCTACACCTGTGCTCCGTTCTTCCCTGCTCTACTCTGCAACTGAGCTGCAGCCTTTAGCTCATCCCAAACTATGGACCATGAGTCCCAAGTATAGCGATCCTCTTCTCCAAAGGTTTAACACGTTTCCTGGCTATATCACTTGACTACTCTGGGCAGAGGATTACAGAAAATCCAAATTAAACCAGTTTGAATAATAAAGAGGATTTCTTGGCTCAGGTACTAAGCAAGTCCAGACACAGTGTGGAGGTCAGGCAAGGCTTAATCAGGGCTCTGCTTGTTTCCTGCCATTGTTTTGGCTACACTCTTTCTCTGCCCATTGGCTTCACCCTCAAGCTGCCAGCAGAATGGCTACAGCAATTTGAGGCGCAGGGTCACAATGACAGTATCAGAGGAAGAGAAGTCATATCTAAACAACTACAGTTCTGTTTGCCCAGAAGCTTCCAGCAAACTTCCCTTTGTGTTTTATTGTACTGAATTGGATAATATACCAGTTTCTAAGACAATCCCATGGGTCAGGAAATGTCATACACTGATTGGCTTAGATCTGGTGTCCTGAAAGGGGGTAACCCTTAGAGTGACCAGGCTTTCCCTTGGAATTGAGGTTCTGGTTAGCTCCCCTAAAAGTGAATGGGCCACCTGTGGGAGAGGTGGAAACCTAAATGAAAACCAGGTACAGAGCCATGGGGAGGAAAATGGCTCAGTGCCCACTGTGCTAGGCAGTATTTATACCCTTAAAATCCTGCTCTTCTGGTTCCTCATGGGTCATAGCAGAAACCCTGGAACTGTGAGGCTGTGGAGTCACAAGAAAAGTTGACTGCATTCAGAGTCAGTTCAACAATGTGTGGTCGGGCAGTGTAAGTGGGATGGGGCATGTTAGGATGCCCTGTGGCTTCCAACGTGTCTCTCTCCTGCTGGTGCAGTAGGGAGTGGATTAAACCTCCCACTTGTCTCCACTTCGCCTGTCCCTAAAGCATGCATTGAGGGGGCCGTGGCTTTTGACGATTTCTAAAAGCTTTTTTTTTTGTGCGGTACGCGGGCCTCTCCCTGTTGGGGCCCCTCCCGCCGCGGAGCACAGGCTCCGGACGTGCAGGCTCAGTGGCCATGGCTCACAGGCCCAGCTGCTCCGCGGCATCTGGGATCTTCCCGGACCGGGGCACGAACCCGCGTCCTCTGCCTCGGCAGGCGGACTCTCAACCACTGCGCCACCAGGGAAGCTCTCTAAAAGCTTTTAAAAGGGGAAGTAACTAGGGAAAGTGAGCATCTTCCTCCCCCTTCTCCTTGGTCCTCTTACTCATTTTCTCTCTTCCCCTAGGCTCTGTAGGGAGACATGGAGGCTGGTGGCAGGGCCTTCTGCTAAGGAGGAGGGCTCTCCTGGGAAGCCAGGGTGTGGGCCACCCCTGACCCTGAGCACGATGACTGGTCCTCACTGGGCCCCAGCAGCAAGGCTGCTTTTCTCCCAGTGGCTCTGAAAGTTCCTTGCTGTTGGACCCATACCCCCCTGATGACTGTGTGCCTTCTTTCCCCCTCTAGATGTTCGACTGGATAAGCCACAACAAGGAGTTATTCCTCCAGAGCCATACAGAGATTGGAGTCAGCTACCAGCACGCCCTGGACCTCCAGACGCAGCACAATCACTTCGCCATGAACTCCATGGTGAGTGCAGGGTCTCTTCTCGGGGGCAGGAGAATAACGAGGGGGACGGGGCTGTGGTGGAGAGAGCAGAAACAGACTTCCAAGCCGAGGAGGAGTGAGAAACTCTGAACATGCTGCCCCTTTTAGCATTCCATTTGCCAAGATAGGGATGAGTGCAGGACACGTGGTGAGCCGGCTGTTCCCGCAGCAGATTATGGCCTCATTTCTGCCTCCGGACCCTGCTTTACCTGGTGAAAGGAACGTGCTAGGGTTGTAGAAGCCATCAGCCCAGTGCAAGACTAGAAAGGAGAGTGCCCAGTTCCACTCTGCTGACTAAACCCACTGGCCTGTGTGAGTCACTAAGCTGGGATGAGAGGCACCTCAGGCTGTGGCGCATTGGAAACGGTTGACTGAACTGGGCTGCTTAGACTAGAGAAGAGGAGCCTTGCGGGACACACAGCTGCTGCCTTCAGTTATGTGGAGGGCTGCCTTGGAGAGAAGAGGGTGGAATTGTTTTGTGTTGGTCTAGGAGGCAGAACGGTCCAGGGGATGGCAGTTGGAGGGGGAGGCAGCACGTGGCTCAGGAGGTGGGATGTACTGGAAGTTAGTGAGCCCCCCGGGATGGGGAGACTTCAAGCAGACGCTGAATTCAGAGAGGGATGTTTGCTAGCTGTGTGGCCATAGGAAATTTACCTGTCTGTGCCTCCATTTCTTCATCTGTAAAATGGAAATAATAATAGCCACCTTATAGGGCTGCTGTGAGGATTCAATGAGTTAATTGTAAGGTGGCTGGAGATGTGCCTGGTACATAGTCCATTATCAGTAAATATTGGTATTATGATAATGATGATGCTGGTGATACAGGAATCTAGTCCAGATAGCACCTGTGATTCCTCGTAAAACTAACACTTTGGGATAATAATTTTTCCATGTGGTCTCCCCAAGACTTTGAAATCTTGTCTGCCCCTTGAACCCGTTGTATCTGAAAGGTCTGCAGCCTAAGTATGCCTCGACATCTCTCTCTCCCCCCTCTGCCAGCTCTTCTTGCTTGTAATACTGGTCCAAAAGAATAGCTCCACCATTCCCTGTATATCTGAACTCCAAAGACCCCATATCATTTCATCTGGTGATGCTGGGAGAGGGGTGGGTGTTAGAAGAAGATAAACACAGAGGATCACAGAGGCCAGGAAAGAAGGTAATTTCGTTTTCTATGGAGTTGTTTTAACAGTGTTATACACTGGACTATATTATACACAGAAATAATTCTGGCCTCCAGGTTTCAGTGTCTAGGTAGGGAGATAACTCAGACAGTCACAGTACAGCTTGATATGTGCGGTGATAGAGATGCTGAGTGACCTAAGAACCATACAATCTCAGTGGTTTAAAGTAATAGAGGTTCATTTCTTGTTCCTACCACATGCCCATCACTGGCCGTTGGGGGCTGTGCTCATCGCACTCACTTGATGAGACTCCCAGACTGAGGGAGCAGCCACTGTCTCAGATGCAGCCAGTGCCTCAGCAGACAAAGCAAGTAGCCAAGCGCACATTAGCTCTGAAACCTTCCACCTAGAAGTGACGCATTTCACTACCCAACACCAGTCACACGGCCACATCTAACATCGTGGGTGGAGGTATATGGTCCTACTTCTACATGCTGGGGAGGAGAGAGTGGGTATTTGTGAATAGCCCTAATCATTAGCACAGGGAGCCATGGCAGGATGTAAGGTAGAGGTGAACAGCGTGAGATTTGAATGGGAAGGGACCTCTGGCTGCAGAATAGAAGGTTGTGGGACCAGGCAGGGAAAAGATCAATATTGACTGTGTTACCAATTTGGGCCACAGCAGTCTTGTCTTCATCTAAATATAAAGACTAGTCCAACTAGTCTTCTATAATTATGTCTCATCCCAGGCTTGCTTTAGTCACAGAGAAGCAAACCAATTGATCACAGGTGATTAAGAACATGAACTCAAATCTAGTCAGGTTTGATTATCTGTGTGCCTTGTGGATTTCCCCTGGTGAATTTTACAAATTCTGTGCCAGAATCTTCATGTCACCCAACTGCCTGGCCCTAAGGCAGACAAACTCATTTTAATAAGAAGCAAAGACAAACATAATTAGGGAGGTAAGTCTACCATCAAGCCCCTCAAAACAATGAACTACAAAGTTAAATAGAAAGAGCCTTTGGCTTTGAATTATCTGCACCACTGCTCTTCTCTGTTAATATGGATAACTGAGCGTTAATAACACATCAAAAACCTTTCCTCTGACAAATTTACTTCTGAAGTCTCCATTTTCAGGACAAAAAAAAATAAAAACGAGGGAGGAAATTTACTGAAATTTTCTGGAGCTGGGAGGGAGGAAGAGGAGGTTTAATATACAACAGCCAATTAGCACGTTCCAGCCCATCTCTAGTCTCCCTTTGCCGTGAGTGCCTGCCTGTTTAGCCTGATTAGGCTGGCTCTCCTCTCTGGCTGCAGGGCAGGGGAAGGGAAATCCCAGGGTTGTTTGATCAAATTGGCTGAACTGGTGCGTTATAAACACGGCACGTGCTTTTGTTAACTGGGAGGTTTACAGGTTTCTTATTAAAAGGGACTTCCCCTAAGACGGATGTCAGCAACCCAAGGAGGTGAATAGAGGGAATTACAGACTCCTTTTCTCTGGCCTGAGTGATGGATGTTGCTGCCAAGAAACAGATGAATTTAAGCAGCTACTGCTGGAGCCCAGTGACTGTAGGAATGATCGTTTACTCAGGGGAAGTGGTAACGTGGATTGTTTTGTAAGTTCACTGAGGCATTTCCTTTTCGGTCCTTGGAAAAGAACCTATACATATGCCCACACATCTGTCCATGTAAAGGTTCATGCAGCGTACTTTGTTTCAGGCTACAGGTGAGTTCTTTGCTACTGAATCCTGTTTTATCAGTGAAATAGGCCAGTGATCCCTTACCTTTCGGGGAGGTCACAGACCCCTTTGAAATCTAATGAAAGTTGTGGGTCTTCTTTCCAGAGAAATGTATGTGGACAACTTTTTTTAGGCATTTTCAGGGGATTCAAGGGAATCCTAAAGCCTATCGATCACCCTCCCCAATATAAGATCCCAAGAACCTCATGACTTCTTTCTTCATTCATTCCACAAATAATTAAGGATTAGACATTGTGCTGGATGTCAGGCATATAGTGGTGAACAAAATGGTCTGTCCACAGAGGTTCCAGTGGAGAGACAGGTGATATTATATAATCTCATAAGTAAATACATAAATACAAATCAAGAAGTCTTATGTTGGAAGAGTAAGTGCTGCTACGATGGAGGATAACAAAAGGGGCTCCATTTAAATGAGGGGAGGTCAGGTATATTTTTCAATTAATAATCAGTATTGACTTAATGCTTATTGTTCATTCATTGATAGTAATTAATGGTCTGTGAATTAACTCTATAAAGTACCAATTCTTCTTTATAATTTAAAGAACCCCTAGGTATACTGTTTGGTAAATGAAGATGATCTAGTTATAATTTATCTGTTTTTTAAGTTTTGTTTTCATGTCTAGTTTTATATACCAGTTAAAGACCCGACCCCAGCTGAGGTGACCATTACTGAGAAATAATTGCATATCATTAAACCGTGGAAGCAAAATCAGAAATTTCCTGAATTTTGTCTCTGAATTGGTACCAATAAAGGCTATCAATTATTAACATGTGGAGAGTGTGGGAGTATAATGCCCCACTGAGTATGGTACATGAGCAACTCTGAAAGAAAAAGGTTAAAATTGGTTGATCTTTGGCTTTTTGTTATAACATGTTTTTTTGCAGTTCCCACTGGGGAATCCTATTCTTTTGATCTTTAATAATAAATAATAATAATAATAATAACCCACCTACTAAACCCAGTAGGAAGATATTCTCTGGCTTCTTATAGTGCCTCATAAAGCCAGGTTTCCTGAGCTCTCTGGGCCCCTCCTTTTTCTTAATTTCGCCTTCTGTTGTGAAAGGCTTTCTCACAAATTCTCCTTCCCTTGAATGTGGCCTCCTGCTCTGATGGGAGTGTGGGCAGATGAAATTAGGGTCGGGTTGTACTGTAATAAACAGAACAATCAGGTAGCCATCTGTGCTCTAGCTCCTCATGAAAAAGACACTCACAGGAGTACATACAAACATAGCACAGTCTTATTTACAAATTTAATTCGCCGGTTCTTTGGGAAAAATAAATTGCTAATGGTTTCTGTCTAGAGTTTTAAAATATGAAGTGATATTCATTTTCTATTGTTACGACTGTGAGGACTCACATTAGTGATAACGTGTGCAGCTGGACAGTAGGAAGCCTTTCTGCTGCGGCATGTTGATAGCTGCTTTAATCCTATTAATTTGCTCACCAGAGGCACACACTGCCACTTGATGGTGTACAAATCAGACCAATTGCAGCAAAGCCTGTGGTGCTCTCTTTGTTTTGAGGGAAAGTTAGAAATGGTAGCAACAAGGAAAAATCAGATCTGGTGCAAGAGAGGTAAAGATTCTGAGCAGGTTTCCTGACCTCAATTTGAGAAGCCTTGCTCTGGGGTCCTTTGTCATCTCTGATTCTCAGCAGCCCCAAACCATGATTCCACAAGTAATTCCCTACCCCCAAACAGACAGCACTTCCTATGATGAAGTGACCCCACTTCCATCGCCCACACTCCCATCAGAGCAGGAGGCCACACTCAGGGGAAGGAGAATTTGTGAGAAAGCCTTTCACAACAGAAGGCAGAATTAAGAAAAAGGAGGGTCCCAGAGAGCTCAGGTTTTGGGGAACACACGTATGCGCACACACACACACACACACACACAAGCACACACACTATTGTGATGTTTAATAGTTTAATAGCCAGGATTTGACCCTGTCATAGCCACAGAGTCTCTTAGTACACATAAAACCTGTTGAAAAAGAGAAGAGATGAGTCTTAGCTTGTATGCATTAGTCTTTTTAGTACAATTTTTTTTTTCAAAGAATCTTGTAGTAGACTTGCTAAAAATGTAGATTTCTTTTTGGTTTCCACCCCAGTCCTAGAAAATCATAATCTCTGGGGGATGAGGCCCCCAAAGCTCCATTTTTTGACAAGTTTCATGGGTGATTTATGTACATATTAAAGTTAGAGAACTGTTGTTCTGTGGAGAGGTATATATATTTATAAAATAGTCACGCCCTAAAATAAAGCATTACAGGTTCTGAAAGAGAGTCCACTTCTAGTATGACAGCATGAGGCGCTATGCAAACCAGCTTTCCAGTGAAACTGGTGGACATTATTTTTAAAGAACCATTTAAAGTCTCTAGAAATGGTCCTAAGTGCACACAGCAAATGAAGAAACATTTATTCAAGAAAATTTACTAAAACTTGGTAAGAACAGCAAATCTGTGGTATTTGAACCAGGACCCTCTTTCCTCCCACCTCCCAGCTCAACAAAATGGAAACGCTACTCCAGACTAGTGCAACCAAGAACACAGGGTCTCCTTTGCCCCCAGCTCCCAACTGAAGGACTGTCTTCCCAGATAGGACATTTCCTATCCCGGTCCAAGCTACCTGTTGCTGAAATTAAGTTCTAGGTGAGTGTGGCCAAGAGGTGGGGACTCCTTCTTCTGCCTAGCCCCCACTCATGGAGCAGAGGCTATACCATGGGCACAACACTGCTGAGAAATAGTGTTGCCTGGGAGTAGAAACAAACTGTAAAACAGAGAGCCCCAAATCTTTTCTCAAAGCAACTGCATTTATTTGCAATAGAGCGTAGAGAAGTTCAAACCAATAGCACTCTCAGAAATGCCCTTAGGGAAGTTATGGTGAGAGGCAACTGGGAGAAGATTTCTAGAGTCACTGGAGATATAGGGTAAATAGTAGTCAGGCTGGTTTGTCAGAGAGAAAGAGACTTCCTGGGGCCAGAACTTAAGTAGTGACCTCAGGAACTGTCCCTTCAAAGGAGCTTGGATTTGATTGGATAGATCTGTGAAGCAGATCTATATTTATACCCCAGGACATTGTTGAAAGCAATAGAGTAATGAGCTGGAAATTAGTGGAATTTAACAGCTGGGTGTGGTCAGGGAAAGAGAAAGTTAAAGAGAGGACTTCGAAGACCAGTGTCATCCCAGGGTGACTGTGGGCATACCCAAGACTGCTTCCCCTGAGGAGCAACATCAGAGGTTTCCCACTAAAATAATCCAGCCAGTCACTAAACAAATAAGCAGGCAAATAACAATAACAAGCCCCAGAAGTGTGGGAATCAGTACCCAGAGATGCTACAGCGTATTATCTAAATGTCCAGGTTCCAACAAAAAATTATGAGCTATGAGAAGAAACAGAAATGTATGACGGGGATGGGGGGGACAAATGGATAAAAAGCACACACTGGAAAAAGCAAGAAACAGAAAATGCCTGTGAGAGTGACCAGATATCAGATTTAACAAAGATTTCAAAGTAGCCATTATAAATATATTTTTAAAAAAAACAAAAACTGAAAGAAACTATAATTGAAGAAGTAAAAGTAGGTATGATGATATCATCTCACCAAACAGAGAATATCAATAAAGAGATAGAAATTATTTTGAAAAGTACCAAAAGGAAGTTCTGGAGTTGGAAAATACAATCACTGAAATGAAAAATTCACTAGAGGAGGTCAACAGTAAGTGAATTGGAAGAAGAACCTTGAAAATAGAGCAATAGAAATAATGCAATCTGAAGAACAGAAAGAAAAAAGAATGAGGAAGTATGAACAGACCCTCAGAAAAATGCAGGACATCATCAAATGTACCATCATAGGCATAATGGGAGTACTAGAATGAGAGAAGAGAGAAAGGAACATTTTTTTTAAAAATTATAGTTGAAATCTTCCCAAATATTGAAAAACAATCTACAAAGCCAAGAAGCTCGAGGAACTCCAAGTAGGATAAAGGAAAGAGGTCCACAAACAGATTCATCACAGTGAAAATACTGAAACCTAAAGACAGGGAGAAAATCCTGAAAGCAGCAAGAGAAAAAGGAGTTGTCACAGGGGAATCCCAATAAGAATAATAACTGATTTCTCATCGGAAACAATGGAGCCCAGAAGGAAGTAGAATAACATATTCAAAGTGCTTAATGGAAAAAAAACTGTCAACCAAGAATCCCATATTCAGCAAAGCTATCTTTCCAAAATCAAAGTGAAATAAAGATATTTCCACATAATCAAACACTGAGGAAATTTGTTGCTAGCAGACACACCTTATGAGAAACAATAAAGGAAGTTCTTTATGATGAAAGCGAGTGAGCCCAGACTCACTCTTTTGAATCTGTACGAAAAAGACAGAGAGCACTGGGAAAGGTAATTACATAACTATAAAAGGCAGCATAGGTGCAAATTTCTTCTTCTTTCTTCTCGTCACCGATTTAAAAATCCATTGTATAAAATAATATGTATACATTGTACTACTGAGCTTATAACATATAGAAATGTAACATATTTTCCAGTGACAGCACAAAGGAGTTAAGAGTAAAGCTGTATAGGGCTAAGGAAGTTACTCCAGATGGTAACTTGAATGCACAGGGACAGAAGAAAACATCCAGAAATGATAAATAAGGAGGTGAATATAACAAGAGCTATAAACTTATATTTACTCTGCTTTCTCCTCTCACCTTCTTCAAAAGACATAAAATTATAAAAAGTGATACAATCTAATGCTGGGTTTATAACATTTATAAATGTAGTATGTATAATAACATCACAAAAAGAGGGGAAAGGGCTCACTCCCTCTTGCGAGAGCACCAGAATCGCAAGCAACTGCTGAACAATCATCAACAGGAAGACGCTGGAACTCACTGAAAAAGATACCCCACATCCAAAGACAAAGGAGAAGCCACAATGAGACGGTAGGAGGGGTGCAATCACAATAAAATCAAATCCCATAACTGCTGGGTAGGTGACTCACAAACTGGAGAACAATGTTACCACAGAAGTCCACCCACTGGAGTGAAGGTTCTGAGTCCCACTTCAGACTTCCCAACCTGGGGGTCCAGCAACGGGGGGAGGAATTCCTAGAGAATCAGACTTTGAAGGCTAGCGGGATTTGATTGCAGGATGTTGACAGGACTGGGGGAAACAGAGACTCCAGTCTTGGAAGGCACACACAAAGTAGTATGTGCATCAGGACCCAGGGGAAGGAGCAGTGACCCTGCAGGAGACTGAACCAGACCTACCTGCTAGTGCTGGAGGGTCTCCTGCATAGGCGGGGAGTGGCTGTGTTTCACTGTGAGGACAAGGACACTGGCAGCAGAAGTTCTGGGAAGCACTCCTTGGTGTGAGCCCTCCCAGAGTCCGCCATTAGCCCCACCAAAGAGCCCGGGTAGGCTTCAGTGTTGGGTCGCCTCAGGCCAAACAACCAACAGGGAGGGAACCCAGCCCCACCCATCAGCAGACAAGAGGATTAAAGTTTTACTGAGCTCTGTCCACCAGAGCAACAGCCAGCTCTACCCACCACTGGTCCCTTTCATCAGGAAACTTGCACAAACCTCTTAGATAGCCTCATCCACCAGAGGGCAGACAGCAGAAGCAAGAAGAACTACAGTCCTGCAGCCCGTGGGGAAAAAAAACACTACATTCACAGAAAGATAGACAAGATGAAAAGGCAGAGGGCTATGTACCAGATGAAGGAACAAGATAAAACCCCAGAGAAACAACTAAATGAAGTGGAGATAGGCAACCTTCCAGAAAAAGAATTCAGAATAATGATAGTGAAGATGATCCAGGACCTCGGAAAAATAATGGAGGCAAAGATCAAGAAGATGCAAGAAATGTTTAACAAAGACCTAGAAGAATTAAAGAACAAACAAACAGAGATGAACAATACAATAACTGAAATGAAAACTACACTAGAAGGAATCAATAGCAGAATAACTGAGGCAGAAGAATGGATAAGTGACCTGGAAGACAGAATGGTGGAATTCACTGCTGCAGAACAGAATAAAGAAAAAAGAGTGAAAAGAAATGAGGACTAAGATACCTCTGGGACAACATTAAACGCAACAACATTTGCATTATAGGGGTCCCAGAAGGAGAAGAGAGAGAGAAAGGACCCAAGAAAATATTTGAAGAGATTATAGTCGAAAACTTCCCTAACATGGGAAAGGAAATAGCCACCCAAGTCCAGGAAGTGCAGTGAGTCCCATACAGGATAAACCCAAGGAGAAACACACCGAGATACATAGTAATCAAATTGGCAAAAATTAAAGACAAAGAAAAATTATTGAAAGCAGCAAGGGAAAACCTAAAAATAACATACAAGGGAACTCCCATAAGGTTAATAGCTGATTTCTCAGCAGAAACTCTACAAGCCAGAAGGGAGTGTCATGATATACTTAAAGTGATGAAAGGGAAGAACCTACAACCAAGATTACTCTACCCAGCAAGGATCTCATTCAGATTCAATGGAGAAATCAAAAGCTTTACAGATAAGCAAAAGCTAAGAGAATTCAGCACCACCAAACCAGCTCTACAACAAATGCTAAAGGAACTTCTCTAAGTGGGAAACACAAGAGAAGAAAAGGACCTACAAAAACAACCCCAAAACTATTAAGAAAATGGTAATAGGAACATACATATCGATAATTACCTTAAACATGAATGTATTAAATGCTCCAACCAAAAGACACAGGCTTGCTGAATGGATACAGAAATAAGACCCATATATATGCTGTCTACAAGAGACCCACTTCAGACCTAGGGACACATACAGACTGAAAGTGAGGGGATGGAAAAAGATATTCCATGCAAATGGAAATCAAAAGAAAGCTGGAGTAGCTATACTCATATCAGATAAAATAGACTTTAAAATAAAGAATGTTAATCTTGAGAACGAAAAACGGAGCTGGAGGAATCAGGCTCCCTGACTTCTGACTATACTACAAAGCTACAGTAATCAAGACAGTATAGTACTGGCACAAAAACAGAAAGATAGATCAATGGAACAGGATAGAAAGCCCAGAGATAAACCCACACACATATGGTCACCTTATCTTTGATAAAGGAGGCAGGAATGTACAGTGGAGAAAGGACAGCCTCTTCAATAAGTGGTGCTGGGAAAACTGGACAGGTACATGTAAAAGTATGAGATTAGATCACTCCCTAACACCATACACAAAAATAAGCTCAAAATGGATTAAAGACCTAAATGTAAGGCCAGAAACTATCACACTCTTATTAGAGGAAAACATAGGCAGAACACTCTATGACATAAATCACAGCAAGATCCTTTTGGACTCACCTCCTAGAGAAATGGAAGTAAAAACAAAAATAAACAAATGGGACCTAATGAAACTTCAAAGCTTTTGCACAGCAAAGGAAACCATAAACAAGACCAAAAGACAACCCTCAGAATGGGAGAAAATATTTGCAAACGAATCAATGGACAAAGTATTAATCTCCAAAATATATAAACAGCTCATGCAGCTCAATATTAAAGAAACAAACAACCCAATCCAAAAATGGGCAGAAGACGTAAATAGACATTTCTCCAAAGAAGACATACAGATGGCTAAGAAGCACATGAAAAGCTACTCAACATCACTAATTATTAGGGAAATGCAAATCAAAACTACAATGAGGTATCACCTCACACCAGTTAGAATGGGCATCATCAGAAAATCTACAAACAACAAATGCTGGAGAGGGTGTGGGGAAAAGGGAACCCTCTTGCACTGTTGGTGGGAATATAAATTGATACAGCTACTATGGAGAACAGTATGGAGGTTCCTTAAAAAACTAAAAAAGAGGGCTTCCCTGGTGGCGCAGTGGTTGCGAGTCCGCCTGCTGATGCAGGGGACACGGGTTCGTGCCCTGGTCTGGGAGGATCCCACATGCCACGGAGCGACTGGGCCCGTGAGCCATGGCCACTGAGCCTGTGCATCCGGAGCCTGCGCTCCTGCAACGGGAGAGGCCACAACAGTGAGAGGCCCATGTACCGCAAAAAAAAAAAAAAAAAAAAAAAAAACTAAAAAAAGAATTACCATATGACCCAGCAATCCCACTACTCGGCATATAACCAGAGAAAACCGTAATTCAAAAAGACACATGCACCCCAATGTTCATTGCAGCACTATTTACAATAGCCAGGACATGGAAACAACCTAAATGCCCATTGACAGATGAATGAATAAAGAAGATATGGTACATATATACAATGGAATATTACTCAGCCATGCAAAGCAATGAAATTGAGTCATTTGTAGAGACGTGGATGGATCTAGAGACTGTCATACACAGTGAAGTAACTCAGAAAGAGAAAAACAAATATTGTATATTAATGCATATATGTGGAACCTAGAAAAATGGTACAGATGAACAGGTTTGCAAGGCAGAAATAGAGACACAGATGCAGAGAACAAACATGTGGACATCAAGGGGGAAAGTGGCAGGGGTGGTGGTGGTGGTGTGATGAATTGGGAGATTGGGATTGACATATATACACTAATATGTATAAAATGGGTAACTAATAAGAACCTGCTGTTTAAAAAAATAAATAAAATAAAATTCAAAAAAAAAGGGAAAGGGAATAAAGATATACAGGAGTGACATTTTACTATCTCAGTGGAATTAAGTTAGTATGCCTCTGAAGCTGATTCTCATAAGTTAAGATATTCATATTAAATGCTAGAACAACAGCTAAGAAAATAACAAAGAAAAATAGAGAAAAATGTTAGCAAAGATATTAAAATACTACATTATAAAATATTCACTTAATACAAAAGAAAGCACTATAGAAAGAGCAGAGGTATAAAGACAGACATGTGACATATAGAAAAAGTAAAATGGCAGGCATAAATCCAACTATATCAATAATGACATTAAATGTGAAAAGGTTAAACAATCTAATCAAAGGTAGAAATTGTCAAATGGATTTAAAAAAATCCAACAACATATTGTCTATAGGAGAAACACTTTAGATTCAAGATTATGATAGATTGAAAGTAAAAGGATGGAAACAGATGTATTGTGAAAACAGCAATCATAAGAAAACCCAGAGTGACTACACTAATCACAGACTTTTAAATAGACTTCAAAACAAAAACAAAACAAAACAAAAATGTTACTGGAGAAAATGGGGAACATTTTGTAATGATGGAAGAGTTACTCCATCAGGAAGATATAAAAATTATAAGCATATGTACCCAACAATGTAACACCAAAATAAATGAAGCAAAAACTGACAAAAATGATGAGAGAAATACAATTCAAAAATAATAGAGACTTTCATACCCCACTTTTAATAATAGTTAGAACAGCTAAGCAGAAGATCAATAAGAAAGTAGAAGACTTGAATGAAGAAATAGACTATAAACCAAATCAACCTATAGAACACTCCACCCAACAACAGCAGACTAAACGTTCTTCTCAAGGGCACATGAAACATTGCCCAGAATAGACCATATATTGGCAATAAAAGAAATCTTAATAAATAAAAGGGGTAAAGATAATATAAAATACATTCTCTGACCAGAATGGAATGAAATTAAAAATCAGCAACAGAAAGAAATTTGGGGAATTCACAAATACGTAGAAATTAAATAACACTCTCTTAAATATACAATGGATCAAAGAAGTAATAAAAAGGGAAATTAGAAAATACTTTAAAATGAATGAAAATGAAGACACAGCATATCAAAACTTATAGGCTGCAGCTAAAGCCATGCTTGGAGAGAAATTTATGGTTGTAAATACCTGTAGTAAAAAAAAGAAAAAAAATCTAAATTAATATCCTAAACTTCCACCTTAAGGCACTAGAAAAAGAAGAGCAAACTAAGCCTAAAACAAACAGAAGGAAGGAAGTAATAAAGATTAGAGTGAAAATTAATGAAATAGAGAAGAAAAAAACAGTAGAAAAAAATCAGTGAAAGCAAAAGCTGGTTCTTTGAAAAGATCAACAAAATTGACAAACCTTTAGCTAGAATAACCAAGAAGAAAAATTACTGGCATCAGAAATGAAAGAGAGGATATTACTACCAACCTTACAGAAACAAAAAGGATTATAAAGGAACACTACAAACAATTGTACACCAATAAATTAGATAACTTAGATGAAATGGACAAAAACCCAGGCCCAGAGAGCTTTACCACTGAATTCTATCAAACATTTAAAGAGTTAATACTAATTCTTCAGAAGCTTTTCAAAAAAAAATAGAAAAGGAGGAAGTACTCCCAACTCTTTCTATGAGGCTAGTATTACTTTGATACCAAAACCAAACAAAAACATTACAAAAGAAAAGAAAGCTACTGACCAATATTGCTTTTGAATATGGATGTAAAAATGTCCAACAAAATGCTAACAACAAACCAAATCACATACAGAAAGAATTATATACTATGATGAACTGGGAATTACCCCAGGATTGTGAGGTTGGTTTAACATCAGTAAAATAAAAAACAAAAATCACATGATTATCTCAATAGACCCAAAAAAACTATTTGACGGAATTCAATACCCTTTCATAATAAAAACACTCAACAAACTGGGACTAAAAAAGAACTTCCTCAGTCTGATAAAGGGCACCTATGAAAAACCCACAGCTAACATCATGCTTCATGGTGAAAGACTGGATACCCTCTCCCTAGGATCAGGAACAGGATAAGTCTGCCACTTCTAATTAACACTGGAAGTTCTAGCCAGGACAGTTATTCAGGAAAAAGAAAAGACATCTAGATTAGAAACAAAGAAGTAAAACTATCTCTATTCTCAGATGTCATGATTTTGTATATGGAAAATCCTAAGGCATTTACTATAAAATTATTAGAACTAGTAAATTATTAGAATTAATAAATGAGTTCAGATTCCAGGATATTTCTACACACTGAACAATCTGGAAGTGAAATTAAGAAAACTATTCCATTTATAGTAGCATCAAAAAGCATAAAATAGGGCCTCCCTGGTGGCGCAGTGGTTGAGAGTCCGCCTGCCGATGCAGGGGATACGGGTTCGTGCCCCGGTCCGGGAGGATCCCATGTGCCGCGGAGCGGCTGGGCCTGTGAGCCATGGCCGCTGAGCCTGCGCATCCGGAGCCTGTGCTCTGCAACAGGAGAGGCCACAACAGTAAGAGGCCCGCGTACCGCAAAAAAAAAAAAAAAAAAAAAGCATAAAATACTTGGGAAAGATTTAACAAAAGTGCAAAACTTGTACTCTGAAAACTATAAAACGTTGAAAGAAATTTAAGATCTAAATAAAGGGAAAAACATCTCATACTCATGGAGTGAAAGACTTAAATATTGTTAAGATGGCCATGCTCCCCAAATTAATATACAGATTCAGCACATCTCTATCAGAATCCTGGCTGGCTTCTTTGTAGAAGCTAACTAGTAGATTCTAAAATTTGTATGGAATTGCAAGGGACCCAGAGTAGCCAAAATAATCTTTAAAAAGAACAAAGTTGGAGGACTCATATTTCCTGATCTCAAAATTTACCACAAAACCACAGTAATCAAGACAGTATGGTACTGGCATAAGTACAGACATAAAGATCAATGGAGTAGAATTGAGAGTCCATAAATAAAGTCATATGTCTGTGGTCAACTGATTTTTGACAAGTGTTCCATGACCATTCAATGTGGAAAGAATAGTCTTTTCAACAAATGGTGCTGGGACAACTGGATAGACACGTGCAAAAAATGAAGTTGGATCCTTACCTCATACTAAATAAAAAATAGATAAATTAGACTTCATCAAAATTAAGAACTTTTGTGATTCAAAAGTTACAATCAAGAAAGTGAAAAGGCAGCCCACAGAATGGGAGAAAATATTTGCAATTCATTTATCTGATAAGGGACTTGTATCTAGAATCTATAATACAGAATAAGAGAATAAAGAACTCTTCCAACTCAATAGCAAAAAGACAAGTAACTCAATGGAAAAATGGACAAAGAATCTGAACAGTCATTTCTCCCAAGAAGATAAACAAGTGGTCAATAAATGTATGAAAAGATGCTTGAAAGTACATGAAAAGCTGTTAGTCATGAGGGAAATGCAAATCAAAACCACAATGAGATACCTTTTCACATCCTTTAGGATAGCTATAATCAAAAAGTCAGATAATAACAAAGGTGAGGTGAGGACCTTGAGAAATCAGAATCCTCATACAATGCTTGAGGGAGCGTAACATGGTGTGGCCATTTGGAATACAGTCTGGCAATTCCTCAGTTAAACATTGAGTTACCCTATGACCCAGAGATTCAACTGCTATGTATATACTCAAGAGAAATGACAAATGACTTTTGTATGTCCATACAAAAGTCCATACATTATACACAAATGTTTAAGGAAACATTAATAATAGCCAGAAGGTGGAAAAAACCCAATTGTCCATTGACTGATGAATGGATAAACAAAACGTGGTGTATACACATAATAGAATATTATTTGGCATAAAAAGGAATGAAGTGCTGATACAGGCTCTAACATGGATGAACTTTGAAAACATCTTACTAAGTGAAAGAATCCAGTCACCAAAGACCACATAGTTATATAAGTCCATTTATATGAACAGTCTAGAATAGGCAAACCTATAGAAACAGAAAGTAGTAGGCTTGGGATGGATGGAGGATAGAGGAACAGTAGTGAAAGGAAAGGGTACAGGGTTTCTTTTGACAATAAAAATGTTGTAAAATTGACTGCAATGTTGGTTGCACATATCTGTATACCAAATACTATTATACTAAAACCCACTGAGTTATATACACTGAGTTTAAATGGGTGAATTGTATGGTATGTGAATTATATCTCAATACAACTGTTAAGAAGAAGGAGGGGAGGAGGAGGAGAAAAAGACAACTGGAGAGTGAATGTTTTGTAAATGGGTTCCTGCTACCTTTAAGATATAATCTTCTTAATGGTTGAAGGTAATGACCATGACAGAGCATGGGCACCGACCATGGTGGTGTTGGCAAAGCTGAGATAGGAGGCTCTGGGTGCACCACTTGGCACTCACTCATTGGTGTATTCAACAGACTTTTGATGTTGTGTTCTCTTTGCCCTTTGCTGGACACTAAGAACAGCAAGATTCACAAGACACAAAGCTGCCTTCAACGAGCTTGCAGTTTAGCCATCCTTAAATTTCATATGCCTAATGTGAGGAGAATTTTGCCCACTAGGATATAAGCTCTTAAGGACAGAGCTTTGTTTCATTCACACCCATATCTCCAGGGCCTGTAACAATGCCTGGCACCTAGGAGGTGTCTAATAAATGCTCGTTGAATGAATAGGATATTAAGCATGCTACAGCACCTGTTACCAACCTGGAGCAGAGTTTGGCAGCGAGGATGCAGAACTGGCAAGGCACGGCCTTTACTTTTGAGGGAACCCTACAGGACATGACTCGAGCAGAAGCTGAACAGCCATGAAAAGAAGGTGAATGAGAACAATAGTTTCCATCAGGGGTGGGCCTGGGGACCAGGATGCTTACAGGGTCCCCAGGTGATGCACAGTAAAGTCCAGGAACCACTGGATGGTCTTTTAAGTCCACCTGACCTCAAGCATCTTTCTGAGGTTCTAATGCTAAAGATGGAAGTAAAGCCATTAAAATGTGTCCTTCCCTGACAAGAATGAACGTGATCCAGGGTTTTCTGTTAGCACTGAGATTCCCTAAGGCAGGCCTTCTAAGGAAACCTGCACTTGTAAAATGCTTCATGTATCACCAACCAGACCTATTCTTACTAATCGAGTTGAACAGGATGCAGTGTTTGTATCTCCACAAACAGCCTTGTGGGTGGAATTTCCATTTTCTTCTAACTCAGTGGGAGGATTAGATTTATTTTCTGATCTGCCCAGGATCCATTTATGATCCTTGCTCTTGGCACCATTGTCAGCATTAGAATTGTCCTAAGGAGAAAGGAGTGTGCTTTGAACTAAGCCCAGTGAAGCTGGTGCACATGTCTAAGGCAGCAGCCCTTCATCCTGATGGCCCACTGGAGTCACCTCGGGAGCTTTGAAAAAACACCACATCTGGGCCCCACTGCCCTGGACTCTGATTTAAGTGTGCTGGGATGTCTCCCAGGAAACCTGTACAAGGTGGAGAACCAGACTGAGAATCACTGAATCAGGTGGAGAAAATAAGCCAACTGACATTAGCCCTAGGGTCAAACTCTAAAGCTATTGTATAATTAACCTGTGGAGTTGGAGGACTTCCCTTCAAGGTCAGGTGTATCCAGGGAGAAAGAGTATCTGTCTTTACTCTCTGTTCCTTGCTCCCTACTCCAACCTCTCCAGGTGCCCCATTTTCCTTTACCCACTAGACTCTAATCAGCCACGTTTTGGGGGTTGGCCCCTATTCAAACCAGAAACAGAGGGAAGCTCCTTGGCAGAGGCAAAGCATCACTCTGTACCACTCAGTATCGCCCTGCTGCACAATGCTGGCTCCCCTCACCTTGCTGCCCAGTCATGTCCCTAGGTCCCTTCTGAAAGGCTTCTCTGAGCTGACCTGCAGGGCTTAGCTGACCATACAGGTTTCTGACTCGTGGCTGGCAGTGGCCTGGTTCAGCCTTCTCTCCTGATCATTCACCCCCTCCGGGGCACAGATTTCCCTCCTCTTCCACCTCACTCCTGGTTCTCTGCCCAACACCCTTGGTTACCTTTTTTCTAGCTTTAGTCCACTACTCTCGGGGACCCTCTGTCAGCATGTCCCTTACCCTCAGGATATTTGCTGTGCCCTCTGGATGTTTACCCCCTGAACCTTGTAGCTCAATTTACCCACACACTTTGACATACATGCAGCCAGTGCCTGCTCTCTGCCAGGTCTGTAGCTGCCAAGGAGTTAATTTGTCTGAAATTCAGCCAAAGCTGACTCATGCCTCTTCCCTGAGGTCTCCTGCAGCCGAATGAAAGGCATGAAATGGTCTGTGAAACCTAGCACGTCAGATGAGATAATGTACACGAAAGGTCTTAAACTGTAAAGCATGACACAAATATGAAGTATTGATAATAATAAGCAGCAGCATTGCATATGCCTTTCTGGAGCATGGCTGATAGCCGACCAGGAGTACCAGACAAGGGACAGAGACTGATCAGGGACATACAGGCAAGACGTTTACAAATCAGAAGATTCAAGAACTGAGAGGTCAGGACTAGATAGGCATATGAGAAGGGAGCAGTGCCAAAAAAAGAAAACAAAACAGAGGTCAGAGTTCGTGACCCAACCAGAGGACCAGAAATGAGGAAGAACTAAAGGATTTCCATCAGCAAGTCCACTTGGTTCTGCCCTCAAAGTATATCCAGAATCTGTCCACTTGTTACCACTTCCACGGCCATTATCTGCCTGGACTATTGTAGTAGCTCCTATCTGGTCTCCCTGCTTCCACCTTTGTTTCTTTCCAGTCCATTCTTAACATAACAGCCCTAGCGATCCTGCCAAAATTGTGTCACTCCTGTGCTCAAAATGCTTTAATCCTTCTCAGGATAAAAGCTGAAGTCCCTTACCATGGCTTACGAGGCTCTATGTGGTCTGGACGCCCGTTACCCCTGCGATCTCATCCTCTACCACCTCCTCATCTGCTCCAGTCACCCTGGGCTTCTTGCTGCTGCTTGAACGCTTCAAGGTCATTCCTGCCTCGTGGTCTTTGCCCCTGCTGTTTCCTTACCTGGAGCCTCTTCCTGGCTGTTCATTCTCTCACTTCATTCGGGGCTAAGCTGCAGTGTCACCCTCAGTTTCAGGGGTCAGCCTACCCTGACTTCTCTATCTTAAGTAGCACTTCCCAGCCCCACCATGCTCTATCCTTTTCCCAGCTATATTTTGTATAGCACTGAAATAAGAAATATATATAGTAGATATTGCCTTATTGTCTGACTCTTCTAAAATGTAAGCTCCATGAGCATAGGAGTTTTGTCTGCTTGTTCCCTGCTTGCACAGTGCCTTGAATTACTGGATGAATGGTTGAATAAACAAATAGGATAGCAGATTTAAGACTCTGACAATAAATCACGATATTGAGTAAAGGGGCAAAGAATTGCCTTAATCCTGAGCTTTACTGTGGTTCTGTGGAGACAGGAACCTGTTCCTCAAGGTGACTGGCCTTGGATTTACAGGTAGAGATTATTCTTCCAAGGAGGGAGAGGACAAGAAAAGCCCACCTGCCAGGCTCCTGCTGATTCTGGAGCTGAGCTATTCTGGGAATTCCAAGGGCAAGTCAAGGACCCCAGTGGGGAGGCTTCAGAGAAGTAGAAATTTTTATTGAATTCTCTCTCCAGGAGCCCTGTTTTTCTGGGATATGAGTTTGTAAATCTTTGGGAGCAATTTCTCTTCATCATCTCCCTTGAGGGACATCTTTGGTTGTCTCAACTGCTTTCACATTTATGGCAAAGTAAAATGGCACAGTGGGAAAGAACATGGGCACTTGGTGCTAACCGTGGCTCTGTATTTCCTTCCTAGTTGTGAGATCATAGGCAAGTTATTTCAGTTTCTCAGAGCCTCACTACCTCGTCCATAAATGGAGGATAGTGTTGGTACCTTTGCCAGGGATGTTGTAAGGATGAAATGTGATCATGCATTTTAAGCACAACATTTGGCATGGTGTTATGTTTGGCAAATGTTCAGCTCTTATCATCCTCAGGGTCAGGAGTGGTAGAAGAAATAGTTCTCCTTGTTCGGGACATCTCCTCGTAGTTCCCATCTGTAGAGCGTCTCAGACTTTAATGTGCATACGTATCACTTGGGACAATCTTGTTAAAATGCAGATTCTGATCCAGAAGATCGAGAAAGGGCCTGAGATTCTGCATTTCTAACCAGTTCCCAGGTTGCGCTGATGCCAGGACCAAGCTCTGAATAGCTAAGAGAAATGCAGAAGAAAGGCCTGGGAAATAAAATACTGGTGAATGTGTTTCTGTGAAGTTTTATAGTCTCTCATTCCAACCTTAAAGGCAGCCTGAAATTACTACATCCTAACTCAGAAGAGCTACATTGTTTCCAGCCTCTTTCCCTGTTGGCCTCCCTGAATGTAATTCCAGCTGTACCCATCCCTCCCTACCATTTCAATCCTGCAATAATGCCTCATACAAAGACGCTCACCCTTTTAAGGAAGTTTCGCTCAGAGCTGCGAGAGGAGAGACAGAAGTCTTTCTCTTTTACTTAAATCTGCTCCTGGGTTTCCTTGGCCCTCGGACATATGGCCAGGCATTTGTTTTCATGGCTGCTTAATGGTTTGTAAGGCAATTGCTGGAGGAAACACTGCTACAGCAAGCCAGGCGAGAGAGACAGAGGGATTCACAAGCCAGTGTTATCTTTGCTGAGCACCAGGGCTGTTCCAGCTTCTTTCCTCTCTCTGCCGGACAGTGACAGATGGCTTCCACATGGTTTGACCTACTGTTTGGCCAGCCCTGACCAGATAGTCATCCATCAGCTGCCCTGTTTTGTTCCCTAGAGGGCACCCTGTGGTTTGAGGGAGGCAGAAGTTAGAGGTTTCGTTTAGAGCTCACTGCATCTCATAGCTATTGTAGTAGAGTTTCAAGTGTGGACAGTTCTTATTCCAGATGTTCCTATCCCGGTGTCCATATGTTTCGAAGTGGGATCAGCAGGTTTACATGGTAATGTTCAGCTAATTAATCATAAGCTGATGCTTTAACAGCTTCAAGACCCAAAGTGGGTTTCGTACTAGCAAAGATGTAAGCGATCATATGGTACTATTAATCTGGAAAAAGGAGGTGAGGTTCAGCTTTTTCCATTGCTTTGGCACAATCTATTTCTTACTGATTCTGAGTGTTACTCATGAAGCCTCTGAAAGCTGTATGGGAAGATCTCCAAATAATTCTCCTCATGGCTCTCTTTGAGTGTTACCAAAAAAACCCTTAAATTAATATTTATCTGCAGGGCATGAGAAAAAGGTAGTATAAGCAGAAGGATCATGCAGACTAGGAATCAGGAGACCTGAGTCTAGTCCCAATTTGCCTCTCTTTTTGTGACTTTGAATATACCACTTAATTGATCAAACAGATTTTTTAATCGCCTACTAGGTGGATTCAAGCAAGAAATGTCTGGGTTTTATTTTTTTTTTCTAACTATAAAATGAGATTATTATATGAACTTGGCTTCTAAAAACTTTAAATGAAGTGTGTTTGTATTCTCTTCCTTCTTAAAGCATAATTTGCTCACTAAAACTTGCCTATTTCACTTGTACATAAATTGTACTTTAGTTGTAAAACAAATGCTTTACCAAAGTAAAAAGATACAGGGACATTTGAGTAGTTACAGCTTTCATGGATTGCAACCTGACCAAATCTATTAAAAGTAAAGATACAGGGGGCTTCCCTGGTGGCGCAGTGTTTGGGAATCTGCCTGCCAATGCAGGGGACATGGGTTTGAGCCCTGGTCCAGAAGGATCCCACATGCCACGGAGCAACTAAGCCCGTGCACCACAACTGCTGAGCCTGTGCTCTAGAGCCCGCGTGCCACAACTACTGAGCCTGCCCAAGAGACAAAGGCCTCTATTTTTCTGACTTAAGGTTGAAAGGGCATGGATCACAGAGCTAGTCACTGGCTGATTCTGAACTCTTCAATCTTTCTGGGTCAAAGACAGACCTGTGGACAGTTCAGGGCCCTAGACTCTTGAATACTAGGGGTAGGGCATCTGCCAACACAGGGGCTGTAGTTTGCAGGGCAGTGGCCTGACAGGCAGCTAGGCCAGCTTTGCCTGCTGTGGGGCTGGGCCCATGTGGCAGGCTCCTGTGCAAGGGAGTGTTCCTCAGGAAGAGTAGGGGACTTTGTGGCAAGCTTTCTGTGAAGTACAGTAGGACTCTGGACTCATTGGAATATTTGTCTCTAGTTGGAATAGTTAATAGATTTTTCTTTTGTTTTACTTTTTACTAATGCTTTGATTTGGTTTGCAATTAACTTGGAGAGTTAACACCAATGTGCTGGAATTGGATGTGGGAAAAGATATGACATACTTTGAGTTATCAGTTATATGCCAGGCAACTGACTGGATGCTTTATGTTATCTCATGTAACCCACAGGAGGGAGTTTCTGATTCAGGGTGGGGACCTACAATCACAGGAGTGTAAAATTCACTCCTTATTTTAGGAGTGAAGTGAATGGGATTCAAATAATACATGTTCTCAGAAATGATCTGCTCTTACAATCAGCCCCTGACACAGACCCTAGGGTTACCAAAATGATAGCTTGCATCAAATGATTATTTCTAGAAGAGCCAGTATCTCTTTCAGAGTATACCACATAAGAGATTACATTTAAAGAGAAAATTTAGCTGGGTTTTTAAGTGGAGAGTTATCATTATCTTGCAAGCAACTTTGCATATTTTTGTAGCCAGTCAGGGCAGCCAGGAGCCAGGTTCAAAGTGAGAGCCTTTGGCATGGCTGAAAACTTTCATCAAGCTTTAGCCAGGTTAAAAAAAAAAAAAAAAAGATTCTGCCAAATAGTTCTTTCAGCAGAATGACTTTGTTCCATAGATTTCAGTTAATCACAGCAGGAGACAAGACCTCAGGAGAAGGGTCTAGCCATCCATCCTGTGATTTCCACTTAATGGCTGCAGGAGTGAAATGAGAAAACAGAGAATTTTGTAGGCAACAAAAGTGGGGGCAGGGTGTAAATATAGAGGGTTTTGAGTTAGGAAGATTCTGTTGGAATTTAGTTATTTTTCCTATTTGTGACCAAAATGATCGGAGGAGAGCCTTTGAGGGGCGATAGGGTGGGGTGGAGGATGCAGCAGACCAGGCTGCAGGTGCATTGCATTCTGCAGGGTAGATCGTGTTTAAACGTTGGACAGTGCAATACTTTGAATAATAATAATAATAGCAGCACTGATATGGTGGGGGGGGGTTTAAACTCATAAAGCAGTTTTGAGGTAAGAGTTTAAGAAGATACTCACTAAGCTAGAATTATTAGTCATGTTGTTGATTTCTGACCAGGGAAGCTGGTTAGTCTAGGCAGCTCGGCTCAGGGGAAGGGGCTGCAGAGAAGAGGGGTGGGGGGAGCAGCTGGCCCTTGGTCACCCAGCTCAAGCTGTGGCCCTGGCACGACAGTGCAGAAAGCAGAGCTGGGCTGAGGGGCTGAGGCATGTGGACAGCCGAGGCTGGGCTACACGTCCCTCTGGAGTGCGCCACACTGCTCTTCTTGGTCTCACTCCACGTAGGTGTCCCCTTGCCAGCCCTTTAGTGAACAGAGCAGTTTTTTGAAAGCATAAACCAGATCACGTTCCTCTTCTGTTTAAAACCATCCCATTGCACGTGGACACTTGACAGCTTTGTTTCCCTTGTTGCTTCAGTATATACCCCACCTCCTCCATAGAATGAGGTCTAGATTTAGTCAGTATTCCCCCAGGCACTGGAGATGAGACAGAAGAAGACTGTGACCACCTAAGTTCTCTCCACGTTCAATCTGCGTGCCCTCCATGAACAGGGTACACCTGGAGGCCTGGTTATATGGCGCCGACACTGGACACTGCTTACTCAGAAATGGAATGTCTGAGATCTTTAGGTCATCTTACAGGTGAGGAAGCTGAGGCACAGAGGAGGCAAGTGACATCTTAAGCGAGTGCCAGGGCTGGACGAGAACTCACATCTGACTCCTGACCCAGCAACGTTGATGCCCTTGACTGACGGACAGCTCTGCAGCTGGAAGGGCATTGAAGGCTGGCAGGGAAGAACGGCAGAGCCTGGCAGGTGGGAGGGCGTAGAGGAGGCAGCTGGTAGAAAATGGAAAGGCCATGAAGAGTCCAAATATCCATTCCCACTGGCCACGTCCCCAGGACAAATGGGAGTCCCAGGTGCTCTTTAACAGAAGCATAGACAGTGACACAGAAAAACTACACAAAGGGATTGACCCAAGGCCATGACATGTCATTTGTGCCTAACGGCTAAGCACCCTGTTTATTTGGACTCTTAACCTTGCTCTGTCCTTTTAAGTCATGTGAGACCTTCTCCGCCATTCTTCTCTTGTCATTTGGTTTGTGACTCCAGTTTAGAATCTCTCTGCCTATTTGTCTCAGGTTCTAAGCTGGAGGGAGATAAAGAAGGTGATGATGAACTTGGGCCATGTGACTTGCCTGCACTGTTTTGCTGTTCTTCAAAGGGGCTGTAGAGAAGAACAATGAGCAAATTCATGAGTCAACATTATACTTACCCCTCTTTTGTGAGGAACACTGCCTCCACTTCTTCTGTGCAGTGTAATCATTTGTTAGCTTTAGTAAGACATCTCTCTGCCCACTGATAAGGAAACAAAAAGGCATTTACTGTGCTAGTCTCTAGAATGTGAAATGTAAGCTGTAGTCTCTTTTTGTTTGTTTGTTTTTAGCTTTCATTTATGATCACAGGCTTAAGGGTTGAAGGGGGCCTTGGAGGACTGCCAACCTCACCACCCCGTTCTGTGCAGGAAGCCCCTTCTCCACATCCTTGCCAGTGGTTCGTATCCCTTCCCCCTGCATCCCCACTGCAAGTTGCCTCTACCTCTGTTGTAACACTTACTTCATTTTGCTTAAATTACAGTTATTTGAGGACTTTTTTTAAAGTCTCAGCTGTGAGCCCCTGAGGGCAGGAATCCTGTCTCTTTCCTCTTTGTCTTTGATCTCCCACAGCCCCCAACACAGAGCCTGGCCCACTCTCCATAAATATTTGAAGGAGTGACAAGGTGTTAACAGCCTCCAGAGTCAGCCACAGTTCAACATCTCTAATAGCTAGAAAGGTCTTCCTAAAAGTGAGCAGAAACACACCTCCCCAACTTCCCTGTGGGGAGAGAATATAAACAGTCAGTGATGACAAAGGGCCAGGCATCCATAAGATGCACCCGAGAGACCCGGGGGACAGGCCATGCCCTGCTCTTATTGCTGTTCTTGCTTCCCTTCTGGCCAAAGGATACGAAGGTCTTTCCCAGGACAGGAAAACCCAACCACACTAGATAGAGTTGGAGAAATGTGTGTGGCGTGGGGAGGGTTTCCAGGATTCAAATCCAGTTTGGAAAGGCAGCTTTACTAGATGCTGCCAATGTCCCACTCATATCCCCTCAGTCCTCCCCGAGGGTCATCTGCAGACGGTTCCCATGCCCAGCGACAGCTTCCTGTGTTTCTCTGCCCGTGGTCACTCTCTGACCTGGGGACTATGCTTGGCCTGTGTGTAGGTCAGGCTGGAAATGCCAGGGAGTAACTCTAGGAGAGACTTTCAACCATGAGTGATGGGACTTGTGCATAAATACCCCAGATCCGTCATCTCCCAGTGGGACACTCAGAAGTGTGTTCTACACAGTCTCTCAAAGGTTTCAGGAGAGACGACCCCCAAATGCTCAGAGCAGTAACCCACTAATGGACACATCCTTTCTTTATTTGCCTCCCTTCCCTCTTTGACTTGCCTACTCCCTCACTGGGCTTTCTGGGATCACACCCAAATAAACAGTCTGCCCCACATCCTTGTTTCAAGGTCTGCTTTGGGTGGAACCCAAGCAGGAAATTTGGTGGAAATCCTAATGTTAGTCCCTTAAAAGACAGGACTATTAAAATTAGTATATGTCTTTTATCCCCCCATTTCTTTCCTTCTATTTCTAATTCAGAGTTGGTTTTTCTGTCAGTTCTATAAATAGAGTTTAATTTTAAGAAGAATCCATGTCCTAACTCAGAAAACAGGACTGATAATGATTCCTAAGACTTTGAAGGATAGTTATTTCAAATAATAAGAGTCAGTAATATTCTAGTTCTATTAAGGAAACGTACTAGTCAGAAAGGTCTCAGGCCAGACTACAGAAAGAGGTTACGCATGGGGATCATTAGACATCAGGATGGATTTGTGTTCAAGTGCTTCACTTAACCTCTTAAACTTCCACAGACACCTTTTAAATGAAGAGACACCTTATCAACCTGGCTCAGGTTTGGGATGGAGTGCTTGAGGTCAGGACAGCGAACATGAATGCGGACCATGAGGGAAGAGGGAAAGGAAAATAAAGAACCTTCATTAAACTTACCCATTTTTAATGAACTACCGCTGAGCTAATAGAGCCAAGAGAAAATGCCGTTGCCGAAGAATATTTATTATCATATCAGAAGATTCATAACAAAGAACAAAGGTGTGCAAGTAACCTGCCACACTAGTCCTCCTTCAGACAGACATTGTGTGAGTCAGAATAACTCCCTGTAGGGGCTACAATATTACTTGATTGTTTTGACACCTCAGACAATTAATAGGAGGTAGCAGTTAAAAATAATCATGCTCACTACTGCCTTTGTTTGTGCGTTTGTGGGGTTTTTTGTCTTCTTTCTTCCTGTAGAGTTTTCTGCTCTCCTAGTAAGGAATGACACACATGGTCATGAATTTTTAATTGGCAATCAAAGATGGGAATAAATGTAAACAAAACACAGGGTGAGAGGAGTCAGCAGGGCCAGGAGAGCCCCACAGATGCCTTTTTGGGATCAGGTGGGGAGATGTTCCTAAGTCACGTAGGGATAAGAAAGGGCTCCACAGATCTTATTTTTAGCATGGATATTGTGGCTTCATATGCTCTCTTTATTTATTTATTCACCTGCTCTCTTGGTGGGGGTAGGAACAGGGGGCAGCAAAGTCTTCACTTGGTGGTAGGAAGATGTGTGGTCGTCCTGTGACGTGTGTCCTTTGCCCTCTTTAATGAGCACTGCTGCCCTGTTGTAGTTGGCAGTAATGCCCTGGGTACAGCTCTCTCCTGAGTTGAGAGAGGTGCCTTTGCCTCCTCCGGCTTTTGCCCTGGTCTGAGCCGTTGCTTCCGGAGAGAAACTCTTGGAAGTACCATGATGTCCCCATGGCATGACCTCATAAGATGATTGTGAGGATTATTAAGGTAGTCCATGTAAAGTGACTGCATTCGTGGGCATTAATAGTTGGCACAAAAACTATGTTGGTCCTCAAAATGAAAGGGCTCAGTTACTGTACCTGCCATCTGCTGAAATTTCATAATATAAACAAAGACCTCCTATGGGCTCAAAATGGGTATGTTAATGTGGCCGATACTAGCCTCTCTCAAACTTTTTGTTTTGGGTAGCCTCCTTCCCCACGTATTCCCCCACCGCAGGGTGCTCTGTGGGTGCCTTTTCAGCCTGCCCCACTAAGCACCTCCTCTCCCTTGCTTCCCAGAACGCCTATGTCAACATCAACCGCATCATGTCCGTGGCTTCCCGCCTCTCAGAGGCCGGCCACTATGCCTCGCAGCAAATCAAGCAAATCTCCACGCAGCTAGACCAGGAATGGAAGAGCTTTGCGGCCGCTCTGGATGAGCGCAGCACCATCCTCGCCATGTCTGCTGTGTTCCATCAGAAGGCTGAGCAGGTAAGGCCAAGGGAGCTGCTGTGGCCGCTGGTGGTGGGAAGCGGAGGGGCAGGGCAGGGCAGGCTGGGAGGACATACACTGAGGTGTAGAGAGCCCCTCCTCTCTTTTTGAAACACCAAAGACCGTGCTGAGTAGTTTTGACAAAAACCCATATTCTGCTACTGTCATGGCCCCTGTGTACCCAAAGAGACATTGGTAACTCTTGGAGGCTTTGCTTAACATTCAAACAGGAAGAAACCCAGAGCTAACTATTCTGCTTAGTAGTTTATTGTTGGATGTGTGTGTGTGCACGCGCGTGCACGTGTGTGTGTGTGTGTATGTGTGTTGACTGCTTAGTTTGCATTCCATAGCATAGACCAAAGGGGTGAAACTAAACTGATCATTGAGTGCCGAGAACAGGGGGAAACTAATTTTACATGAAGCATTTGCTGTGGATAATAACAACGTAATAATAATACAGTGGACAGAAATAATAATTACTTGTTGCCATTTACTTACTGGCATTGGCCAGTGACGTTACTAACCCATTTTACAGAGAGGAGCATGGAAGCTCACAGAGATTAAGTAACCTGCCTAAGATCCAGTGGCATGTAGGACCTGACTCTAACCAGCTTAGGGAGAGCCAACGGTTAAATTTTCAGGAATTTTATGAGCTGGTTGTTAAACATAGCCATTACTTTAAACTATATAAATTTAAATTAAATATATCACATTAAAAGCAAAGGTAATAAATACTCAAAACTCATCATTTTCAATTATTTTACTAGGTTTTATTATTTTCTATGTTCTTGAGATTATTTCTGTCTATGTTATATTCTCTCTCTCTCTCTCTCTCTCTCTCTCTCTCTCTCTTTCTCTCTCTCTCTCTCTCTCTCTCTCTCTCTCTCTCACACACACACACACACACACACACACACACACAACAATAAACTACTAAGCAGAATGTAAACAGGCTCTGGGTTCCTTCCTGTTTGAATGTTAAGCAAAGCTAGCAAGAGTTACCATTTGTCTCTTTGTCAACATTTATGTCTGTGGTGGAAATAGTATACAGCTGTGTGCTACTGATCACCTCATCCCAACTACATATTTGGTGATGTTGCAGTGGTAGCCTGAAATAGGGCAAGATAAAAGTTGTACACCATGGAAATCATCAAGTGTTAGAAACCAGGGCTTGATTTGTTGTTTTACTGATTGTCTAGAATCTTAAGAAAATATTTTAAAATGCAGATTAAACCTAAAAATGTGCCCTGTGTATAGCTGTTGCATTGTGAATAGAACACAAAATCAAGGAAATATTCTTCTGATATTCAAAAACTATTATTGCATTTAGCAAAGAGGTCACTTAAAATCACTGATGAATGAGTAATGTTCTGACATAAGTCTCCAGGTATTTTTCACTTTTGTCTTACATCTTAACAAAAGTGAAAATATCAACCAGCTTTTGTGTTGGAACTATATAAGTTTGTCGTTTACAAACAAAAGCATCTGTGAGAATCAATTCGTTACATGGAATTTATCATAAGCATTCTATGTGTTATTATTCTTTATAAATTATGTGCTACACATCTTTTATAGCAGTAAAGTTTATAACACTTGTGTGTGTATTACATACACACGTATATGCTGGTTATTAAAAGTTTATTAATATACCCTTGTGAAAATCACACAATTAATCGATAGGCATCTGGGATCAGGTGTGTCTAACATTAAAGCCTATGGTCTTAACCCCTAAATTTCTTTCTTTGTATGACATTTGGGTAGCTCACAGATAACACAGAGTCAGACACAAGGTCATACCTTAAATCTCTTCCTCTGTTACCCATCTAACATGGAAGGCAGCATGGAATAATTGAAGGAGTCTAGGTTTTGATGCCAGACACAGGTAAGTTCTAATCATTAACTCTTAGGCAAGTCACCTCAACATTCTGAGCTTGTTTCCTCATCTCTAATGTGGGGATGATCATAAATCTCACAGCACTGTTATAAGGATTAGAGATGGAATATATTAGGTGCTTAGTGTGTTTTTTAAATGGTAGACATCACCAAAGATCTGTTGGTATCTTTGTATTTCCTCCACCTGTGTCTGTTTCCATCTGAGACCTTCCCAAAGACTGAAAGTACTTGTGTTATAAGTCAAGAGCAGCCCTACACATTGAGAGGAATCTAGCCTTTTTTTGTTATTGTTGTTGTTTTAAGATGATGGTGGCAGTACCTGAGAATATTCATGTCTGATCTCCTGTTCTCTCTTCAACCTATTATTTGCACACTTTGTTCAAGGTTTCTCCAGATTGGCAAGGGAGGTTCAGTGCCTCCCTCTCTGTCTCTCTGTCTTTCTCTCCTTGAGATGACCGTTTTGTGGGCTCTACTATAGGACTCTGGTTAGAGTATTACAAAGAAATTCCAAAGACCTTGAAGAGGTGCTCCCCCCACAACTGACACACACTGTCAAGTTACTTTCAGGTTCCTTTATGAAATGGTTGTTGATGGAGCAAGGAGCTTCTGAGATATTAGCAAGCACATGCAACCTGATTCTGGGTGTCACCCAGCACTCTGCCAGAATTGTTAGGAGACGGCTTACTGCGATTAAAAACATACAGAATGAAAAATCAGCTGCCACAGCCAAGTGGCTAAGGACTGAAAGCTGACATGATACCAAGAGGGGAACTCAGGCAGTTGTAGAAACACAGTACCCAAATTGAGAGTAACTGGAGGACTCAACTTCTATTTGCTGTTTCCTGACTTGGATTAGTTTGGATGAGAAGCAATTTTATTTGTATCTATTTTTTAATGCAATTTCTCGGGTATTGCCAGTCCTTCAGGGAAACTCATAAACCATGCTTCTTTTTAGCTGGAAAGCACACACACACACACACACACACACACACTCACACGCAGACAATGGATTCAAGGCTATTTTTTCAATGCGTTTATTTAGGCAGCTCTTTATTGTCCTCAGATGGGCTGTTCTCGGCAATGAGATAAAAAGGTATTTAGGCAAATAATTTAAATGGAGCTGTGCACCCAGGCAAGAAGAATCACAGACAGAACCACTCCAGACTGTTGGGTGAAGAATTATTTGCATTTTAGAGGTGTATTTTCCACTCAATAAATCTGAGTAATTTCAGTTAGCTCACCCTTTGTGCATGGAGACCCATAGTCTCCCGCAGTTGTTAATTTTAATTTTTAAATAATTTGATGTCTGTCAAGATCTATATCTATAGATCACATCCCAGGAGCCACTCTGGACACAGTACAGTCTGTCCCGCTGAGCTGCCCTCCTCTCTCCCACCCCTTGGGGTTCTGATCCAATAGCAGGGATCTTTTCGAGTGTTAATCTCCATCCCCTGAGGGAATGGTCTCTGCAGGTTCCCTGGGGTGCCTGATGGGCCTGAATGAGGCATTCTTTGCTACTCTTCACAGCTCAATGTCTACACTATAAAGCACATGTGTGGAAACATCCCATTTCATTATATGTTGCCTCTCACTTGTACCTGTGAGTGTGCACAGGACAAGAAGCTCTCACATACACACGTCATGTAGTGAGCTGTTTGCACACCTGTATTTTATCATCAGTGTGTGGATATAACCTGTTGAACATGAAGTCAACTCCCACCCCCAGCAGTTTCGTAATAATCATCTTTCTTTGTGGAAACCATACTTCCTAAACAGGTACTGGGTCTGACTTCTTACCTGGGGTTGGTGTTTGTAAAATTAAAGAAAAAACTCCACTGTCTGCAGTGGTCTCTGAAGGCTTTCAGAGTTCCTGATGCTTCTTCCCAAGGTATCTGACCGTCTGTACATAATCTGCCCATTGCCCGCCCCCAGTGCTCCCACACTGACCCAGCCGGCATCTCCTTCCAGTTCCTGTCGGGAGTGGACGCCTGGTGCAAGATGTGCAGCGAAGGTGGCCTGCCGTCTGAGATGCAGGACCTGGAGCTGGCGATCCACCACCACCAGTCCTTGTATGAGCAGGTGACCCAGGCCTACACAGAGGTGAGAACCCAGTGGACACCCAGGGGTCCTGGCTGTGTATAGGGGTATGGGTGTGTGGCAAGAGTACCAGCCTGTGTGCTGTGAAATAGCCTGAGTTGGACTAAGAAGAAGAGAGGCCATTTTTCTCCCTCTGGAGACATCTTTAAGATCCTTGATCTATTAATGATGATGTCAAAATGCAGCCATTGGCAGGAACTGCCTTAGTGCACATGTGTGTACACACACACACACACACACCCTACCTCACCCTATGTGTGAACACACACACACACACACACAAACACACACCCCTACCTCACCCTATTTGTGAAGACTGGACTGTCTCTTCTGTGGAAGGACTGTAAGAAAGCAAGGCTGTGCTCCTCTGGAGTTGCTTTCTGTCTGGTGAGCGGGCATGCACACACTAGCCCTGCCACCCCTTTTATAAAGCAGCTCATCAAAAAATACTAATTTTCTCACTGGAAGGTCCAGAGCACAACTCACCACAGGTTGGAGATAAGTGTTTGCAGGAGCGAGAAGCTGCTGTGGAAGTGAAGGACAAACTAAAAGGCTCTTCTGCTGAAAAATCAGAGGCTGGGAGCATGGTACAAGTTAAGAAGGGGAAAAAACTTCCTTCTTAACTCGTACCAAGCACACCTCCTTTCACACCTTGATGGAAGGAAAAGGCCGTTTCAACTCCAAAACAACTTTGACTTCCTTGTTAACCAGATTAATTTGGGGTCTTAAAATTCCTATCAATACCCTAGTCACCATGGTTTTAAATTAGAAAGGCACACGCTCGCTGGATAATCTGCCAAGCACTGGAGAGCCACAGGTGTCAATCAGATGATGCCACTTTCCAGAAATATTGCCAGGAATCCAGTGAGGAATGGCAGGGAATGTCACCCCCACTGGTTTCAGCACTGAGGGTGAGTGTTGGGGAACCCAGGAGCATGGACGTTGTGTCCACAATCTAAGGGTCCCTCCCTTATTCTGCGTGTTCTGGAAAGACAGGGAAGTTAACATTTTCAGGAGAAGAAAAAAGGAGGTTCTATGTATATCTCTCTCTCTATATATATATATATAGAAGGAGAGCAAAAGAAGGGTAAGTATAAAAGGAAGAAAATGACAAGGAAGTAAAGGAGAGAAAAATGATGATGATGATGATAAAGGTAGAATTGGTAGCCAGTACCTGCCGGGCCCTCTTCTAAGTGCCCTGTATGTGTTAACTCATTTAATCTTTACCGCAATTCTATGGGGTATGTACCATTTCTATTCCTACTTCACAAACAAGGAAACTGAGGCCCAAAGGGGTTAAGTGTCAATAACTTGCCTCTGGTCACACACCTAGAAGTTTAGAGCTAGGTAGAGGAAGGTGAGGATAGAAGAGGGAACAGGGAGAGAGGTTTTTGGTGTCAACTTATATTCAGCTTTTTTTCTGAAACAAAGATCTGCTGCCTGACCTAGTCAGTGAGAATATTTATCAAGTAAATACTTATCAAGTACCAAGTGTCAGGCCCTCTTCCAGGCGTGGGGCGAGATAAACAAGGCCGAGTCCCTGCCCTCAGGAAGCTGAAATTCAAGGGGGAGGGAGACAGTGATTCGGGGTCTCGCAGACAACTGGCTGCAGCCCCAGCACCTCCTCTCCCTCAGGATTGCGGGGTGCTCGGCCCTCCCCGGGCTGCAGCTGGGCACTGCGGCAGCTCTGGTGGCACACTCCTTGGTCGTCATGGGTGTCAGTAGGACTGAGACTCTCAGTCCTCATCAGGGATGCCAGCAGGCTCGCCTCGCCTCCCTGTGCCCCTCCTGCCCCTCTACTCCCTAGACTTGACCTCTTTCCCTCTTGCAGGTCAGCCAGGACGGCAAAGCGCTGCTGGATGTGCTGCAGCGTCCCCTGAGTCCTGGGAACTCCGAGTCCCTCACAGCCACAGCCAACTACTCCAAGGCAGTGCACCAGGTGCTG
Organism: Hyperoodon ampullatus; assembly: GCF_949752795.1. Classification (NCBI taxonomy): domain Eukaryota; kingdom Metazoa; phylum Chordata; class Mammalia; order Artiodactyla; family Ziphiidae; genus Hyperoodon; species Hyperoodon ampullatus. The sequence continues at coordinate 32,822,511 of NC_136918.1, forward strand.
GACGTGGTGCATGAGGTGCTGCATCACCAGCGACGGCTCGAGAGCATCTGGCAGCACCGCAAGGTGCGGCTCCACCAGCGGCTGCAGCTCTGCGTCTTCCAGCAGGATGTCCAGCAGGTAACAGACTGCTTCCCTGAGCCTGGCATCTGTCTCAGGCAGGCAGGCAGGTGGCACAAGTCCCTGACCTAGGTGATCAGACCTGGGAACGCCTGATTTATGGAGGGAGGAGGGCAGTTCAGCCCCCAGCTTCACCCCTCCACACCATCCGGACTTGTTAATTGATGCTTCTCACTTAAGCAGCTTTACAGACAGGCCTTCTCACCCTCTGGTGTTGTGAAGGGAGGCTCAGTCTGAGAGACAGCAATTCCTTGCAGTCATGACATTGTTTTCTTTGGGGGAAGCTTGACCATCCCCCAGGCATGAGCTCTCTGGACAGCTCCGGGTCCTAGGGGGTTATCTGAGCGCTGTCGGAGCTGGACCCATGGTGTGCCCACTTCTCAATCAGGGATGCAGGTGGACTGCTAGAGTTGGGGTGTGGTGGGGTACAGGGCCTTTAGGGGATTCTTTGGCAAGCTTGGATTTGGGAAACCCGATTTAAAACAAGGGCTGTTGATAATTGTATGTTCTGTGATTAGAGGTTACTCCTGGCTTAATCTGTTTTTTGCGTTATTATAAGAGTCATAGCATTTTTCTTTACCACAAATAATAAAGAAATTGTTGTTTCTAACTATGAAAGGACAGCCTTGCCACAAATGCCCTTTTGGATGAAAGGACACATTCTTTTTTCCTCATACTTCTCTGTCTGTCTCTTTGGGGACCCCTGGGAGCTTTTCTTTGAGGACTGATAGCTGGGTGGGGGGTAGGGAGAGCTTGTTGGGAGCTGGAGACGGAAGTTAAGGTTTAGCATCATCTCCCTGCTGGTTCACTTTGAGAGGCAGGGGTGGGAGCACTCGTGTTCTCAGAATTTTCTGTGGCCACCTCATAATTTCAAGATTATACATATAAAATAACATTTCACTCTCCTTCCACACCTCCTGCGGTATTGACCAAGTGTAATCGAAAAGTATGTCGAAATATACATGGAAAATTGAGAGCCAACTGGACATGTCTTTGGAGTGTTGGTTCCCCTCACAGCTGTTGTTGGGGGGCCCTTGTACTGGATATTCTGTGATGGAGACAGGCTGGAAGGAGAGCGGGGCATCCTATCAGGGGTCGTGATGCCCTCTGGGTGTGGGGTCACCACCGTGCAGTCAGTCCCAGGAGCAGACAGGCCTTCAGGAGTGTCCCCCATTCTTGGGCTGCCCTAACTCCTTTGTAGCCCCTGTCCCCCGGCTGGGGCAGTGATGAGTCATCGGAGGTGACACTTCAGCCTCAGGAGAGATGGGCACTAGGTGCTGACCCCAGCCCTGAAACCCTTGTGGGGCTTGCTGGGGATGGAGAAGCAAATGCATCAGTTGTCTGCTCCTGCCGTCTGGAATTGTTCAGATCAAGGTATCATCTCTGAGCACAGGAGAGCACAGGGTTGGTCTGTGATTGGGACAGAGTTAGGTGCCAGCCTCCAGAGGCACACAGAAGGTGTTACCACCTCAGTGAACTTTGAGTGACTTTTGGAGATTTCTGGGCCATGGATTGTGCAGCTTCCTTGGTGTGCTCTTTGTCTCCCTGCTGTTTTCATGGCTGTTGTACTAGGACGGGTGCTGGAGAGGGGCAGAGGTGCTGCAAGGAGGGTGGGTGAAAGGCTTCCCCATCAGGAGGGCAGCATCCAGACTCGGACTCTCTGGGAACAGCTGTTATCAGACTTTTCTGTGGCCATCGTGACATCTACACTAAAGCTGGGGAAAAGTATAATAAAACTACATCGGCGGCTGTTCTACATCATGCTCTAAAAATGAGAGCATTTCTGGAATGGAGGCCCTATCAATTCATCTCTACAAGATGAATCACATTGTTGGCACTCACCAAAAGCAAGGAGAAGATTATGAGGTGGATGTAAAGGGGTTTGGATTTTCCACGAGGACTGAATTCCCCAGGATGACTGATTCCATTGTTCTTTTCGGGACATGTGAATGTGACTTCTGGGGACACGACGTCATTCACCCATTGTCCAGCTAACTCTCACTCACCAAATATCTGACACTGGGACAGATGCACGAATAAAAATGTGAAAACCAAGGGCTACGAAACCTGGTGTGGGTTTCAAATGCTTCCTGACACCCAAGCGAGCATTGATGCCTGACCGTGCCTGAGTTGGCACTTCAGAGAGCGCTGAATATAACGCACTCAGTGGTTCCAGTGATGGACTCGGACTCTGGTCTCCCGACTCCCAGCCATACAGGAGCCTGTCCTAGTTTTCAGAATCAGACTGGACAAGCAGTTTTCCTGCTCTGTGCTCCCACGATTTTATTTAATAATACAAAAACACATGCAAACAATAATGTTAACTCAAAGGTCAAAGTGCTATTGGAATTTTATGAATTTATCATTTTTTATTTTGCATGCTTCATCTCTTCTTTTCCAGTATCTCCTTGAGAGTAGAAGCCATGGCTGCTGCTGTCTGGCATGAAGCTGGGGTTCTCTTTATATTTGCTGACTTGAGTTGAAATTATTATTAGAGGCCCCCTGTTTCTGCTTCTGTGAATTGAACACCATCTAACCCTCCTTCCCAACCCATCCAGTAGCTGCCAGTGAGTAGCTGCAGTCTGTTTGCAGGAATTGTGATGTGAAAGTCTGAAGGTCCCAGGTATTTCCTAACAGCCCAGGCAGAGGAGTCGGGGACATAACATCAGTGCTACAAAGTATCCTGGTACTCCTCAGCTATTCAACAAGCATGGGTCTGGGCAGTGGGCCCAGCACTGCACTAGGTTCTGGCAAGATGCCTGGTTGGTTAGGTAGAAAGGCAACAAGACATACACACTTGAAAATAGAAAGCTCTGTGCTACCCGAGCATGCCAGGCAGTGTGCAAGGCAATAGAGTGTTGATGGGACACTTACAGGCAGAGGTGTGAAAAGTCAGAGTTGGTGTCTTGAAGGAGGAGAGAATTGATTGAACCATATAGTCTGGATCCAAGACTCTTGAGCACATTTGGGGTCTAGAGATGTTTACTCTGCATCCTAAGTGGGAAGCTTGTGAGCGAGCATTGGTGGCTAGGGTGATGCAGCATTACGGATAAGAGCATGGACTCTGGAGCCAGATGGCCTGAGTTTAAATCCTGCTCTGACAAGTCTTAGCCATGGGACCTTGGGCAAGTGGCTTCACTGCTGGTGCTTCAGTTTCCTCACCCCTAAAATAGGAACCATCACATACCTATCTCATTGGACCGAAGGAGGTGCAAGCACAGCACCTGCCTAGCATGTAGTAGATCCTCCAGCAGTATTGTCTCAGTTTAGTCACATCCTCTTTGAGTGGTACTCGGGTGTCTCCTGAGTCTGATGAGTTCCATTTTATTCAGTGATAAAATCTCAGAATTGCCGGGGACCTGGAAGAGCATTCAGTCTCACCTACTATAGGGTCAAGAAAATTGAGGGCCAGAGATGTAAAGCAACTTGGCCATAACCACACAGCTAGTTGATGGTAGTGCCAGGACCAGAAGCTAAGTCTTCTGGCTCCCAGTCCAGGTGTCCTACAGAAAAACCACACAAGAGAAGAGCCAGGCGGACAGCGAAGGAGAACAGAAGAGAGACAGGAGGGACACACACATACTAACATAGAGAGGGGAAAGACAGACCACATACACACACCCTGAAACAGGGAGAGAGAAGGAGAGACAGAGACAGACAGTGGAGGATGGGAAAGAAAGGGAGAGAGATTTAAAGACAGAGAGCAGAGAAACAGACATACCTGGGCTGGGAGGAGAAAGAGAAAGAGGACGGTGGGGGAGAGACAGAAGAGAAAGAGAAAGAGACAGGGACTCCTGCTAGTGGAGAGGCGGGGGAGAGCCAGCCAGCCTCTCCCCACCCGACTCCTTGTCCCATTGCCATTTCTGGGGGTGGTCTTTTCCCAAATAAGAATACCTTGCCTAAAGCAGAGTGAAGCAGAGAGGTTGAAACCAAAGATAGACACCAGTGAATAAGAGATTCCATTTAAATATCTGCAGCCAGAATTGGCCTGACACATCATCCCTGTGCTAGCTCTCCCTTGGTTCCCAAAAAGTGTCCTCTTCCCCTCTGGGCTTTGAAGCAATGGAAATAAGTCTCTAAGGATCAAACTGGAACTTGGGTCCATTAAGCTGCAGAAAGGCATAGAGTGCATCTACCATAGTATTGCTAGTGGAATAATTTTCAGTCCTGTTGTTTTTCCAGTTTGGTGTGGAACAGTACTAAGCAACAGCCATAAGAACGCTCTATGATAGCATCAGCTGACCTCCACCTTCTGTCTGTTCTTTTCTCCTAACCCTGTGGCTTCCCACAAGAATAAAGGACTCCTTTCAAGCCCAGATAGACCTGACTTTGCTGAGAAGAACGAGGAGTAGCTAGTCTTGATCTTTCTAGTAGATGCAAACTCCATTCCATTTTTTCATAGCCAGAACAACTGTTGTGAGTATCTCTGCAGGCCATCTGTTCTGCCTCCCTTTCCTCTTCTCCCTCCGTGTGGTGCAAGAATAAATTGGTAAAGTGTTTTGGAACACCTGTGTGCAAGGCCCTGTACTAGGAGTTGGAGGTCTCTGGCCCAAGAGAAGACATATATACCCGAGGATGTATGAGTGGCACGTGGCTATCTGGGTTCAGGGCCAAAGAAGCAAGACAACAATGGGCTGGTGGAGTCAGAGCAGAGAAAGTTCCTTGTGGATGGAATGGCATTTGCACTGGTGCTTGGAGCTCAGGCAGAGGAGACGGGGATGGTATTCCTGGGGAAGGCCAGGAAGTGGAGAGCTAGGTTATAGCCAGGGGACAGGAAGAGGAAATCTAACTGAGTGCCTACTCTTGGCAGCGATAGAGGGAGGTCAGGCTGGAAGGGTTAGGAGTGGTCTTGGTGGGGTGGGTGGGACATTACCCATTTGAGGCTCCAGTGCCTTCCCTTAAAAGTAATGTGTTTTGCTTTTAAGCAGTCCAAAGGTGAGCGAGGGAGGGGCAGTGATGTCAGAATTTTCTGGCTTAGTGATTTTCCATTCTGAATGAGTGTATTAATATTCAAGTCCATAGTTCTTGTACTACGAATGAATCTCACCTGTTTCTATCAGATTTTTCTGGAGCCTCCCGTGGAAAATTGTAGCTTTTACTGTGTCAGCTCTTGCCTGCCAAAGAACGTGTAAAAAGGATTTGAGAGTAATTTTTTTAAACTCCATATATTCAATCTTTTACTAGCTGTAGTGACTAAAGCCCCTTAATCATACTAAACCAGTTTGGGCATTGTATAATCCAATTAACAGCTTTGCATAATAAAAGGTGAGCACTTTGGGTTACAAACAGCATGCTTAGTTAGAAAAAAGTGACTGGAATGATGATGGGTCTAGAAAAGAACTCTTCTTATGAGAAGGAACGATTAAAGCATCTAAGAAGGAAAATGCTCACTCAGGGCATAGTCCCGGATAGATGAGGGAACATACACAAGGGGGAGCCATCATCAAAAATCTGAAATGCTGACTAGTTAGTTACTTGGTGGGTGTGTTGGGGAGGAGATTCAAACATCAGAGGGATGGTTGGATTCCAACCCTGAGATTTGGTTCCTGGCATTAAATGTGTCTATAAAAGTTTTATTGTTCATAGCTCAGGATTCATCATCTTTATGAGCAATCGAGCATCTAATCACTTCACTTATCTTAATTAATCTTCCAACACTATGAAGCAGGTGATAACTTTGGCCCTCATCTTATCAATACTAATGAGGAAATTGAGGCTTAGAAAGGTTAAGTAAACTTACACAAGGTCACACAGCTAGTAACAGAGGAAGGCTATAAACCCAAGTCCACTGAATCTCTAGGTCCACGCTCTTAGCCTCTCTGCTATGCCCTGGGCACTATGTTAGGTGGTGGGAATGCAGAGAGACACGGATCCTGCCCTTGAGGGGTTTATAAGTTAGTGCAGGGCTCAAAGGGCCCTGATAGATTGCTTGGTCCCAAGGGATCAGACTTGGCATATAGCCACTGACAGCTGAGATTCATCCCTAAACTCCCTGTCCAGGAAGACCCACACAGGCAGTCATACTCACACGCAAACACTCTTTTCACCTGCTCCATCATTATAAAATGGCTCTCTACAGTTATTTAGCTCTAACACAAATGTCCCTAAGACAGGCACTACCCATTCTCACTGGTTTTTCATAGTAACCATAATTATGTTAACTCAGTGTTGCTGGTGCTTTTCTTTGTAGCATATGTCTTGAATAATGTCCATTTGCCCATGGTTGTATTTAGCAGTATTAAAGTTCTCAATTAAGTTTTGATGGTGATAATCCAATCATTCGAATACATTCAAGTAGATAATAGATGATTCTTTGGGCAGGGTGAGTGTCCAGAAAGTGAGCAGGGTTGAGGCTTGGCTGAATTGGGGGAGGAAGGGAGGGGATAAGAGAGGGCTCTGCTGGTCAGGGTTGCTTTCTGATTGGAGTGAGGATGGGGAAGCTTTCTCATCTGCCTCTTTGGTGTCACTGATCTTAGAAGGGGTGCTCCATCCCTCTCCCCATAGTAGGAGGCTGGTACCAAAGGGTCTGTTCCAGTCTTCTCCATGTATCCTCCAGCTAGAATTGGCAGGGCTGGGAAATGGGCTTCAGAGGCCTGCTCCTGATTTGCTCAGACCCTCCTGCCTGGAATTTCATGGACCCTTCACACTCTGTACCTCATCCCCATTCCTCTCTGCCCTGCTCTCTGCCTTCTCTTCCCTTCCCCATCATGACCTTTCCCTGTGTGCTCACTTTGATTTTCTGAATGCAGACTCTGTTCTGACTGAACAGTCATCCTTCTGAGATGAGTACCTTCCAAGGAAGGACCTGGGTGCCTCCATCTGGCAGGGTTGGGAGGCCGGTGGGTCCTGGGAGGCAGTGAGAGAAGGTTCCTCCCCAGGAGTTACTGAGCCTCACGGCTTTCTTGATACACAACAATTTAAAACACCTTTAATGTCCTCAATTCCTCTTTTATTACTATGTTAACAAATGACTAGACAGTCACCATCCAAGGTCACTTCTTTCTGATAACCCCCATGTTGGGCATGTCCTTGACCTCAACATGCTATTTCTGGAGCTTTGAATACCAGGCTAAAGGATAAAAGACTCACACTTTATAACTAGTGGGGAACTATTGAAAGATTTTGACCAGAGAAAACAGGTGATCAGAGTGAAGGTCTGAGGTCATTTAGTACCAGAGGAGGACTGTGTTGGAGTGGGAAGATCCTAGGGCCACGGTCATGGGCTAAGGTGATGGAACAAGGGTAGATTTGAGAGCATTTATGAAAAAAAATCACTGGAACTTGCTGTCCATTTTGTTGGAAGACAAGGGAGGTGTCAAGTGTGAATATGGGACTGTGTTCTTTAAAGTGGGGTTCTTGGACCTGTTGAAGAACCCAACTCAGGTCCACTTGTCCAATGCACAGCAAAGCCAATCTACCAACACCGAGTTGTAATGAAGGAAAGTACAGAGTTTATTGTAGGGCGACAAGCAAGGAGCATAGGAAACTCATGCTCAAAAGACCCAAACTCCTTGATAATTTTCAGGAAAGGGCTTTTAAAGGCAACATTAGGGGTGAGAGTCACAGGGTATGTGATCAGCTTATGGACATTCTTCTGATTGGTTGGTGGTGAGGTAACAGGGTGATGTTTCAGGAATCTTAATCATCAACCTTCTGGTTCCAACCAGTCTGGGGTCTGCTGCTTGTGGTCAGCATGTAGTCACTATCCTCCACTGGATGGGGGTTGTAGTTTCTGCAGGGCGACTCAAAGATATACACCAGATTGTTATCTGCATCCCTTCAGGAGGAACTGGGAGTCCTGTGGCTCTATTGTTCTAATCATTAACTGCATGAGCCTCCTCTTTGGAACTTGGGGAAGGCCAAACCAAAACGGGGGACTTGGAGGGGCTTTTGTATCCAGGAAGACCTCACAAGGTCCTGCTCAGTTTCAGTTCCCCCTTTTCTTTGATGCTCCTCAATCCTGAGCGGAACAGGGGCAGGACAAGAAAAGGAATACAGTTTTGGATAAAGAGGTTAATCATAAACTCGGCAGGGGAACTCGTTTTAGGGGGACTCAGTTTCAGACCCCTGGCATTAAGATCATCTGGGCAGAGTAGGGTCTTGTTAAGAACAGATTATCTGAGCCTACTCTATACTTTTTGATTCAGAATCTGTGGGTAAGGTGGTGCCTAGGTTTTAGAATGAACCCCAAGTAATTCTGAAGCAGTCTAAAGTTTGAGAACCTCTGACTTGAGAGATTCAGTCCTTAGTGATGAAAAGTGTGGTGACACCACAAACAGGAATCAAAGGCACCATGTGAGGAGATGCTTTCAGGGAGATGTCAAAGACAAAGGCAATTTCCAGTCACCTCAGCCTGTTGGGAAGGGACAGGCGTGGGCTGCCTGGGAGTGGAGGGGTCCAAGGGAGGGAGGCGGCTGGTTTCTTAGCTGGCTTCCACCCAGCATCACAATTGTCAGGGCAGAGGACTGTGGTTCTAAGGGGGAAGAGAGTCTGTACACCTGCTGATGAGTTTCAGCTGAGCCCTCTCAGAAAAATGATGGCTTTTTCTGCCATAGCAAGACATTTATTTTGATCATACTCGTTCCAAAGAGGGGACAGAAAATGAATTGGTGGTAATTGGCCATTTCAAGTGGTACCCGCATGCTCTCCAGTCTCAACCGACGGGGAGCGGGGTGGTCCCGGCAGAGAATGAGCTGCTCCCCTTCAGAACTAGTGCTCAGTGTGCTGTGCAAGGAGACAGAAACAGTGACTTGATGGCTGTCCTGGGCGCTCACACACGTCATGCACACTTGAGCTTTTAACAGAACAAAACGCGTGTGGACACCGATGGCATGCCAACTCTCCTTCCCGACCTCAGAATATCGGCTTCTACAGAGTCGGGGCTGGGCGCTGGGAGGTAACAGCTGAGGGGGGCCGTTCTTCAGTTTACTTAACACAACAAAACGCCTTGCCCGTTTTATCATGGATCAAATTATGACACAAACTTAATAACATATTTCAAATAAGATGATTGATCAGAGAGAGCCAGGGAGGGAATCAGAGAGTTGGGATTCTGATTTCACAACTATGTGCCAAACAGCTCCCTTTCCTTTAATGGTTTTTGCCCTTTATCACACAGGAAGTTCTCACATCAGGTTGAGTTCATTCTCTTATTTATTCAGCAGATGCTCTTTGAGAACATAGCAGTGAACCAAACAAAGCCCCTGCCCGTGTGGAGCTTACATTCAGGAGGGAGAGAACACCATCACAAACAAACAAATATGTCATAGGTGCTAGAATGACAGCAGGTGAGCTGAATGAACAAGCCATGGGGTGTGTTTAAGAAGAGATTCCAAACATGTGAAATGGGACCTACAAAGTCCTTGGGACCAGAATGAGCTGGGGGCATTCATGAAAATAGGAGAATGGCCAGAGTACCTGGTGAATAGAGAGGAGGGAAAAGGAGTAAACAGTTTGAAGAAATGGGCTGGGTCCAGATCACCTCAGGCCATATAAGCTATGGAGAGAATTTGGATTTTCTAAGTGTGATAGGAAACAGTTGTAGAGTTTCAATAAGAGGAATGTCATGACTTGATTCTTGTTGAAAGAAATGTTATATTTAAAGATCTGGCTACTGTGTGGAGGGAGTAAAAGGAGGAAAACCACCTAGAGGGCTGATCGGGTGAATGAGGAAAGATGGTGGCTGGGACTAGGGTGGTTTTGATGGAAATCAGTGTACAGGAAAGAGTAAGTAAGACAGGCTTGCAGCTAAGCAGTGAATTGTGGTGCTTTTGCTGATACAAGGAAAACTGGGAGAGGAGGGGAGTGGGGCAGAAGGGAATAAAGAGTTCTGTTTTAGATATGTTAAGCTTGAGGTGCCCATTATAAACCAAACTGGAAAGGAAGAGTAGGCAGCTGGGTACATGAGTCTCAATCTCAGGAGAGAATTAGGGCTGGAACTGTGAATATGGAAATTACCAGCACATAGATGATATTTAAAGCCATGGAACTGGGTGAGATCATCTAGGGAGTAAGAGAAGAGAAAGAAGAGGTCCGGGGATGAGCCCTCAGGCATTCCAAAATTTAGAGCCTGGGAAGACTAGGAAGATTCAGAAAAATAGACAACAATGGAGATCAGTGAGCTGGGGGAATTCTCAGTGAGATGGCATCTCAGGAGCTAAGGAAGAGGTGTTTCCAGAAAAGGGAGGCTCTTCCTCTTAAGCGGGGCTGAGCAAGGTGGGTCTCTCTGCAGGGTGGGAGGGCCGCAGTGGTCCAGGGAGGTCAGAGTGGAGTGGGCTGAGGATGGCTTTGGTGGGAGGGCACCCCAGCACTGGGAGTCCTCAAGGAAGTGTGGTCCAGAGCAGAGCAAGGAGGGAGTCCCTGTGCAGGCACAGCCTGGTGCAGGCGTCGGAGCCCAGGCAAGGTGAGCAGAGCAGAGAAGGGTGGCCTGGTATAGGTGTCAGGTGCATAGGTGCAGACAGTGAGCAGGTCAAGGAGGTCATCCACGAGGGGCAGGGGCTGTGCAGTGTCACAGCCTGGGCAGAGGGAGGAGGGCATCCGTGCAGGGAGGGCAGCCCAGCTTAGAGGATTGGAATCCAAACAGGCTGAGGAGGTGTCCACACAGGGGGCTACCCAGAGGAAGTTTACTAGGAGGTGGTCTTGGAATCAACCCCTGAGGAAGGGAAGGGAAGAAGGAGGATTAGACAGAGAATGAAGTTGAGCTGCAGTGTCATCTCAAGGGAATCCTCAGCCAGCCCTATCGGGCGTTCTGAAGATTGTCTCAGGTTGGGGAGTGAAAACTGGGTCTTTATACTCTAGAGTCTGTCACTGGGCACGGGTCAATGTAAGAAGGGGCTTTGGGCAAAGCCACTCTCTTCAGCCAAGGGTAATAATCCCCAAAGGGGACTGACACCCGAGGCTGTCTGTCTGCTGGTGACACTCTCAGCAGGGTGGTAAAAAGTCCTTTGTGGCACATCACAGCATCTACCACCTCCATGGTCTCAAACTACCTCCTTCAAATATTTATTAATCGCAAAGGAATAAGAGTGACTTTCTAGAAGAAGGCTGGAAGACACCACCCTGACCCAGTGATCAAAGTTAACATCATGAGTAATGGGGGAAATTCAAATTATATCCCACCTGATAGAATGCAGTGGGAAGAACAAGAATCATTTCTGTGTTATTCCTGATTCCGATCATGAGGAAACATCAGACAAACCCACACTGAGGGACATTTTGTAAAGTAATAGACCTGTAACTATTAAAAGTGTCAAAGGCAGGAAAGTCAAGGGAAGCCTGAGGAACTCTTCCAGATTAAAGGGACAACTAAGCATGACACATGCTTCTGGCCTGCATCCTTTTCCTCTAAAAGTCAGTGTTGGGACACATGGGAAAACTTGAGTAAGGTCTGGGAATCAGATGGTAGCGTTGCTGCCAGAACCATTTGGGTTTGAATCCTGACTCCACTATTTAGTAGCTGTGTGAGCTCAGGCAAGTTAACTAACCACTCTGAGATTCATTTTCTTCATCCAAACATGGGGATAATAACTCTCACCATCCCAGGGTTGTGGTGAGATAGCATAGATGAGATGGTGAGCGTGTGCCCTGGCCTAGTGCTGGACAAAGAGTGAGCCCTCCACAGCCTTTTCTTCTGAGGAGGGGAACTGCCCTACCCTCAATGTAATAAAATCATGAAATATTTGAGTTGGAGGGAGATTTAGGGAGATGATGTGATCCAACAGTCTCATTGGAGAAAGTGAGGTTCAGAGAGGAGAAGGCACACACCCAGCTGGGCCACAACTGGTTAGGGGCAGAGCTGGGGTGAGAACGCAGGTTCCTCTGTAAGTTATGGTGTCTTTAATTTAGAATGATCATGATGGTACCACATTTTAATGATGCTTTAGGAACCTAAAGCACTTACATATTAACAGAGCTTAGACACCAACTTAAAACTTTGTTCAAAGGTGGTTGCCTCTAAATGCAGGGGCCTCCTGCACTGGGCTGGGAGATCCTTGAGGTCTTCTCCAACACTAAGATTCTATCATGTTAGAAGAATCCAAAAAATCAGAGTCCTGGGACAGAAAGCAGCTAGGCCCTTGATTTTCTCCCATTAACTCGGTTGTATTCATGGCCACTGTTCAGAAAATATCAATAGTTCTCTTCAAAAAGACTTTTCTCTTCTCCTTAGCAGCTAGAAAGGACTGTCTCCTCCCCTGAAAAGTACTCTGTCTTGATTGTATGCTGGTTGGAATAAACACAATTAGATGAGGAAGAAAAGGGGTGATTAGGGAATTATGCATAATGGCTGTTAGATTGGCTCCCAGATCCGGTTCAGGATGTGAGTATCTCTCTTGGAAAAGGCTGTTCTGGGAAAGGACTAATTCCGGTTGAAAAGTTGGGGCATGAGAAAGGAGAAAGAGCTTTACACGTTGTTTGCAAGACTGCCTGCCTGCCTTCGTGGGGAGGAGTCCCAGGCTGACCAGGGCTGTTGTTTCCAGTGATGGGGCAAAGATCAGGCCTCCTGCTGAATGCGCTGGCACAGCTTCTCCCAAGACAGTAGGCAGCCGTATTTGCACTTGACAACTCATGGCTATAAACATTCATTGAATATCTTCTGAGTGTGCGGTGCTGATGGGGACACTGGGGGCAGGCGAGGGTTGAAAGGGCAGGATACAACGGTGAAAACCCCATACTTCTTCAGGAGCTACCTACCTGCCAAGTGGGGCAGTGGAGAGAGGGTGGATCCACACAAAGGGAGAACTTTGAATGCAGGCTGTGAGAGGTACTAAGAGTTACCTATCTAGGGAGTACGGAGCTGGAGACACTCACCCCAAAGTTGTGTGTTGGGGCAATGAGTTTTGAGTTGAGTTGAGTTCAACATATCTCACGCAAACCCCTCTGTGCTGAGTACAATGCTGTGTCCAGGAATCACAGGGAGGTCAGAGTCTAGTGGGAGAGACCAGCCTGTGGGCAATAATTGTGGTTTGAACAGAACAGAGAAGAGTGACACCACCCCAGCCTGATTGTTAAAGAGAAAAGGCTTTCCAAAAGTAGAGTTTGAGATGGCACTTAAAAGATGAGTAAGAAGGAGCCTGGGAAGTGGATATAGGGAGAAAAAAGAGATGGACATTTCAAGTGAAGTGAAAAATAGTAAGAACAAAACTCAGGAGGTGAGAAGCAGTTTTGGGGGGTGTTGAGAGCTGGGGCAGGAACTCATTGGAGGTGGGGTTGGGAGGGGTGGACCTGTTGCAGAGGACTTTGCATGTCAGGTTAAGGGGCCCCTCAAAAACTATACCCCAGTGAAATGCCTTCAAGAATGCAAGGTTTAACTCCATGTAAGCCTAATTTATATTCTTCAGGTGGATTTTGTGTCCCTAACTTTTTTTTTATCATTAGGATCTGGCTATATTAGAAATTCATAGTTTATTTTTAAACCTTAGTGTATAAAATTACTCCTTTGAAATTAAAGGCACATCTTGCCAGAATGAGACTGACAGCTCTCACTGGGTGCTACTTCCCACTCAAGTTCAGAGGCACACCTGTCATTTATCAAAACCAGAGTGTGAGTATGAAAATTGAAAGAAAACTTAACAAAAAAATCTGTCACCTTTGTGCTATCCCTTGTGACTCACTTGCTTCTGTACCAGTGACAAGTTCCTCTTCCTGGGGGTCAGGCTTCCACCTGCCTCTGCATCACCCCCAGGCCCCATCACCAAATCCTGGCTGTTCTCTCCCCTAAATATTGCTGAAACCTGTCTCTCCACGGACACTGCCACTGGCCTCGCCTGAGCTACCATCGCCTCTTGTCAGGATTTCCGCAGGAACCTCCTGTTTTCCTACCTCTGTTCCTGTCTTCCAACAACTGATTCTCCACAAAGCAGTCAGAGCAATAATTTTTAAATGCAGACCTGATGGTGTCTTTCTCCTCCTTCAGCCCTTCAGTGGCTCTTAGGCTAACACTGGAGTCAGACTCAGCACACCAGGGCTCAGCTCTACCTGGTGCCTGCCGCCTCGGGGCGCATTTCCTACTTACACCTACTCAAACCATGCTGATCTTTTCAATTCCTAATTTGGTTAAGTCCTACTGTCTCTCAGGCCTCACTTCTTCAGAGTGGGCTTCGCTGACCATTGGCACTTTTCACCCTTGCAATTAATGATGAATTGTGTGATTTCATATCTAGTGCTCGTTACCCACCTAGACTGAGTTCCTGGAGTCAGGGCCGAGCCTGCCTTGTTTAATCCTGCACGCTGTGCTGTCCTAGTGCCTGGCGCTAGGCCACCATGAGGCTAATAATAAATATCTATTTGAATATGTGAATAGTCGTAGCCCACAAGTACTTCTCTGCATCCTGAAGACTCTTCCTTCAGACAAAAACAAAAGGAAAAAACCTATTGTTGGAAACACTTAAATACCATTTCAAAGCCATCAATAGGTATGATTAACTATCATCCTGTACTATCTTAACTACAACTGATAATTGACTATTTTAAATAAGATCTTATAGATGAGAGAAATTACATAGGGACCAGCTAATAAGGGGTACCTTGATGGGTGCTTACACTTTGATAGGGTCCAGGGTAAGGCTAGAAACTCAATTTATTCTTCAACCAGTGACGTTCAGATTCTGGGACTCACCAGACTTCCGATGCTGCACATTAATTTACAGTGTGTCACGTAATTGTCAGGCACCGCTGGTGTCTGTTCAGAAGCACATTTCTCAGCTGTACAGTCCACGTAGGAAGCTGGATTGTATTCCCAAGGTTGGGAGCCATGAAATCAAAAGTCAAGAGAGCATATGGCTTAAGTATTTGTACCAGACCATGCTGGCTCTAAAAGAACTCTCTGAAACAAAATTGTCAGAAATCAACATTTTAAACAGTGCATCATATATTGATTCTGTTTCTCTGTCCTCAGATGCTTTTTCCGTCTCTATATATTACTAAAGTAATCTTGTTCACGTCCTAAATCATTTGCTTTTGTTTTGTTAAATTGATTTCCCTGCAGTCCCTGACCCCACATTGAGGTTGCATGTGTTTTCCCCACAGCTCCAGTTCTAATGGCAGAAGCTGTACCAAATGGAGGCAATGTAACATCACACAGCAAAGTTATGTTTAAACTAAGTAAAAGCCTCTCAAATATGAAATAGATTTTTAAGTAGTTAAGGTAGAGCTGATTAAGTAAACTGTCACTAACTGAAAACTAATTGACATTTTAAAGAAAGCAAAATAAACAGGAAACAAATTGCTTTTTAAAAAAAGTTTAAAAGTTGTGAAAGCACCCCCAGGGAGTATAAAAGCTAACCATTTGTAAACTAGTAGATGAAAAACATTTCTCTCTAACCAATTTGCTTTAGAATATTATTTAGAATATTTATTAAAGCTAGAGATTAAAAATGAAAAGGAATAAAATAAAATTCATGAAAAAAAGTGCCAGACAAGCAAGTCACACTTAACTGCTCAAAAAAAATTTTTTTTTAATTGTAACCTGAAAATACGTCATAAATTCCAAAGCACTCATGAAAAGCTGTAAGACAGCTCCTGTGTATATAAAAATTATCTCCAAGCTTCAATTCATTCTCAAAAGGGGATTAATAGGGCTTCCCTGGTGGCACAGTGGTTGAGAGTCTGCCTGCCGATGCAGGGGACACGGGTTTGTGCCCCGGTCCAGGAAGATCCCACATGCCGTGGAGCGGCTGGACCCGTGAGCCATGGCTGCTGTGCCTGCGCGTCCGGAGCCTGTGCTCCGCAACGGGAGAGGCCACAACAGTGAGAGGCCCGCATACCGCAAAAAAAAAAAAGGGGGGTGGATTAATAAAAGTTTAAATATGCATAAAAATTATAAAACTACACTATCCGTGGTACACAATATATGAGAAACTTTGTGACTAGAAATGTTTGTCTTTGACCTTGCATGCTGACACCCATCATCACTGTCCAGTATAGAATGGGATCACATTGTGGCAAATCAAGTAAAAATGCACTCTCCTGACTTTTGTTGCTGAAATATCACCATAGGTAACTCAAGAAAAAAGTAGGCTCTTCTTTATTCTAAGAAAAGAATATGTAAACTTCCTTTCCGTGCTGCCTTTCAGAGTTTGCAAAAGGTAAAAATTCAGTTCACTTACTACTGCAATTTCTTTTTACAGATGTGCCTCCAGAATATTAAAAAAAATTGCCAGAATTTGTTAAAGTGTTTAAAACCTTTTTAAAATTGAAGTATAGTTGATTTATAATATTGTGTTAGTTTCAGGTGTACAGCAAAGTGATTCAGTTATATATATGTATTTTCAGATTATTTTCCATTACTGGTTATTACAAGATATTGAATATAGTTCCATGTGTTATATAGTAAATCCTTGATGCTAAAGTGCTTAAAATCTTTACACTAATGTTTAGATAAAGTCACTTTTGCAAAAGCCTTCTTTTTTTCTTCATTTTAGTGGACAGTTACCTGACCTGGCTTTGTACCATGCATTTTTGTTAAACCTCATTTTTATATTCATATGTGCATTTCTCTAACCAATACCATCTTGGTATGGCTTTATAATACTGCCACCTAAGACTTTGAAAGCTTCCATACTTTTTACAATTGCAGGCATAAATTTATCTCAAATGTCAGAGGAAGTGAAGCCAAAGGCTAAATTCCGTAGAAACAGAACTCTCATGTCTGCAGTCCAGGCAATGATTTGGTCTCTCTGCTTGCCACAGGGCAATCTGTAGAAAAAGCAGAATTAAAGTGCCCTTTTAAACAGGGCTAGTTCATCTAAATCATTTTCCCAAAAGTCATTCTACAATCTGAGAAAGCTAGTACCTCATTAATCAAATGTTTAGTTGACGTTTACTATAGTAGGAATAGAGTGGGCTTAGTTGAGTCTTGGCAGGATCTGCAACAGGTGTGTCTGTGCTGTAATTCTGATTCAGTTGTGGCCATCTGATTTAGCGAGTGCCAACTCCTCAGGGCCCAAATGAACTGCTTCCCTTCTCCCTGGGAGGCACACATTTTTGTTGGGTTATGTGGGCAAATGCAAAATGGGCTAAAGGCTTTAATCCTCCCTACATTTCGAGGCTTTTACTAAGGGCTTTCCACTCCCCCGTCAAGTACCCCTCAGGACAACATATTTTCTCACCTTCTAAGCATCGCCTGACTCATCCCTCTACTGCTCCAGCCACCTCTTTTCTAGCTTCTCACAACTCTGAGGAAAATGTCTTGAGGCCAAATCACTAGACCTTAAGCCTGGAGAACATGGAGTCTCTACTGCTACCCAAGAGCATCATAGATACTAAAGACCTTACTTTATTTTGTTGGTTGGTTGGTTGGTTGATGTTGATTGGAGGAGAAAGGTGGAAAGAAGCCAGAGAGGGCAGTTGTCCTGGTGATCAGCTCTCTTGAGCGTAGCTCCCATTAGGGACTGACTGCTCTGGACTTTACTCCCAAGATTAGGAAGGGAGTCCCAGGAGAACAATGAGGTAGGATCCCCATGACTTGATGCCACTGCCATGAGCATTTTTATGGTGGAGTGAGTGCCAAGGAACTGCCCTGACCTGACACTGCTTAATTTCCTGCAAATGTGTCTGACTTTATATGGTTGGAGTCAAAGTAGTGAGAGGGTTAAACTGTGCCTGGCGGTCTGTGTAACTTGTTTAAAATAATGGGCTAATTAAGGCTGAGAAAACTGAGAAAGTGATGAGGGGATATTCTGGAGATCAAAGAGGAAGAGCTGAACTTAGTTAAGGGTGGGATTGTTGTATTGCCAATGACAGTAATGAAATCCCTGTGTCCACCGTGGATTGAACATTTACACCTGGACTGCTGCTTTCTGATTGGGACGGGGACTCTAATAGCCTAACAGTCACACATGTTGTCACGTGTCTTTTGCCAAGAAGTCATTGTTTCTGTCTTCCTTCTCTGACTAGGTGTTAGACTGGATTGAAAACCACGGCGAGGCCTTTCTCAGCAAGCACACAGGGGTTGGAAAGTCTTTGCATCGAGCCCGGGCCCTGCAGAAGAGGCACGATGACTTTGAGGAGGTGGCTCAGGTGAGATGCTGTGTATGATTGTATGCGTGTGTGGAGCGGTGAGGGAGACCAGGGCTGTGGCTTTGGTGTTTGGTGGGGCATGTTGGGTGGATAGCCCATGGCTTCTGGGCTGCCTTCCCGCCTGATGCAAGGAGACCCTTGTCTGCTCTAGGATCACTAGGTGAGTGGTAAATTAGTATTTTGTCAACTGTAATCAGATGCAGTAGAATGAGTAAGGCAGGGAAGGGGCAGCTGGGAAAGGTATCACTAAGGGATGGAGAGGTGGATGCTGCCAGAGGAGTGAGGGTGACAAAGCTAGAGTTTGCCACATCACGGCTTTAGCCAGGGCTGGCTCTGATTCCATTACATAGGCAGCCCTCAGTGGGGGAGTCCTGCTGGGCATTGTCCAGAGCCCCAACCTCACCCGGGGAGGTGACCAGCCCCAGACAGATGTGAGCTGTGGGTGTGAAAGGAGAGGGCCTGCCAAGAGCCAAAGGAATCTGCTGGCGGACAGGAAGTAGTGGGAGCAGACCAGGGCTGCTCCCCATCCCTAGGGGAGCTGCAAGGGATGCTGGAGGGTGAGAGGCCTGACGGAGCCAGAGAGACTGTGTCAGCAGTGACCTGAACCTGCGGAGGCAGGTAGATGAGACCCAACCTATGGGATAAAGAAAACCTCATAGAAAACCTCTGTGCACTGTTGGTTGGAATGTAAAATGGTGCAGCCACTGTTAAAAACTGTATGGCAGGGCTTCCCTGGAGGCGCAGTGGTTGAGAGTCCGCCTGCCGATTCAGGGGACGCGGGTTCATGCCCCGGTCTGGGAAGATCCCACATGCCACGGAGCGCCTGGGCCTGTGAGCCATGGCCACTGAGCCTGCGCGTCCGGAGCCTGTGCTCCGCAACGGGAGAGGCCACAGCAGTGAGAGGCCCGCGTACCGCAAAAACAAAAACAAAAACAAAACAGTATGGCAGTTCCTCAAAAAATTAAGCATAGAATTACCATATGATTCAGCAATCCCACTTCTGAGTATATACCCAAAAGAATTAAGAGCAAGGATGCAAAAAGATATTTGTACACCCATGTTCAAGCAGCATTTTTCACAGTAACCAAAAGGTGGAAGCAACCTAAGTGTCCATCGACAGATGAATAGATAAACCAAATATGGTATATACGTATAATGGAATATTATTTGGTCTTAAAAAGTAAGGAAGTATGACACATGCTACAGCATGGATGAACCTTGAAGATACTATGCTATGTGAAATGTCAGTCACAAAAGGACAAATATCATATGAGTCCACTTATATGAAGTACCTAAAATAGTCAAATTTATGGAGATAGAAGGTAGAAGGGTGGTTGCCAAGTGCTGATGGGGAGTTATTATTTAGTGGGTGCAGAGTTTCAGTTTTGCAAGGTAGAGATTTTTGGAGATGGATGGTGGTGATGGTTGCACAACAGGGTGACTCAGTGCCCCTGAACTTTTAAGTTTTCTGTTACGTTTATTTTACCATGACCACCAGTACCACCACCACAAGAACAAAAACCAGCCTCATAGCCACACAGGGATCTTTTACAGCATGAGCTGGACTATGCCAACATGATACAGACACAGGCCCAATGTGCTTCTGGTGGACAAGATGTATTACAAACCCAAAATATCTGGGTGGCCAGGCATTCTGGTGCCTGTCCAGTCTGTTAGGGGGCAAAGGATGGAAGAGAGTCATCCAGACTCCCTGCCTGCTGAGAGTGGGCATTGTGGTACCTGGGACCATCTGTTGGAAGAGAGCCATCCCATAGCTTTGGTGCCCCTGCCTTCTGGCTGTCCTGTGGTTCAGCCCTCCTCACTTGGGGAGGACATCCCCAGAGCCACCCACCGCCCTGATCCAGCCCACTCCTCCTTGCTCACTTACTGCTGTGGCCTCATAGGCAATGCCAGCTGTGGTCACAGGCCCATGAGGGGGCTGTCGTTTTTGTGTGTTGTTACAACCAAACAAGCCTCGTGGCCTCCCCAACCTCAACCTCATTTCTCCCAGTTGCTCCTCCACCTTCTCGCTGGTGCCTGATATGCCCTTCCCATGGGGCAGTGCCTTTCAGTTAGTGCCAGAGACACATTAACTTAAATTCATACTAAAGAAAGAATGGACACATTTTTGAGAGCTTATGGGCCTATTAAGTGTTTTATCTCCCACCAACCCTGAACGATAGACAGTATCAGCTTTGTTTTATAGAAGATGACACTAAGGATCAGAAAGTCCTTCAGTGCCTTTGTCATCTAGCTTGTCGGTGGTTCTGTGGAGATTTCAACCCAGGTGTGAGTCCAGACTCGTGTTCTCACCCTAACCCCATGCTGTCCCTCCTTACTGAGGTGGAGAAATTGGGTGTAAAATTCATTACCAGTGTCCTCATGGAAAGTACAGGGCAAAGAGCAAGAATGGGGTAGGGGAGGCTTCCCCTGTCACAGGCATTATTTTCCCTGGTCCTGCCAATGAGTCATCTTTTGATATAATCCACTTGTCTCTGCCTCTGCTTCCTGATAAGACTGTGTCTTTATGAGAGAGAAGAGAGAGTGTACCTTCCAAAAGGCTCCTGCTTTTAGGAGGTTTGCGGAGGATGCAGACCACAAAGGGAACACCTCAGTGAAGGGCCATGAGATCACTGCATCATTCTCCTGTAAATAGGCCTCTAGAGATGGGTCTTGTAGTCTGGAAATGAATCCTGTCTTGTTCCCTCATCCCTATTCTGGGGAAGGGTGTGGGCAGTGGAGCTGCCTAGCATCCTGGAATTGGTAGTCCACATAGGAGAACCACCTCCAACCATGGCCAAGGCAGGTGAGTGGTCAGCAGCCACTTGCCTCAGCCCTGCTTTTTTCTGTGCAGTGTGACCATCACGCTCAGGTACTGAGAAAGGGGGCAACCGAGGCAGGAAAGGGCGCTCTTTTTCCTGCTTCTCTCCTCACTAGGTGAGGGCCACTGTGGGGAGAGAAGTGAATTTAGTCAGGAATTGGATAATTCTTGAGTTCGTCAGAGATCAGTGACACACAGTGAAAGAATTAGAAACCTGTTCCTGGTTGTTGTGGGCTGCTGCTTATGAGATACAGTCAGGAAGGGCATCACACATAGGGTGAAGGAGGAGACTGGGGGCCGCTGGTCAGCAGCACTGCGCAGGGTCATGACTCCGTGAAGGAGCCTCTTTCAGCTTTGTGATCGTATGATTCTTTGACCTGAGGCTGGTAGGACAAGGGAACTCTGAGCTCCCATTCTCTGCATTCAGATTTTAAAAATTGTCTTGAGTCAAAGTAGGAAGAGAGCTGTTTCATCTGTCACCACTGGACATGTGCCCTTCTTAAGGGAAGAGCAGAGAAATGGCTACCCGTGGGGAGGGGTCCAGGGGCAGCATAAAGGCCCTGAACGAACACCTCTCCACTCTTGGGATAGTGGGGGCACCTTTGATTCTCACCATGGATTACTTTTTGGAGTAAAGACATTTAAGGCAGTCGTTAAAATAAATACAGGGCTTCCCTGGTGGCACAGTCGTCGAGAGTCCGCCTGCCGATGCAGGGGACACGGGTTCGTGCCCCGGTCTGGGAGGATCCCACATGCCGTGGAGCGGCTAGGCCCGTGAGCCATGGCTGCTGAGCCTGCGCATCCGGAGCCTGTGCTCCGCAACGGGAGAGGCCACAACAGTGAGAGGCCCATGTACCACAAAAAAAAAAAACAAAAAAAAACAAATGATACCTGTGAAGAATGAATGTAGCAATTCATTATCTGTCATTAAACTTTAACTTAAATCTTGTGTTGATTAGCTCTTGAACACGTTTTAAATTCTTCAACTATCATTTGAAGGAAATGAATAAATATTTATGATCCTCCCTTCATCCTGCAGATGGCACTCTTTGAATAGCCTACCTAGAAGCCGAGCTGCGTGAGGAAAGGAGCCTCAGTCATGACAGCCTGACAGGCAGGTGGTGAGGGGCCAGGGCCAGGGGATGCACCAAGGGGCTGTCTCTACAGGTCTTTCTAGTCTAAGCTGCTGAGATTGTCCATGCTCAAATAGAAGAGCTGGGGACCAGTGGGAACCCCTGCTGCTCCAGATAGATACTTGACTCGAGTTGCCTATAAACTCATCAAATGACTCAGGCCATAGCGTAAATCAGATTTTTTTTTTTTTTTTTTGTGGTACGCGGGCCTCTCACTGTCGTGGCCTCTCCCGTTGCGGAGCACAGGCTCCGGACGCGCAGGCTCAGCGGCCATGGCTCACGGGCCCAGCCGCTCCGCGGCATATGGGATCCTCCCAGACCGGGGCACGAACCCGTATCCCCTGCATCGGCAGGCGGACTCTCAACCACTGCGCCACCAGGGAGGCCCCCCGTAAATCAGATTTTTAAAAAACACTTATTACTTATATATACATATATACATACATGTATATATATATTATATATATATATATATATAGTGTGTGTGTTGCATGTTAGCTGTCATTGGGAGTATGAACAGGCATAGGGATGGAATTGCTACCCGTAAGAGCATAGCTTTCAGGGGATAGATGCATCCATATCTGCCCAAGAGGTAGAGTGGGCAGTGGTACTGACATTTTGTCCTGAGATATTTGCTGTGACTCAGTAGGGGAGTACTCAAGTGCCTGTGGTTTAGAGAGCAGCTGTGCCTGCTGTTAGTGGTCTGCTTTATGACCTCATTATCTGAAATGCCAGACTCTCTGTAAGCTAGTTTAGTCAAAAGAGCAAGCATTTACATTCAAATATATATTATTTAAAATCTCAAATCACCAAGTCACATTTAAGCAGCTAAGCATCAGTGTAACATTTTTGAAAGAACAGACCATTCAAAGAAAGATTTAAAGAAATATAAAAACAGGGGCACAATTAAGTACTTCATTCAATAATCTCTAGTTAGTTATTTCTCTAGCTGACCCTTGCTTTTTCTTCAAACTTGAATAGAATACATTAAAAAAAAAAAAAAAAAAAAAAAAAAAACCTCATTCTGAGCCTTGGGGACAAAATAGGCAAAAATGGAAGGGGAACATTTTAGTGGACCCATCAGTGACCTTGCCCATTAAAGATATTCAAAGTGTAATCAGCTAACCTACCAGAGTACTAAGGGTGACTAGAATAGGGTAATCCATAGAGATGGAAAGCCTCTGCCCACAGAGTTGGACAGTTCATTAAGTTTCCATGTCCCATCAAGCCTCTGTGTTGGGCACTGTGGAAAATGAAAGAGATGCACAGTTTCTGTCTTGAGGAACTCACAGTCTAATGAAAAACATGCAGCCAGAGTATTCTAAACCTCTAAGAAATCCCACAATAAGAGAGGAGACATAATCTTTACTCTTTTAAGGTTTTCAAGAAGTGCATCTAGTGAAACCAAGATAAACCCTTAGTTCATTTGGTGATCCAAAAAAAACACCTGCCTTGAGGTAGTATAGTGACCTTTAGAGTAAGTTCCATCTTTCTTTTCATGCCTGAGATGGTGGCCAAGTATAGCAGCTGCAAATGCAAGCAGAAGGGAGAGGGGGGAAAGATTAAACAGGTACTTTTCCACACTCCAATTTCTTTTTTCACATTCTATTTTTTTAATATCTTTATTGGAGTATAATTGCTTTACAATGGTGTGCTGGTTGCTGCTGTATAACCAAGTGAATCAGCTATACGTATACATACATCCCCATATCTCCTCCCTCTTGTGTCTTCTACCCTCCCCAGTTTCTTAGAGATGATGAAAGGTTCTTAGGCAGGATGAAAAAAGATAGAAAGAAAGCCAGGAAAATGCTGATAAATTAATGTCATGAAGTGGGCAAGTGGAAGAATGTGAAATGGCAGAGAAATGAAGGACAGTCTTACCCTTTGGATGTTGCCTGGCACTCTTCCCGTTGGGGTGGACTCAGGACATTCCTTCCACAAAGCACTAGGGAGAAGTTACTGGCATGAGCTGATGGGAGGGGTCTTGTGACCACTGTCAGGAAGAGGAAAGATATTTTATATGGTGGTTAATTCCCAAACAAGGGTTTTGAAGGTCACATTGTATACACTTGATGTGGAAAATTGAGAAGGGATCGGAGCCAATATCCAAGATATTATAGAAAGCCTGCCAAGAACTTCTTATCAAGACAATGAATTGTCCCCCCACTTTTGTTGCTTCCTGTGTGGAACAAATGGCAAACTCAGAAGAAACTGGGACTGTATTCCTAATGACTTTAAAGTTCTGGGTAGCACACTGAAAGATTCGAAAGCACAGATGGTGTATTTATCTCTTGTTCCGTGTGATGGCAGTGACTGTGGAAAAGAAGGGAGGCTGAGAAGCAAATGGCTACTTGTGTAGATGGTGTTTTAAAAAGTCTTCTGGACTATATCCTATGGAGCCAGGGTGATATACTTCTGGCAAGGGACAGAGTGCATCTTGTAAAGATTGGGAAGGATGTGCTTTGGCAGAAAACCTTGTTGATCTGTCTAGAAGGATTTAAGCAAATTTTGAAGTAGAAGGAGAAAATTACCCCAGTAAAGCCAAAAGCAGACATGTGAGGCCCACGGGTGACACAGAAAGAAACATCTTCTGAAGGAAATGCCCTTAGGTCAACTTAGGTTAAAGAAAAATACCAAGAATACAGATTGCAAACAATATTTATAGCCTTATCTATATATCAACAAAAGGCATGTGTAACAAGTAAGGTACTTAAACTTTAACACAAGAAGATAAATATAAATATTCCTGAGATTTTAGGGTATTGAGCTCATAAGTAAAAAATGGCAATTGAAGAAGATTGTCTGTTTAAAGGACTCGTTTAATAAGAGGAGTGAGGATATATAAGAAAGGTTCTCATCTATATGAGATCTACAAACCTGAGGGTAGTAAACAATATGGAGACATAATAGAGATTAAAGGAAAGCAAACAAAAAGCCATGATTGTGACTGGAGAGGACCATAATATCCTCCATCAAATGGAGGATATGGGAAATTCTGATATAATTTCAGTTCTGGTTCAGGGAAAACTATGGTGGTTATGAGAGCCCTCAAATTTCCTGGCATCTCCTGTAAATTCTGTGACACCATAAATAAAACATCAATAAGTTGATGAGAGCAAAGTGTTCTACAATGTAGAGAGCGGATCATTGTAGAAAAGCTCAAGAGTATAGATTATGTCTAGACTCTCTCGAACCTTGACTTTTAGATAAAAGGGTTTAGACATTGCTCTTAGAACAAAGGAGAATAGTAAAGACCTTTGAGTGATGATGCAAATTAAAATATAATCTCTAAACCAGAGAAATAAGGATTTCTCTATATACTGTTTAGATCACATATAGAATACTGTGTCTAATTCTAGAAAATATATTTTCAAGAGGATATTGACAAACTATGCTGTAATTGTTGGAAGGCTGCCAAGATAGTGAAGTTGAAGTAACTGGATATGTCCAATTCTGAGTAAATAATTTTTTTATGGAAGGGGAGGTGGGTTTGATAGTTGAAAGGTTCCTATGGAAGAGATAGGGTGGAAGGTATAGTGAAGCTAATTTTAGCTTAATTCACGTATCATTTCTAACACATGGTTGCTTTTTTATGAGCTGTCCAAAACCAGAATGAAATATCTTGTGATGTAGTGTGCTTCTCATCATGGGAGGTTTTCCAGCAGAGGCAACCCTTTTTTCCCTAGGATATGTAAAAAGCTAAAAACAAACAAATAAATAAAAAGAAACCAAGACTACCTTTTCTGGACCCTGTTTCTCCTCCCCTTGAAAGCTCAAGTTCTTGAGAGAACAGTTTATATTTGCATCTGCCCTTACTTCCTTACCTCCTAGATGCCCTTTGACCTCTGCCATTGGGTTTCTATTCTCTCTGGCCAACAGAGGTTAATCTTACCAAAGTCTCCACCTGAATGTTTCTTTTTGTTTGTTAAATCCAAAGGATACTTTTCAGATACTAATTGGTCTTCCTGAAGCATTTGACCCTGTCAACCACTTCCTCCTTTTTAAATTCACTTGTCCTCCGCCTGCCACGACACCTGGCTCTCTTGGTTTCTTTATGTCTTTCTGACTGGTCCTTCTTAGACTCTTCTCCTTTTTCCCCAGGATTTGTTCCCCAGACCTTCTCTTCTCATTTTATGATTTTATACTCTTTCCCACCCTCAACTTCCCCCCTACTCTGATGGCTTCCAAATCTGTGTCTCATCTCTGATCTTACCCCTGTGCTTCCTGTTCAAAAACACACTGGCTTTCTGGACACTTCCACTTTGACTTTTCAGAGGGTTCTCAAACCCAATGTGTCCAAAATTTATTTGATCATCTCCTGCCCCTTCCAGGTGTGCTCTTCCCCCTGTATTCCCCATGCTGGTGAAGAGCACCAACCACCTGCTTGAGCCAGAAACTTGGGAGTCATTCTTAACTCTCACCCCTCATGAGCCCTTCACAAAGTCCTACTGATTCTATGTCTTTAATATGTCCCCTTCCTCCCATCGTCATTGCCACTGCCCTAGAGCAGAGTCTCATTATCTCTTGATTGGAGTATTGCAATATCCTCCTGTTTTCCCTGACTCTAGTCATGGTCTCCTTAAATCCATGCCCAAATTGCTACCAGAGTGGTTTTTCTAAAATGCACATCTCATCATGCTACTCCATTTGTTATGGAACTCATAGGTGTTGTCCCATTGGGATAAAGGTCAAACTCTTGATATTATAAACCTTTAATGACCTGGCTGCTGACTTCTCTGGTTTTACCTTTTATCCCTCCTGTGCTCCCTCTACCCAACTCGATAGTCCTGTCTCCCAGAGTTTACCTGAACATGTCATGCTCTCAAGTCTCAGTGCTGTCTCCTCTTTAATTCCTCCCAGGTCTTTAACTTTGACTACCCGAACCAACTTCTGTGCATCTTTGAACACTCATCTCAAGTATTGCCTCTTCAGGAAGCCTTCAGTGGCCTCCATGGCTTGGATTGAATACCCCTTTTCTAAGGCATCCACTTTTTCTGGTCACATCCCTATCATGGTAGTTATCATGCAGTGTCATAATCAATTTTATGATGGCCTCACTCCCCAGCTATAACCTTCCTTAGAGCAGAAATTTTATTTTATTAGCCTTTTTATCCCAACGCCTAGCATGGTGAGCCTAACATGCAATTGGCGCTTGAAAAGTAAAGGAATGAATGGTATTCATTCCTTTGTTGGGTGGATATCAGGCCAGGTGATGTCTAAGGTCCTTTCCAACTCTAAGACTGATAAATGGAAGAGAGGTAGATTAGATGAATATTCATAACAACACAGGCCCCAGGAACATATAACCTGGGACCTAACCGAGAGCCATCTTCATAGAATTAGTAGGATTGCCCTCAGCTGGAGTTAGCATGGACAGCCCCAGTCCAGGATCTGGCACTTGGGAAGAAGCATCTTTGGAGCCAAATTTTGAGTGAGTTCTTTGGACTCTTCCATATTTTTTTAACAAAAAAAACAAAATCAAAAAAACCTAAAACATTATTTCAGATGAAATTATTTCCTGTGAATTGGTTTCATAGGAAACCAATGTTGACAACAGGGCATGGTAATCCTTACTCAGTTCATTTCCCCAGCCTCACTAAGTTTCCATGATTTAACGGCTGAGATAGTTATCATCACACTGTGTCTGACTGCTAGGGAGGCTTTAACCTTCTCCCTCTGTTAGTTGAAATGTGACGAAGTTCTTTTTCCCTTTCAAGAATTCTCCCGTGTTGGAAATGAATAAGATTTGTTCTTTTCAAGGGTATCTTAAAGGCAACAACAAAAGAAAAGGTAAATTAGACAAAAGAAGTATACTGATTTTATGTTAAGTATATTGATTTCAGTCCAAGACAACTCTAGTCATACTTTTTATTCAGTCTATCGTGTTCACTGATAGACATGTTTTCCTTCTCCCTGTTGAGGAGATCCTAATAACAACAGCAGTAATGATAATAACAAAAACACTTACTGAGGACTTTCTATGTGCCAGGCACTGTTCGCTTCATTCTCATAACATCCCATGAGTTAGGTATTGATATTCCCACTTACAGATAAGGAGTTGGAGGCAAAGAGGTGAAATAATAGCTCAAGTTGGCAAAGCTAGTAAGGGATGGAACTGGGATTCAAACCCAGTAGTCTGGCTCCAGAGCCCAGGCTCTCAACTCCTTTGCCACAGAGTCTCTTGATCCACAAAAGCTTTGGATGTCTCTGGGATTGGGCCTGGCAGTGTCCTCAGTTTCACTCCAGAACCAGTTCCTAATCCTCTTTCTATGTGTGGATCCAGGTAGCCCCTCAGACAACCATGTGTTAGCACTGTGGCCACAGGACTGCTGAGTGACAGTCTTTCCCTTCTTGTGCCTAATAATTCCCTTGGACTCCAGGGTCACCTTCATGACCCTCTATGACATCTTCTTCATCTAAAAGCTCTGTGTGACCTCAGGGCTCTGGGACTCCTATGACTGCCTCTCATCTTTCTCTACCCATCCTCTGCCTTATCTGAAACATGTGTACCCACTATTGGTGACAGCTGGCTCTGTTCTCTGCTGGCGCTTGTCCTGTTTAACAATTAACTTGGCCAGTATCTAGCCTGAGTCTTCATTTCCATTTTCTAGCACAAAGTGGACTATACTTGGCCCAGCCCAGAATATTATTTTGTCTTTCTCTTTTTTTTTGAAATTAATTAATTTATTTTTGGCTGCATTGGGTCTTGGTTGCTGCACATGGGCTTTCTCTAGTTGCGGTGAGCAGGGGCTACTCTTCGTTGCGGTGCGCGGGCTTCTCATTGCCGTGGCTTCTCTTGTTGCAGAGCACGGCCTCTAGGCGCGCGGGCTTCAGTAGTTGTGGCTCACGGGCTCTAGAGCGTGGGCTCAGTAGTTGTGGCACACGGGCTTAGTTGCTCTGCGGCATGTGGGATCTTCCCAGACCAGGGATCGAATATGTGTCCCCTGCATTGGCAGGCGGATTCTTAACCACTGCGCCACCAGGGAAGTCCTATTTTGTCTCTTTCTTTTTACCTTTTGCTAAGGTCAGGCCATCATTAATGAAACTTCCTTGTTTCCAGAACACATCTCCCTTGATAGCTTCACAAGCCTGTTTGAGACATCCCTCTCAGTTCCAGTTTCCCTCTATTTGGACATATGATATAGTGAAGAAAAGTGTAGCATTTGCAGTCAATCTGTTCTTTCCTTTTGTTGGCCTTGGGCCCAGGGACAGTCAATTTCCCTGAGCCTCAGTGTCCTCTCTAAAATAGAGATGGTGACACCTCCCCCACAGAGTGATGTGAGGGTTAGAAATAACATGTAGAATGTGCCTAATAGAGAATTTGTTTCATGGGAGGTGCCTGGTGAATGGTGGCCTCAGTGGCAGTAGTGGTGACCATGGGAGTGGTGGTGATGGGATACCTCTAAGCCTCACTCCCTTCCAGGATAGGTTATCAAGTACCATGCTGTCATCTCTCAAGCCTCAGCATGGTGTGGTCTGCCTAACTATGTTGGAAAGAGTAGGCTTGTCCTTTGAGATGGGCCAGGTGCCAAGTGGAAAGATCAGCTACAGGAACTAAGCTTGGCCCTCGGGTTAAGCATGCAGAAGAGGGTTCCATCCAATTTGACCAGTCAGAACCAAGGAAAGGCAATAGAGTAATGGTGCATCCTGCCTTGGGGTGGTAGGTAGGGGATACCCAGTACTGGGCATCCAAGAGCCAATGTATTCACAGATGCAAGGAAAAGGATCAGTGGTTTACATTGAGAAGACTCTTAACAGATAGCAGACTTCAGTTCCTGGGCTTCAAATCAGAGGCAGAGTTCCAGGTAAGGAAGGGATAGGGATAAAAGTCTAATTATCAAATGTGGGCACCAGGGCAGGACTGGATTAGCTGCCAGTGGGACCTGATATGAAGGACTAATCTGTTGGTAAGATGTGTGATTCCATTTCTGTCATGAGACTGAAGCTGAACCTGCCATAACGCCTCAGAAAAGGGGAAGGAAGGGGAGAGAGTCTGGGCACTGAGTGAGAGCAGTCTCCCTTCCAAAGGATTCTCTGATTCAGTGGGCCTGCTCACAGGGGTCCCAAGAATGTGGCCACTAGTTTCACAAGGTGTCAACATATTTACCTTGCACAATGAGAATAACACACCGGTGGGAAGAATAAAGTTGCTGACTCTCAGAGAGCACTGACATGGTTTAGAAAGGAAACAAGGAAAGCTGTTCCAGAGGAAAGCTTCCTCATCTGCTGGTACTGATTCTGAAAGCAAACCATGTATTACCATGTCTTCCAATAATTAATTTCAACACAGGTCAACCTGCCCAGATTAAGAGAAACCAAATTGACTTCCTTTCTCTTCCATCTTCCTTTCATTTCTGTGACACTGTGCCCGCAGGGTGGGCCCCTGGAAGCCAGCACTGTCTAGCTGAAAGTAAGAGGGAGCAAGTGATGGATTTGCATATGGGGGGAATGTATGCAAATTCCACAATGAAAATATTTCTCCTGGATAAAAACATTTTGAAAAGTATTTGCAAGGTTTTAAACCTGTGCTGTAAACATGTAAGAATAATAATAACTGCCATTTATTGAATACATATCTTTATAAGAAATAACTCATTTAATCCTTGAAACAACTCTGTGGAGAAGATTTTAATATTATCCTCAACTTCCAGATGAAAAATCAGGCCTAGAGAGTATCATTCAAGTGTAGGATGCAAGCTTTGAACCCAGTCTGACCCCAGAGCCCATGCTTCTAACTCACGTACCTTCAGAGTAATGGGGAAAACTGAGCTTATTCAACTCTCTTTTTGATTTTTTTTTTCCAAATGAAGTTTCTATTTTATTTTTATTTTAAAAAATTTCTAATTACAAAACTACACATTTTCATTATATATGTGCAGATGAGCAAAAAAGGAACAAAAATAATCCACCCACTCAGTTGTCTGTCTTAACATTTGCTAATACTTTGGTGTTTATTCTTCCAGATATTTCTTTATTTATATGTATATGTATGTTGGTTGCCAGCTTTTCTCACTTAATGATATATCC